>NC_069660.1:236553634-236856665 GCF_027244095.1 Hemicordylus capensis | reverse complement strand
TTGCAGGCTACTCCGATCCTAGGCCTCATCGATCCTAAGCCGGAACTGGAGGCAAGTGGCTGAGGGGCCCTGGGGCTGGGCAGGTGGGCAATGGGGTGGGGGTGGCAGGAATTGGCGTGGCGCCCCCACCTCAGTGGCACCTAGGGCATGTGCCCTGCCTCCCCCCCCCCAGTTCCGCCTATGTGGGCAGCAGCAATATAATAAGATGCTGAATGGCATCATCTCATACTGTGTGGGAGATGGCAATGGTAAACCCCTCCTGTATTCTACCAGCGACAACCACAGGGCTCTGTGGTCACCAGGAGTCAAAACTGACCCAATGGCACACTTTACCTATATCCCAGACATTATCTGGGGTGCTTTTGAGGTATTCTTGCAACTACTGAGTGTTTCTTTTACCTTTAACTAAAAGCTGAGAGAGTCTCATATGGAAGCTGTCTGTAGTATTTTGAATAAAGTTTATTTTTCTTTTTTGTTCTTTACAATTTTAACCAGCCTCTTTGAGTGGATTTTTAACTCGGGAAAGGGGGTTGGAAAGGGGTTTACTATGCTGCAGAATATGTCTCAGTTTGACCGTTCATCAGCTACCAAGTGTTCTTGCCACATGTAAGCTTGAACGTGGAAGGTTTTTGTACTCTTCCAATAGAAAGAGAAGGAGAGTTTACCTGGAAATTCACCCAAGCCAGGGAGGAATAATCTCTGCTAATAATTCGGGTGTGGTGGCAGGAAATAAACTACTAGAAGTCCAGGAAAATTTTGGGGAGAAGCCTTTGTTCAGAAAACTTAGGTGGGGAGATGATTCAGCATTTTGCTTCCCCTCCTGTGGGCTTGCTCTGAGATAAAGGCTGAGTAAATATACTACATGTGTGATCAAGCTGGATTTGCTTACTTACCACTGTTTATATATGTACTGCTTTTCAACACAAATTTCTCAAAGTTGTTTATTAATAATAATAATAATAATAATAATAATAATAATAATAAATTAATAAAATCATCATCAGTATGGTTCGCTATCTCCCAAAGATCTCACAGTCTAAAATGGAGCACAAGTTAGACTCTGAAGGAATGCTGTGCTGGGGTTGAATAGATTCAACTGATCTATCCATGCTAAACGTAAGAGAATCACCACTTTGAAAGGTTCCTCTTTGCTTGGTTAGCAGGATTTCCAATGCAAAGTGGGCAAAAATCTCAAATAGCTGAGTAAATTGGTGTGTTATTTTATCTCCCAGTGATCATATTTGTTTGCTTTTCTAAGTGATAGTTGCTAGGAAGACCATGGCTAAGGCAGCTAGGATGAAGATTTCCACTGCTGTTGCTTGCCCGGTTTTACAAGTTGTACATTACAATCCTTTTCCATTTCTTCATTCTGCCTTATGAAGAACTTTGTGAAGTCTGAAGCATATAGACTCTTTGTTCCAATAAAAAATATCCCTTTAGACACTTCAGCTTCATGCTTCTCATCTGTTTTATTGGCATTGACTTAGCTTTTACATGCTAAGAAATGTGCTGTTTGATGGATGTGGTGTGAGGTAGTTTGGTTGGCCAACTTATTTGGTTAGTCTCCCTTTTTATTTCCTAATAGTTCTTTCTTCCTCTGTCATTATGATGTTTGCAGCTATGAAAAATTATACCTTTCATTATAGTCAAAACCTAATTAAAGAGCCCATTCATTGATAGTTGTACTGAACAAAAATAAAATGTGCAGAAATATTTTGGGCAGTGTGTCCACAGTAAATGGGAGTTTCTGTGTTTATTGGTGGCGCAGTGGTAAAACTGCTGCCCTGTAACCAGAAGGTTACAAGTTCGATCCTGACCAGGGGCTCAAGGTTGACTCAGCCTTCCATCCTTCCGAGGTCGGTAAAATGAGTACCCAGAATGTTGGGGGCAATATGCTAAAATCATTGTAAACCGCTTAGAGAGCTTCGGCTATAGAGCGGTATATAAATGTAAGTGCTATTGCTATTGCTATTGCTATCGTCTCTGATGACTGTATCATATATAATACACTGTACAGGGGAACTAGTTAAAAGTATCACAGCTATCCATCCTACAACTTATATTGATATTTTATTACAGTTTCAGGATGAAGCTGCCACCCTTTCTTCCTTAAGGAATGTTCAGTGCTGTATAAATACAATCTGCATGTCAAGTGATAACCAGAGACCACCCTGGGATCAGCCACTATGGCAAAAAATTGCCATCCCAGCCAGAACAAGACAGTTGTTCATAATTGCTGAACATTAGCGCCAGCCCTGAATTTTATTCCAATAAGTGGAGAGCACTGCTACTGACTTCTGTAAAATGTGAGCCCTAGGCATGAATGGTTAGATACAAAACCATTTGTTTCTTGCCGGGCATTCTTGAATCCTGGCCAGAAGGGAATTTGTTACAGTCCTGGAATGTAGGCAGAGGTGGATCCAGGAGGATATCACAGGGGGTGCAACAGTAATCCCCCTCCCATATATTAAAAATATTGGGGCTTGGATTTTCTCTCTTGCAAATGCACTATGCCAGGGGAAGTGTTCCCTCTAGCAGGGAATCCCAGATGTTGTTGACTATAATTCCCAGCCAAAGGCCATCACAGCAGGATGCTGGGAGTTGTAGTCAACAACATCTGGAATTCCCTGATAGAGGGAATGCTGGCCAGGGGTGTCAAACTCAAATCTGGTGGTGGGCCAGATTGGATTCCAATAAACCTCTGGGGTGCCATACATAGTCTTACACCACCTTCTGTCACCTTGCACCCACCTTGCACCACTTTCTGTCTTCCTCTTCCCCCACTTATCTCATTCCGGTTATCCCCTGCCCCTTTCCATGCCATTTACATTAAATCTGAATGCACTACTTTTTACATCAAAACACACTCAGGGAAGATTTAATTTTTAAAAAATTATTTTTAGAAGAAATTCTGAACAACATACCTGTTAAT
Organism: Hemicordylus capensis; assembly: GCF_027244095.1. NCBI lineage: Eukaryota > Metazoa > Chordata > Lepidosauria > Squamata > Cordylidae > Hemicordylus > Hemicordylus capensis. The sequence continues at coordinate 236,853,733 of NC_069660.1, read as the reverse complement.
ACCAGATTTTACATGGACAATCTTGCCACTTACTCTCTCCCTTGCAGAGGTGCTGCTAGGAATTTAAAAGATCCAGGGCTTGGGCCCACAGCCTGTCCACATTTTGATAATTATAAATCATTTAATGCTCTGTAAAAGGTATTCAGCACTCTCCTCCCCGCTAGTTTACTTCACCACTAAAAATGAATCTCCTTTTTCTCCTGCAATTGATACCCACACAGTTCAGAACCAGTGTGGTGTAGTGATTAGAGTGTAAAGTCTAGGATTGGGGACTGGCCCAATCAGTCATGAAACCCACTGCAAGACTTCAGGTGAGACACTCTCTCACTCTGCTTGTCCTATGAAACACTCTCTCTTTCTTTCCTGAGGAGAAAAGTGGGAAGGAAGATCACGTACACTACCCTGAACTCTTTGAAGGATATGTGTCATAATAAAATATATGTGTCTATAACATATACATATTTATGTTGACTTTGAGCCACATGCATTCCAGTCCTCAACATGTAAACTCAGAAGCAAATTCAAATACCTTTTTGTTTACACCTATCACAGCAGCAAGCAGCCCAGTTTGATCTCCTCTATGAACCACATTTCATTTAAGCAAAAAGCGTATGAAACTATGGTGTATGTCTATACACTAAGTTGTATAATGTGTGTCTATGCACTACAGAAGTGCAAAATTTGATTTCAAACAGGACAGGAGAATGTCATATATGGAGTTACCCCAATTTTTTAGGATGTAAAGACAACCAAGCATTTCATGGCCAAGGGAGTATTTAAAATGAGTTCCTTGTGATCTGATTTGCAAAACCTTATTTTGAAGCAAGTGTATAAAAACAGACGTTTGGTAGGGGAGGAGAAATGCTTAATGTCCATTTTAGCAATTTGTGAATTACTTCACAAATTTAGCAACTTTCAAGAAATTGAGGTATTTAAGTCCATTACAGGCTTATTAAAAAGACAATATGTAAGTTATTTATATAAGAGCTACTGTTACAAGCACAAAGCAAAACAAAGTCATAATGATTAAAAGGGGAAACATGTTGAACAAGAACCATTTTCTCATATTTTGCTATTTAAACCATTTTGAGAACTTTGTTGCTAAAAAAAAAAAAGCAGCATATAAGTATTTTTAATGAGAGAAAGGGCTCCTTTTTTTTTACTCTGCTGCTGGAGAGAAAGGGCTCCTTTTTTTTTACTCTGCTGCTGTCGAGGCACTGCCAATCTGGAGTTTCAGTCTGCCAATCCAGAGTAAAACTGCCAATCTGGAGCCAAATGCACAGGGGGTACAAATCTCAACTGCATCCTTGCACCACCCCCGCCCTGGATCTGCCCCTCAATGTTGGCCTTTGCTACTGTTCTAGGGGCTCTTAACTCTGGAATCCTTGACATGTATTATGGCATGCCATAGTCTGTATACTGATCTTGGGCTTCCAGGGATGTCTTATTGTCTAACATTCATCTGCCTAAAGAAAAAAATAGGAGGAGCAATCCTCAGCTAGTCCATTGGGCGCTTCCCAAGACTGAAGCCTTTATTCACTTCTCCTCCCCCATTATGACTCTCTCAAGACAAGTTCACAGACCCTGAGGTCATTCACACAATCAAAAACTGTGTTCTATCCAGGTTGGGGAACTTTGTGTGCTTCCAAACCCGGGTAGAACACAGTTCTTAATTGTGTGAATGACCTCAGTGAGAGGTCTGAGTCCCAGTACAAACCCTGTGAACACCAGGCGCTGTATAGCAAAACATTGTTACATAATGAGCCTTGAGATGCTTTCCCCTTGAGTATTATTAACTCCCCTCCACACCATTTTTCACATTTCTGTTTATAAAGTAACAGATCTGTGTTGTGCAAGTAATTAGTAATTATAGACCATCATTACAATGCTATAAAGGGGGATTAATTTAATCCTTTATTTTTAATGTGAAATCCCACGTGGTACTGAACTATGATCAGTGGTTTTGCAAAGCAAGCTAAATCTCTTTAAATGTTGCTAGTACAGAGATTACAATAGTGCCTTTGCACTCCTTTCTCAAAGCTATGCATTCTGTTGAGCAAATGACATGTAATGTGTTATGGGCACAGTTTCACAAATAGACCTTGAAACTGATTTTTCAATGTGGGAGGGCTGTGGGATGGGCCCTTGGTAAACGGAGACCATGTTGCCCTCTTTACATTCTCAGCATTCATATGCCTTTAAATCATGGGTATGGTAACAGTGCTGGTAGTGTCTATCTGTGTGTAACAACTGGCTACAGCTCTGAATAAAAAGTTTCTAAAATAAATCACATGCAAATACATGACAATTCCTCTCTGTGTCTGTATCATACTTCCACAGTGTTCTGAAGAAATACCCTGCATTCATAATCTAGCTACCTGTGGTCAGGACAGAGATGTTTTGTTTGGGAGTGGGGGATGCGCAGGGTATTTCCACTATGCTTTTACAAGTTTGTACAATTATTTTAAAAATAGCCTGGAAGCTGTAGAGCTGCAGATCCTGCTGCTGTGTTTGCCCTTAATCTAGTTGGGATTGTTAGGAATTACACTGTTCCCTCTGTGGCTGTAATTTGAGTCCATCATTTGTCAAGAGGCCTCAGAGTGGTATGCTGAGAGGGATGTCTGTGCCTGATACACAGATGGGGAAGAGCTTATTCATTAGTTATTGTAGATGAAGAAAATTATGAGAAAATCATGAGATGCAGGTGGGTTAATAAACAGAAACCACATGAATCAGGGCGGGGGTAACCAACCTAAAACAATAATTTAATTATCTCTCTCAGGCTACAGAATGAAAGTAATCCTTTTATGTTGCATACTGTATGGATTTTTCATAATCTGTATGGCATTTTTTCTGCCATCCCCCTGCCCTCATAAACATCAGTGTGTGGGCTGGAAGTCAAAGTAACAACTGCATTTAATGGGTACAATGTAAATAGTTGTGTAGGGGCTTTGAATGCCTGCCCAGTTGTTCAACTGATTGACAAAGTACAAATACATCTTCATTGCACTTCTTCCCTGAACCCATTCATTTAGGACCCTGAAGATTACCAGCATCAGTGTGTGTGTTGCACCACAGAGATATGAGGTAGTGCTACCAGCTGCTTTGTCTTTGATTTTTCGTTGTTTCTGAGAAGCAAACTCAGAGGCGGCAAATTGAATAACATATCTGCCTTGTATGGGGATGCAAGGGCCTGTCCCTTCCAAAATGCACAGCCACCTGTTCTGTCTAGGGTGGCCAGGCACACATCACCAAAAAAGAGGACATTAACCACTAAAAAGGAGGACAAAATAGGGCAAAAGTGTGACACAAATTTGCATAGAATTTGCATGCGTTAATTTGTATTTATAGACCTAAATTTAGAAATAAGATAATTTTAATATTAAAACAGTGAAGAGATAGAAAGGTCAAGTTGAGAAACCGTCTACTGCCCTTGGAAGCAGGAGGTCACCTTCTAAGCAGGAGTGAGAAGAGATCAGCACCAGCAGCCACCCTTACTGCCAGTGCCACCACCCTGGTTGTTCTCTCTGCTCAGCCTCAGCCTTTTGCTTTGTCACATCAGTATCCTCTCTGAGGAATTTCAACAGGCCTCCTTCTCCTGGTGATCTGCTGGCTGTTGCAGTCCAGCTCTGTTTTCCCCCCAGTCCTCCGCCACTGAAGCAGCAGGCTTCAGACTGAGAGAACAGGCCGGGAAATGCAGCAAACAGCAGGTCACATGACATTTTGCACCACTAGCTCCCCGATGCTGCAGAACCTCCCCTCCGGCTTCCCCATTAGAGGATGATGCTACTACGTATTCAGGAACAGGGGCGTATCTAGGGTAGGGCAGGCAGGGCACGTGCCTTGGGTGCCACTTGAAGGGGGGCACCATTCTCTAAAAATTTCTTTAAAATCTAAAATGGTCGCCGAAAACAAAATGGCCACTGCACATGCTCAAATGGCCTCTGTTTTTAGTGGCCTTTAAAAAGAATTTAAACAATCCCCAGCATACTGAAATTTGTAGTTTTCCAGCATTTTTTGGTCTGGCTACGTCCATGCTAAATAGTTTTTGAAATATTAAAAGATTAACAAGCTTGACTTGCATTTTTCAGCTGATATTATGGTAAAGTTATCTGGAAGATGAGTGTCAGATGTTTGGACAGGGGGCGCAATTTCAGTGCTTGCCCTAGGCGCTATTTTCCCTAGATACTCCTCTGTTCAGGAAGCTGAGTAAAGCTGCTTGTAGAGTGTAAATCATGCCACACAACTTCTTGTTGTTGTTTGAAGAAGAAAAAAATAAGCCAGTTTCTGGACATAAGAGCAAACCAGACAAGTCCCAGACAACCCTTAAAATAAGAGGACTCTGGAATTAAAGAGGATACCTGGTCACTCTAATTCCTCTGACTCTCACTATCAAATAAACAAAAAATGTTTGGAAAAACCACTGTGGCCTTGATGCCTGTCTTGCCCCTTAGGCCTATAGTGCCAGAGTGATGAGCTGGAGGGAGTGGAGTTCAACTCCCTACTCTGCCCTCATGCTCCCTGGGTGATCTTGGGCCAGTCGCAAACTCTCACTAACCTACCTCACAGGGTTTTGTGAGGCTAAAATTGGGTCTCTTTCATGTATATATACCACCCTGATTTATTTGAATGAAAGGTGGGCTATAAATGTGAGAAACAAATACAAAAATTTGGTCAGGCCCAAAAAATCCACTGGAGCCAGTACCACAAGGGAGATGTCTAGGACCAATGGGAAGCTAAGCTTGTTCCTGACCAATCAGTATGGGGAGAGAACTACAGCAGCACATTATATAGGCTGATAGTTGTGATGGCCAAAGGGGAGAGAGGGCTTCAGGGGAATGTTCTGATTGGCAACCCTGAGGGGCAGAGTCCAACAACTTCTGCAATATCCTGTCACTGAGGTAATTCCCCTATATCACGCAGGACAAGCCAGATGAATGAGGACCCACTGAGTCACACACATTTAATAGCTCAGTTCTTGCAAAGCTGATTTTACTTATCAGCTTTGCTTGTATTATGCTTCTATTGTACGGAACAAAAATGCTGACAGTTTGTCACACTCTGCTAGTGGTTTACCAAACACCAAGAAGGCTCATGTTGCATGAGCATGATCTGGGAGAAGTCCTCTCAAATCTGGAACTTGTGCCTCAAACTACCACATGTGTCATTATTAGGAGCAATTGCTAACTGCTGTTTCCCCCATAGCGCTGAAAGACAGTGCTGATAGTATAGAGAGGAGAGATGATCTTGTGGTAGCAAGCATTAGGCTTGAGCCCGAAACATTTCGGCGGCCATTGAAAAGGCCGCCGAAACGTTTCGGGTGGTGGGGGCGATTCGGCGTTTCGGCGCCGGCGGGGGTAGGGCTTTAAGGGCGGGGGAGAGTGTACTCACCCCCCCCGCCGCATTTCCCCCGCCGGCGCTCTCGGAATTAGAAGCCCCTCGGGACGGCAGCGTTCCTCCCTGCCGTCCCGTTGCCCCCGTCGGCCGGAAGTGGCCGGAAGTCCCGTTTGCGCGTGCGCCCGTCGTGCGCAGCGCGCGGCTGTACGCGCGCGCGCATGACGGGCGCACGCGCAAACGGGACTTCCGGCCACTTCCGGCCGACGGGGGCAACGGGACGGCAGGGAGGAACGCTGCCGTCCCGAGGGGCTTCTAATTCCGAGAGCGCCGGCGGGGGAAATGCGGCGGGGGGGGTGAGTACACTCTCCCCCGCCCTTAAAGCCCTACCCCCGCCGGCGCCGAACAACCTTTCGTGCACATCCCTAGCAAGCATGATTTGTCCCCCTAGCTAAGCAGAGTCCATCCTGGTTGCATATGAATGGGAGACTAGAAGTGTGTGAGCACAGTAAGATATTCCCCTCAGGGGATGGAACCGCTCTGGGAAGAGCAGAAGGTTCCAAGTTCCCTCCCTGGCTTCTCCAAGATAGGGCTGAGAAAGATTCCTGCCTGCAACCTTGGAGAAGGTCTGTGAAGACAATACTGAGCTAGATAGACCAATGGTCTGACTCAGTATTTGGCAACTTCCTATGTTCCTACTAGAATAAGGTGGATTTGCACCTGTCTTCCTAGACCAGGGTTTCCACTTCCCAACTGGGGGGTACCAGTACCACTAGGGGTACTTGAAGGCCACCTCCCTGGGGATACTCAGAACTCTCCAGCCGCCTCATTTGGTAGCTGCACTATTTGTTCCCCATCGCATCTACAGCGATCTGTCTGCTGCATAAGGGGAGGGAGGAGGGTGGAGACCCTCTTCCTCTGCTCCTGATTGGCTAGCTTCATGCTGAAGCTCAGCATACCCCTCCCCTCGGCACAACTGACAGGCCTCAGATAATTATCACCGAGTACTCCCCATTGAACAGAACCAGTTAACTTGTCCCATTAATTTCAACAAGACTGCTTATGAGTAACTGAATGTGGATGTGAGCCAGTGACTGAAGTAGCCTGTCTCATAACTGTAACATTTAAATGTGTCTTTGAATTCTCTCTCTCCCCGCCCCCCCCCTCTCTCTTTCACACAATGCATAATCTTCCAGCGGCATCTGGTGGACCACTGTGTGAAACAAGATGCTGGACAAGATGGGCCATGGGACTGATCCAGCAGGGCTGCTCTTACGCTCTTATGCGCTTACGCTCTTAAATCTCTATGGGGTACCTGAGCTGAAGGTTTGCAACAGAAAGGGTAAAGGTAAAGTGTGCCGTCAAGCGGATGTTGACTCCTGGCGAGCACAGAGCCCTGTGGTTGTCTCACTCGTTATAAAAGGTCGGGAACCCTTGTCCTAGGCAGGATGGGTCTGAGAGCCCATCCTTCCGCCCTCAGTGTGAGGAAATATGTGATTGCCTCTACGTGGTGGTGGTGTTTTTCTCAGCACAGCAGCATGGCAAAGAAGAGAACCAGCAGCATGTTAGTCTCTACTGAAATGGCAATGGATATAACACATAACTGAAGTACAGTACTGTGTACTTGACCCCTGCTAACCGAGCAAAGAGACACTTTTAAAAGTGGTGATTCTCATATTTAACAGGGGGAGAGCAACTGTCCCTATCCAACCCCAGTACAGCATTCCTCCAGTGGCTGTTGCTGATATCTGCCTTTATGTTTCTTTTTAGCTTGTGAGCCTGTTGGGGGCAGGGGACCATCTTATTTATGTATTTTTCTATGTAAACCGATTTGAGAACTTTGGTGAAGAGTGGTGTATAAATATCTGGAGTAGCAGTAGTAGTGTACTGTGTGTAGCGAGGTGGCCACATTTGCAGATGACACCAAACTATTTAGGGTAGTGAAATTTAAAACAGATTGTGAGGAGCTCCAAAACAATCTTTTCAAACTGAGGGAGTGGTTAACAGAATGGCAAATTTAGTTCAATGTTAGCAAGTGGGAAGTGATACATATTGGGGCAAAAAACCTCAACTTCACACATACACTGATGAGGTCTAAGCTGTTGTTGACTGACCAGGAGAGGGATCTTGGGTGGACAGCTCATTGAAAATGTTGACTCAATGTGTGGCAGCTGTGAAAAAGGCCAATTCCATGCTTGGGATCATTAGGAAGGGTCCGGGGATTGAAAATAAAACTGCTAATATTATATAATGCTCTTAATCAAAACTATGGTGCGGCCACATTTGGAGTACTGTGTACAGTTCTAGTCACCATATTTCAGAAGGGACATTATAGAACTGGAAAAGGTGTAAAAGAGGGCAACCAAGATGATCAGGAGCCTAGAGCACCTTCCTTATGAGGCAAGGCTACAACACCTGGGGCTTTTTAGTTTAGAAAAAAGACAACTGAATCGAGACATGATCTTTAAAATCATGCATGTTGTGGAGAACGTTGGTAGAGAGAAATGTTTCTCCCTCTCTTATAACACTAGAACCAGGGGTCATCCCATGGAACTGATTGCCAAGAAATTTAGGACTGACAAAAGGAAGTAAGTTTTCACACAATCAATTTGCATAATCTACCCATGAAATTCCCTGCCACAAGATGTGGTGATAGCCACCAGCCTGGATGGCTTTAAGATGGGTTTAGATAAATAATAATAATAATAATAATAATAATAATAATAATAATAATAATAATAATAATTCAATTTCTATACCGCCCTTCCAAAAATGGCTCAGGGCGGTTTACAAAGAGAAATAACAAATAAGATGGCTCCCTGTCCCCAAAGGGCTCACATTCTAAAAAGAAACATAAGACACACACCAGCAACAGTCACTGGAAGTACTGTGCTGGGGGTGGATAGGGCCAGTTACTCTCCCCCTGCTAAATAAAGAGAATCACCACGGTAAAAGGTGCCTCTTTGCCCAGTTAGCAGGGGTCAAGTACACAGTACTGTACTTCAGTTATGTGTTATATCCATTGCCATTTCAGTAGAGACTAACATGGTCTCTCAATGGCTACTAGTCTGAGGGCAATGTAATACATGCATAAATCTAAAATAAAAATAAATATAGGCCACCTCCCTCAGAGGCAAGATGTCTCTAAATACCAGTTGCAGGGGAATAACAGCAGGAAAGAAGGCATGCCCTCAGCCAGAGGCATATCTAGGGAAAATAGTGCCTAAGGCAACCACTGAAATTGTGCCCCCTGTCTAAATATCTGACACCCATCTTTCAGATTACTTTACCATAATATCAGCTCAAAAATACAAGTCAAGCTTGTTAATCTTTTAATATTTCCAAAACTATTTAGCAGTGGACGTAGCCAGACCAAAAAATGCTGGAAAACTACAAATTTAAGTATGATAAGGCTCATGAAATACCCAAAGACTATGTGGAGGTGTACTTGGAAAACTAAACAGAAGTCCCTGTCTAATTTATCTACTATGCATTGTAGCATCACTATTACATAAGTTTTAAAAATAAACTAGTAGACCGGGCGCATAGCATCTGCGCCCCTAGTTCTCCCTGGCTACCCCCCCTTCAGCCCCTTCTCCTTAACTCTTCCCCCAGGTGTCTCTAACCACCGCCCACCCTCTCGCTTCTCTCCCCCCCTCTCCCCGCTTGTGGTTTCTGACGGGCTTGCTGGCCCGTTTGCTCCTGCTGCCGCTTCCTCACACTGGAGGCGCGCAGTGCCCGCCGCGGCTGGTCCTGCCGCCGTCCGCCCACCCGTCTGCCATTTCCCTGGGCAGCAGCTCAACAGTCTCATGAATCCTGCCATGCGTGAGCTCCACCGCCCAGCCAATCCGGGCGCCTCGGCTTCCCAGCCAATCCGCTGGGTTGCCGGGATGCATCCCCACAGAGGCACGTCTACGGGGATTAATAATATAGATGGATAATTTGACTTTTCCCAGATACTGTGAAAATAATTAAAGGATATGCAGAGTAAACGGGTGTCACTGCTTGGAATATATTCTAGTATTTCAGGAAGACAGTTAAAATGAGAGAAAGAGAGCAAGAAGCTCCCAGTGGCCTTAATACTAAGGATTTCACACTGATTCAAAGACAAACTCACCATTAATAGCCATATTGTTAAGACATCACATTTAACTCACTTATCACAAGAAGCAAAGTAAGAGCAAATGAATACAATCCTAGCTCATAAGCTTCAGTTCAGTATTCACAAGCCCTGATTCTTTGTACATAGTGCCAAACTAAATATGTGTACCATGACTTATAATATATTAATTTTTAAAAAAAATTACCTGTAGCCCCTTCAGGGGGCTTCCTAAAGGCCATGGGGGGGTGTCTGCAAAGGTTCTCCCTGCCCCCGCTGACCTCTAGGGCCTCACAGGGACCATTTGAGCATGTGCAGTGGCCATTTTTAAAAATAAATTTTGTTTTAAAGAAATGGCCACTGAAAACAAAATGGCCACCGTTCCTGCTCAAATGGCCTCTGTGAGGCCTGACATGGGCTAGGTCCTCACAGAAGCCATTTGAGCATGCACGGTGGCCATTTTGTTTTTGGTGGCCATTTAAAAAAAAATTAATTTTTAAAAATGGCGCCCCCCTTTAAGTGGCGCCCGGGGCACGTGCCCTGCCTGCCCCACCATAGATACACCCATGCCCTCAGCTCTTGCCCGTGGGCTAGCCAGAGGCATCTTTGTGAAACAGGATGCTGGACTAGATAGGCTTTGGGCCTGATTCAGCAGGGTTGTTCTTATGCTCTTATTCCACCAGCAAGCAGGAATGTTGCAAGGAACAATACCTTAATATAAACACATATCCTGAAAAGCAGGAAAAGGCTGCACAAAACTGATCTCATGACCAACTCAATATGGAAGAACTCCTGCACTGTTTTTCCAATACTTTAACATTTTCCATGGGATTATTATTTTTTTAATCATACAGAGAGTGCTTGAAATGTGGTGACTTTGTCTTTGGAACTACCTTAATTTACCATTTTATGTAGTTAGGATTAGCAATATGCCACAACTTTAGTTCTTTCTCTTGATTCTGTGAGGTCATTCACACAATCAAAAACTGTGTTCTACCTGGGTTTGAGAGCTGTGTGTGCTCCCAATTTTTGATTGTGTGGAAGCAAGGTAGGAGGAAAACCTGGGTAGAAGTGATTGTGTGGAAGCAAGGTAGGAAGAAAAATGACCCAGGTTTTCCTCCTACCTTGCTTCCACACAGCCAAAAACTGGGAGCACACACAGATCCCAAACCCAGGTAGAACACAGTTTTTGATTGTGTATCTATTTTGTGTTTAAATTCCATAGTGTTAATGTATATTCTTTGGAATGTGCATAGATTGGAAAGAAGGGTGCCAACCATTATATCATTTCATGCACCTTCTTCCCTAATATGAAGCTCAGAACAACTTTCATGTGGAAATTTATTTTAGAGAAGAGAACAGAAGAGACATCTAGGGCACAATCCATCCAAAATTAAGCATTTTTAAATCCCACTCACACATAACACTCTCTCATTAAAATCAGTGGGATTTCAAAATGTGTTATCTTTGGGTGGGTTGTGTCCATAGTGTAATAATGATCTGTATAACTATGCATATAAGATGAGCAGGCAATACCGGGTGAGCAAGCACACAGGCTGGCAGTGCTAGTCCCAGAGCAATATGAATCCTTCTCCCTTTAAATATGCACAGTCTCTCTGCCAGTCAAATGCAAAACTGTTCCTTTCAGCTCTCCTCACTGCACTCTGTCAGATGAAGCTCTCGCCCTGGCAGGGGACCATGATTCAGATCCCAGATGCTTGGAATAGCCAACTGCCCCTTAGTGTCCATTGCACTTAGACCACCCCAAAGCCTAAAAGAAGGGCCCTTTTGCATAGCAGCATGACTCATAAAACACTTATGGACACGTCTGCTAGAAAGGGATCCACCTGGGGCCATGTCTTAGTCATTAAGGTGTCCCATACACACAAGCTGTGTCAGTACTCTAGCACTGAAACTAATAATTATGGCAGGACAAGGAGTGGCAGCATCAGGACAAAATATAGCAGAGGCACGGAAGGGGAGGCATTTCAGGGAGAGTGAGCTTAGTCCGACACATCACATTTCTGAAAGCGAAAGAATGGGATATTTTATGTTACTGCTCCCATCCTAAAAGTAAATGGAAGTGTGCCTCAGGGGAACTGTGCTCTCTCGGTTGATGCTCTTTTCGGTATAATGACTGATGATTATGGAAATAAATAAAAACACTCTGAGCATGTGAAAAGTACCTTTCCTTCCATAAACCACAAGTAGGGCTGCCAGTCTTCCAGGATTGGTCTGGAGTCTCCAGAGATTGGCAACCATTTCCATTTCACAACTGTAAACAACCCCATCCAGCCAATCTCAGCAGTGATATACAGATTACTCTTCCTCTGCTTTGACTGAACATTTTGACCCCTTCATACAGACTCCATTTCCCTAGCTGCCTAGAAATTTCCATTAATGTCATTTCCAATTCCCAGCTGAAAAATTTGGCTCCCCCAGCTGTGCCACATTTTTCATGTGCCGGCGGGGAAAATTGCAGTTCTGTGCCAGGCCAGCCAAGCTGCAAGCTTTGAAAGGTGTCTGCTTTCAAAAGCATCTTTATAAGATAATGTCCTAATGAAACTGGAACAAAAATTAAACAGCAAAATTAATTTGTACTTAAAATGGGCAACTATTTTGATTCAGTGAGACTTCTTATGGGCATAATGAAAACGCTCCTTGGAGAAAGCCAAAAACAACTGTTGTACTGTGTGATTATGGTGCTGGGCACAATCCAGCTAAGTACTGTACTTACAAGTCCTTTCAGTTTCAGTGGGCAAGTTCAGCAGATGCTTAAATCCATGGGAATGGAAAGTGCTTAACTTTGGCTGGACTGTGCCCATTGTTTTTGAAATTACTAAATTGAAGTGATACTAGTACATTGCTATACTTGTAATTATTGCTATATAATTACTGCCCCTTTGATAGATTTCTCTTGAGAGAGGGTTTCACAAACAAGGGGCCACCACCAAAATAGTCTTGTTCCTAACAGCAATCTGACAGATTTGGTTAAGATAGTGCTGGCACCTGAAGAAAGGCCTCCTTTCTTAATCCTAAATTTGGGATGGGGTATATGAATTAGTGGATACAGATAGATATATGACAACATATTTGAGAGCATATATTCCAAGTTGAGATGTTTGGAGAATACCCTTTTTTATTTCTAGGATCCTGAAGATCTACCTGTTGATTTTACATTCAGCTTGTTTTTATTATTATTATTTCTTGTTTACACAGTCAGACAGGTGTTCTTGACTGGTTTGTTTTATCCAGACATCGAGTCCTTCCCAAGGACCTGGAATGGCTGAATTTTATTGTCAATGTTGTTGCTGTTGTTATAGAGATCGTCGCAGAATATAGGCTGTTCCCAGTAAAGCGGCTTTTTGTAATTGGCTGATGGTGATTTCTGTGGCCCCCATGGTGTTGAGGTGCTCTTCAAGGTCTTTTGGAACTGCACCCAGGGTGCCAATTACCACTGGGATTATCTGGGTCTCTGCCACAGCCTTTCAGTTTCAGTTTGTAGATCTTTGTATTTTGTGATTTTTTCTATTTCTTTTTCTTCTATTCTGCTATCACCTGGTATTGCTATGTCAATTATTTTCACTTGTTTTTCTTTCTTCTCAACTACAGTGATATCTGTATCACTGCCCCTGGTGGCGCAGTGGTAAAACTGCCGCCCTATAACCAGAAGGTTAAAAGTTCGATCCTGACCAGGGGCTCAAGGTTGACTCAGCCTTCCATCCTTCCGAGGTCGGTAAAATGAGTACCCAGAATGTTGGGGGGCAATATGCTAAATCATTGTAAACCGCTTAGAGAGCTTCCAGCTATAGAGCGGTATATAAATGTAAGTGCTATTGCTATTGCTATTGCTATCTGGTGTATTGTGTGGCAGATGTTTGTCTGTTTGTAGTCGGAAGTCCCATAATATTTTTGCATCTTCATTTTCTACCACTTTTTCAATTTTATGGTCCCACCAATTTTTGGCTACAGGTAGCTTGTATTTTTTGCAGATGTTCCAGTGTATCATACCTGCTACCTTGTCATGCCTTTGTTTGTAGTCAGTCTGTGCAATCTTTTTACAACAGCTAATTAGGTGGTCCACTGTTTCATCTGCTTCTTTACAAAGGCGGCACTTGCTGTTTGTTGTTGATTTTTCTACTTTTGCTCTTATTGCATTTGTTCTTAGTGCCTGTTCTTGTTTGCAGCCAGTATTAAACCCTGTGTTTCTTTCTTCAAGTTGCCATTCTTAAGCCATTGTCAGGTCTTGGTGATGTTTGATTTTCCACTTATATTGTGCAAATATTGTGCAAATATTGACCATGCAGTGGCTTATTTTTCCATTTTTCTGCTCGGTTCTTGACTTGTTCTTTCTTGTAGGCCTGCTTTGTTTCATTGGTGTTGAATAGTTTCTCGTTCTTGACCATTTGAAGTGTATCTTCTTCACTGTCCTTGATATATTCTTCAAGGCCTCTTTTCTCCTCCTCTACTGTTTGATGGACTTGCAGCATTCCTCTTCCACCTGAGCTGCGAGGGAGGTATAGCCTATCTACATCACTGCGGGGATGCAGAGCATGATTGATGGTCATTATTTTCCTGGTCTTACGATCTAGTGTCTCTAGCTCTGCCTGGGTCCAGTCTATTATTCCTGCAGTGTATCTGATAACAGGTATAGCCCAGGTGTTTATGGCTTGTATGGTGTTCCTGCCATTGAGTTTGGACTTGAGGATTTTTCTAACTCTCCTGATGTATTCACTTCCAATTTTTCTTTTAACTTCAGCATGTGCAATGTTATCAGCCTGGAGAATGCCCAAGTATTTGTAATGTTCTTTCTCTTCCAGGTTCTTGATCTTGCTTCCATTGGGCAGTTCTATACCTCCTTTTTTTCTTATTTTTCCTCTGTTCATTATTAATGCAGCACACTTGTCTAGTCCAAACTCCATATTATTTTTACATTTATATCCCGCTCTTCCTCCAAGGAGCCCAGAGCAGTGTACTACATACTTGAGTTTCTCCTCACAACAATCCTGTGAAGTAGGTTAGGCTGAGAGAGAAGTGACTGGCCCAGACTAGTATCATGGCTAGTATCATGGCTGAATGGGGATTTGAACTCAGGTCTCCCCGGTCCTAGTCCAGCACTCTAACCACTACACCACGCTGGCTCTCTTGTTGACATATTATTATTGGTTCCAGTCCTCAGTCCTTCAGCTGGAAAAATGCTGGGCTTTTCATATGAGACAGATGCATTTCAATGTCCTGTTTATCCTGATGAACTGGAGTTCAATGTGGTTTTTTTCATGTACCTTCGAAATAGGTGCAGTATCAATTTTAATCAGTCATCTAGATCCAGACCCCCATGTGCCCCATCCTGTGCCCAAATGAAGCACCTGCACATATGGGCTTATTGGAATAATTAGGCAGGTTCTAATACATAGAAGACTTATTTGTGTGTGCATCAGAGACTTCACCTGTACAATAAATAGACTACTTGTACATAAGGCTGTGCTTGCACTAACATAAAACTGCAGCTCAGTTTCACATCAAATGTGCACTGATGTGCTATTGATCTGTGTGCCTATCACTGTGGCAGAGGTGATGAGATCACACCACTCCTAATTTAAGGCTGTTATCCCATGCAACCTTATTTGGGAGTAAGGTCCCTGAACTTGGTGGGACTTCTTCCTGAATAAACATACAGAGCATCAGGTTGCACGAGTTAAAGCAAATATCACCAAACTTCCTTCCACTTCTTCCTCTGTTGCATCTGCAGGGAGTACCAGTGCAGGCAAGGTCAAGAACTGAATTATCCAACTGTTTCATTATAGTATGATCTAATTTATGCTGTGTTTACTGGGTTGCTGTTTTTTTGTTCACTTGCATTCATTTTTTAAAATGTTAGTATTCAGAAATGAACACTGGTTAGAATTCAGGAATTAGAATTTTGGTGGCTATTAAAAATGCAGAGACTTGTTGTGGTCTCTGAATATTAGAATTGTGCTTTGGTGGGACAATGAGATGAAATGCCATTCACATGGAGACACAGCCCCAGGAAAGGCTGGGCAGAGCCTGAGCCAGTTGCTGCTCCTAACCCGCCCCCACCCTCATTCTTCTGTGAAGCTGCAGAGTGAGCAAAGCAGGGAGGGTGAATCACAGACCGGGAGCCAATAAAACGTTCATTGAGGCAGGGACATTGCTCATAGCTGAACTCTACAAAGAGCCAGGAAGAGAGTAGACAGATTGTGAGCTTGTATAAGTTTCACCATGAGGGAGATAGTTCATATCCAAGCTGGCCAGTGTGGAAACCAGATTGGAACCAAGGTAAGGGCACATGTTGTTCATCCTTTATCTCTCTTTTTAAAAAACTTTCTGCAATGTCTCTAGTGGTTCCACTTGTAAACCTTGGTAGTTCTGTGTGGTCTCAGGATGTTCCACATTGTGTTAAGGTAATAATATGCCTCTCTCTTAAACATTTGTTTACAAAAGAAAGTGTTTTTTTGGAGAGGTATATTTAATGATTTACTACATTAAGGATCCAAGAAAAGTGATACAACCAATTTCTCTTTCTTAAGAATTGCCCTTATGTTGAGGGGGGGGAAATCAGCTGTACTAAGCTGACCAGAGAGCTGGAAAACCACCAGAATGGGAACTAAAAAGCTCGCCTCTTTCATGTTGACCATAAAAGGCTTTGGAAAAACTGAAACCAGTTTTTAAAAAAAATTACTGAGGAAGTGGGGATGGGATGGGATGGGTGGGGGAAAGAACAACCCAAAATAGAAAGACGGTTGGAGACCTTAACTGTTTTCTCTTTGGTTTGAAATCCTGCTGTATCTCTGCTCTGCTTTTGTCTCGTTCTTGCAACCCCACCCTATAACTTCTCTGCTGTTCAGAGAAGGGGCTAAGAGGAGCAGCTCTCAAACATGCCAAGAATTCAGCAGCTGTTGCTCCGACACATGCCTCGAAGGCCTGCTCTGTCCCTGCCAAGGATGGGTGGAACTGGATGACTTGTAGTTAGTGGGAGAGACAAACATGTAGCTAGTCTGGTCAGAACAAAGCTCTTCAGACTGTTCTTTCACAGAGTTCCTCTCATTTTTCTTTTCTTCTTTTTATGTTTTGCGGCTCAAAGTTTTGGGAAGTGATCAGTGATGAACACGGAATTGACCCAGCAGGAGGCTACGTTGGTGACTCAGCACTGCAGCTGGAGAGAATAAATGTCTACTACAATGAATCATCCTGTAAGTGTGGAGTTGTTGGCCAAGGATAGTGGGATCTCTTTCTGAGAGTGCGGGGCGGGGGTGGGTGGGTGGCGGCATGCTGCAACAATGAAGAGAGCAGAGAGCTTGCTTACAGCCTCATCTATAAACTTGATTAGACATGTGTGGTGGTGTTTTGTTAGGAATCAGCCATCCAGCCTCTGCAATTACATGCTCTTGTTTACTCTCTGGGTAATAAAGGGAGGTGGTTTATATCTAGGACAGGGTGTGACCCTTTAAGAAAAACGCGTTCCAAACATCTCTTTTCATTTAACACCAAGCAAAAATATATCTTGTCAGTTGGTGGTGCATTTCAGCATGTTAATTAATCAATCAATCAATCAATTAAATTTTCTTCTATACCGCCTCTTCCAAAGACTCTAGCTGGTGAACAACAATACCAATACAAATAATTAAATTAATAAGAATAAGAATAATTAAAGGGCAAACGCCTGGCGAAATAGATGGGTCTTAAGAAGGGACTTTAGAACAGCCAGGGAGGGGGCTGAGCAAATCTGTTGATTAATTTTAATCAGCTGGTTGTAACTTCAAAATTAATTGTGACTGAAGAGAAGAGAGCCATTAGCACTCTGAAATTCTGTCGTTTCATTGCACAAAAACTGGTACTGGAGTGCAGAATTAAAAAGCTGAGAATCTCCACTTCATTTTATTTCTGTTTACAAGTTAGGCTTCTTGCTCTTTAAGGCTGTGAAGATTGGCTTGAAAGCATGTGGGCAAACAGAGATGGACCCTCTGATGGACTGGGCTGGATTTCTAGCCGTCAGGAGGAGAGACTGCTGGATTCCATGCTATTTTTTGCCCTTCCCCAGCAGTGATAAAATAAACAAAAGGTGTGTTAATTTGCATAGTTTATGCTCATTGCATAACTCAACTATTTTTGGCTCCCCCCACCCCACCCTTGCACATAGTAAATGCAGAGCATGTCTCTCCTTGGTTCTCAGAACCCAAGTGGTAATCCTCTCTAAGGAAACAGAGGAAGACAAAGAGGCCATTAATTGATTGATTTGATTTGATTTGATTTGATTTGATTTTGATTTGATTTGATTTGTATACTGCCCTTCCAAAATGGCTCAGGGCGGTTTACATCATGTTAAAAACAATTAAAAGAAGTTAACAATTAAAATCAAACTATTAAAACACAATAAAAACCAATTAAACAGCTAAAAACCCTGGAAATCAGGACAATGTAAAATAATTTAAAATGGTTGGTCAATCATTTAAAACCCTGGAAGGCCACGCCAAACAGATAGGTTTTAAGGGCTCTCCTGAAGGACGGTAATGATCTCAAATTATGAATTTATGCCGGGAGCACATTCCACAGCCCAGGAGCAGCTACAGAGAAGGCCCGCCTCTGCGTCGCCACCAGACGAACCAGTGGCAACTGGAGACGGACCTCCTCAGATGACCTTAACGTGTGGTGGGGATCATGTAGAAGAAGGCACTCTCTTAGATAACTTGGACCTTCACACGAGCAAGCAGGCAGGGCGGGGCGTGGGTGGGGAGGAAGCTGGTCAAACTCACCTTCCACCAGGATGAGTGCTGGTCTGTGGCTGGGTTCGCAGACTGCGCTCCCAGATGATCTGTGCTGCATGCCGCAGTGTGGAGCTTCGGAGGCTGTCCCGGCCTCCAGTTATCCCACAATGCACCGTGTGACATATGCAATGCATTGGGGGATTCCCCCAGGAGACGGGTGCTCTAGGCGCCCATCTCTGTCCACTGGGGCTGAACATAGCTGCCTTGAGCGGAGAGCTGGTCTTGAGGTAGCAAGCATGACTTGTCCTCTTAGCTAAGCAGGGTCTGCCCTGGTTGCATATGAAAGGGAGACTAGAAGTGTGAGCACTGTAAGATATTCTCCTCAGGGGATGGAACTGCTCTGAGAAGAGCATCTAGGTTCCAAGTTCCCTCCCTGGCTTCTCCAAGATAGGGCTGAGAGAGATTCCTGCCTGCAACCTTGGAGAAGCCGCTGCCGGTCTGTGAAGACAATACTGAGCTAGATGGACCAACGGTCTGACTCAGTATATGGCAGCTTCCTATGTTCCTATAAGCCCGGGTTAAGGGCTTGTTTGAGCCTTTAATCCTGGCTAAGAGCCAGGTATAAAAGCAGGTCTAGGCAGCGCTGCCCTGCTGAGACTGGGGCTGATCCTGGTGGTTCTCACATGCAGCCTAATCCCAGGCTAGGCTTCCCTAGCCTGGGTTAGGGTACACATGAGAATAACCTCTCTAGCGTCTCTGTGTGGCTTCTCTCAGTCCACTTGCCATGTGCCTTGAAACAGCAGTCGTGCAGGAGCTCTGATCTGGATAAGGACCAGGCCCGGAGCAAAGATTCCCCTCTGACACCATACTGTTGTTCCAGTCTGGATCTTGTCCCTCTGCTATTAGTGGGGAAGGAACCCAAGTACATCAGCTAAAGTTATGCACTTAAGGTAACATGTACTTTGGCCCTCATCAAAGGCTACCTTCATGACTGCCAATCAGTGTGATCCTCATCTTTGATTAGTGCCTGTAGTCAGTGGCTGACATACTGTGCAAGGATTTGCCAACCCAATAATGAATTTCAGAAATTTTGCAAAAGCAAAAAGAAGAGTGAGTCCACTGGAAATAATTGGTTTGTGCTTGTCTATTATCACTTGTACCATTTATGTGTTTGTACAACTTGCGTACATGCAATAATACTGGGCTCGTGTACCTTTGTGCGATGTAGAGCCCCCTGCTTTTCATAGGCTTTTAGCTTCCACATCCACAAGGAAGCTTTAAAACACACACACACACACACACACACACACACACACACACACACACGTATCCCCCCTCCCGTACTCTTTTAATCTTCCTGCCCTCTGCCCATGGCAGACCAGAACAGATGCATGAAAGGAAACAATTAACCCTAACCCTGGAAGCTCTGCTCCCCACCCCCATCCCAGATGTGTAAGAGGTGACTGTTGTTATTCAGCATGGTTAATGAAAGGTGTCCGGCACATGCTCGTAAGTATGACTTTGATCTTCACATTCTAAGGCTGGGCTTGGTGTTGACAGCAGACTCCAAACCTGAGCCCTGCTTGGGAAAATGGTGATCCCAGTGAAGTAATGAACCTATTTTATTTGTTTTGTTCTGTTTATCATATTTTACTTTAGCTTTTTACTGTCTTTATGGAGTCTCAAGCAGTTTTTCTCATGAGTCATGCAAGCTCATAAGGACAAAGTTTGCAGCGCCATTATTTGTAGCTATGAGTGATTCACTAACATCAGTTCCCTAAATGCTATTGTCCCGGTCCAATAGCATGAAATCCTGGCATTCTTTACAAATGTGAGCATATTGAGCTTTTGTTCTGGATACATTCCAGATTGGGTCATTCATACTCTTTTCCCTGAAAAGCTTTTCCAACATATCCATCAGTTGAGTGAGGCCTTCCCCCCACTCCATTTCTGTACTGTTGTGCAGTGCACTAGCACACAGTGTGCCATGCTCACCCAACACTGTGATATAGGAAGTGGTGGAAAGGGAAGATACCTTGTTCTAATCCTGCTGTCTCAGTAAGAAAGACCCATTCTACAATCCACGTGCAGCTTAAAGCCTTGTTAGCAGATAGGAAGGAAGCAAAAGGCTCCTCAGTCCCTGTGGAGTCTGATGGGGAAAAACTCACATAGGAAATGTAGAAAGACTCAACTTGCTGGAGCTGCTTCAAGGACCAACAGGGATGAGAAACATTTATGGGAAGGAAGCAAAGACTCAATGGACTTTCAAAACCATCCTTAAAGCTCGGGAAGCAAAGGCAACTGCAACTACCCTGTTCTCTTTTTGCTGGGTCAAGGAAGATGTAATCCCAAACCATATTCACATGCATCAGTGGTTACAATAGTGTGCCTGTTGGTGTCAAAAGAAGTGAGAACAGTGTTTTCAGCAATGGCCGATTTGATAATCTGAAAACTAGCCTAGCAGGATGCATCCCAGTTAAATGCTACATTCTTTTTTTTAAAAAAAGATACAACGGAGCAACTTTTGAGACAAATTGTCTAACAAATTTAGAGTAATACTCACAGAGTCCTAAAACTGAGTGAAGTGCACCCTTGTTGTGTGGCTCTGGTGCTTCCCAAATAGCTTTCACCAAGTCTGTTCTGGGATGTATGCCACTCTGAGATATTGGGTGTTCCAAGTACATCACTGAGTGTGGGCAAAACTGAAATTTCTCTGCAGAGATAGTAAGTCTCTGTTGTCAGAGATTTCTTAAGACTTCTGTCAGTTTAGCATCATGGTCTTCAATGTTCTTGCCATACACTAAAAGGCCATCCATAGTCCCAAAGATTGCATGCATCATTCTTTGAAATACGAAAGCTGCAGAGACTAATCCAGAGGCAGCCTTTTGCATTGAAAAAGAGGCTGTGTTTTTGCAAAAACGTTTAAGCAGAGGAATTTGATGATAGGCTGAAGACAAGGTCAAAGTTGTGAACACTGAGGCGTTTTTCAGAGTTAACAGCATTTCATTGATACTGGGTAATGGATGACAATCCACTACCATGTTGGAGTTCACATCTCTTACACCTTCGCACATTCAAAGTGTACCATTTGATTTCCTCACAAGAACAATCAGAACCCATTTTGATGAATCAACAAGTTCTATATTGTCAGCATGCTGTAACAGTCTTAAATCTCTAAGTAGTTGGTGCAATGCTATGGATATATTCTTCACTTGGTTGTACAGGTATTGCATTTGCCTTCATCTGAATTTTATGTTTGAAATGTATAGCAGTGCCAGGAGTATCAGCAAAAATGTCTGAGCAATCAACATTCATATCTGCATATGGATGCTCCATCATCTGTAATATGGGTTCGATGCTATTTGGGTCTAACACTCTCTGTGGATCTTTCTGATGCTTCCAGCCCAATATTGAGACTACCTTTTGTGACACATACTTTTCCTTCTGCAGTATGTCATTTGTATTCCAGGACAGCAGTGAAGTATCCATTTATGGCAATAAGTGTACATCCATACCCCCATGGGTGGAAGTCTGAAGGCTGCAAGTGCAGATCTGATGTAGTGAGGAATGGTAGTGTACGGAGAACCAGAATCAGTCAGCATCCGCACTTCATGGCCATTGAGTTTAACCTGACATTGTGGAGAAACAGGCTCTGATTCTGTCATGCTGTCAGGACATCTGCCTCATCCTTATCATATGGTGAATCAGTAATGGAGTGGACTGCAGACTTTCAAACCTTAGCAAAGTGGCCCCCTTTTTGCACCTTCCATGCAGAACTGTGAGGAAAATTGGCTTTGTAGGCAGAGTCTCCACAGTGGTAGCTTCTCCTTTCTTGTGCTGCCACTTTCTGTGGCAGTGTCCTATAAGAAGATTGGGTTTGAAAGGATTTAGACTGAACAGCCTGGATTTCAGGAGGTTGGGTTTGGGATATCAGAGAGTGATTTGGCACGGTGAAGAGCATTTCCGACCCTTCTAGCCATATCTATAACTTTATCCAAGGTAAGTTTCTGTACCAATAGCATTTCCCCCTACAATTGGGAACAATGTGTTTTCTTAACACACTGATCAGTTCATCAGTCAAGTAGGCAAACTCACAGGTTACAGTTACGGTACGCAATGCTGTGACATACTGATCATAGATTCACCAGGCAGTTGGGATCTAGAATAGAACTTGTAACATTCAGCAATCACCTTCTAAGTAGGGTTGAAATGATCATCTAAGGCTTGAAGAGCAGCTTCATAAGGATTGGCATCACTTCCAAGCTGGCAAGAAAGTGCAAATGATTATATATTATTTGGCCTTCAGGGCCCAGGCAGTAAGAAATATAGCCTTTTGCTTTGCTGGAGTAAAATCAGGAGTCTGTAAGGTGAGGAGTAATTGCAGAAATAGGATCTTTTTTTCGGGGGAAGAGCAGGTTCTCCTGGGTGGGTGGGGAAAAAAGGGGGTGGTGGGATCTGAGCCATGCTGAGGTGGACATCCAGTGAACAACGGAGTCCAGGACTGATAAGGAAAAAGTACTTGCAGAGGTTGTGCAGATCAGGAAGCTGGAGAAACAATCAGTAGCTGCGATAGTAGAAAGCAGTTCAGGAATGGAGTGCCAGTAATGCAATGCAATGTTGCAGGAATGTTCACAAGCTTTGTAGGCTCACACGATTAGCTGATTCAAAATCTCCTCGCCAAATGTTTTATAGCTGCTTCCCTCATAAACACAAAGTAACCTTATGCAGATTTAGCAAAGAGTTTATTCTGAAACAATTCCATTTTCTCCTCCTCCCTTTCCTATCTGACTCTGTTTCCCAAACTCTCTACAGGATCCCCACTGGGACAAACTTCTCAACAAAAATAGAATACAACACAAGCTCTTCAAATACCTGTGCATTGTGCAGCTAGGAAATATACTTCTGTACCTGCATTCAGTATAACATGTGAATGACTGTAGCTGTGTACAGATCTGTACCTGTGTACACTGTATAATCGTTGTACAAGTGTTGAACATAATGTGTGCATGGACCTTCTGTCTTTTCTGAAAGCTGCAAATGTGCACCCATTAAGAAACAGCTACTAACTATCAACAGATATTGCCATTATTTTTCAGGTCCCTATGTGCTGACCAGGTATTGTCTTAGTGCAAAACCATAGTGATAGGCCCATTCAAAAGCAATCAGGCATCAAATAACTTTTTTTTTAAAAGGTTGCTAACAGATAGAAGATGTTTACATGCAGGAAAACCATATCAACTTTTCACAAGCACAGGATATGATTATTTTTCATTAGTTGTCCCAATATTACTCTTTCCATCTTTCCTGTGCATTTGTGCTTTCTAAGCTAAAGAATGTGGGCTCAGGTTTTCTTTCCTTTCCTTTTGAAAATAGCATCAGCATGCACAATTGTATCCATGTATCTATTTATCCATACTCATATACATGTAACCAACCGTTATTGTTGGCAAAAGAAAGGGATAAGTTTGGTCAATCAAAATTTAAGCTGATCAGTGTTTAATCTATAGACTACGGTACTAAAAATAATAAATATAAATTATATTATCATATCTATTATTATTTAACTTGAATAATTTTAATAAAATATTAAAATTAAATTTTATTACAATTATTTTATTAAAAGTATAGTTTTAATGTTTTGTTATTACTTAACTTTATTTTAACATCTAACACAAATAGTTTACAAAACAATTAAACATTGCCAAGTAGGGATAGAAATAAAGAACACCAAGCAGGGACTTGGGCAAAATGGTTTACTTCCTCTTCATGAGGAAATTCCCCACCAAAAGAGTGGGGGGGGGGGAGCTCAGGTATTTGTAAACCAGAAAGTTTGTAATCCAGCAGACACCAACAGGCCATTGTCCAGCAGAGCAGACAAAAATCTTTCAAGATCAAATGTGAAGTTGATCTGATCCAGTTCTTAATTCTCCCTCTCTTCCCCTCCACTTTCTTCTCTCCCTCAGCTGCTTTTCTCCACTGACTCCCCAACTCTCATTCTCTTCAACATGCATCCTCTCTCCTCAGGTGGAATGCAGGATTCTTTACATATACACCAATAACTTTGGCATGGCATGCAAAAAGGGGAATATTGAGAGAGATCTATGTGGTTTTGTGAAGCTGTGGGGTGCAGCTCAGAAACAAGCCTATCTCTCCCCCAGTTAACTTAATAAAGTGTCTGTGGTGAATAGGTGAAATATACTGTAAGCAAAATCAGCTTGGGGCTGTGTTTTTTTCTTTCCAGTCCTTTATACCATGCTTTTCCACCTAAGAGATTATCGGAGCAACTGAGGCTGCCATCCTATTCACCCCTACTTGAAAGAAAGCTCCAATTAACATACTGAGATCTAGTTCTGAGTAAACATGCACAAGATTGCTCTGTAACATTGTGCTGGTTCAAACAATATGGCACGCAGAACACATGAAGAAAAAGAGAGCATGTGCATAAGGACAACCTCCCCAGACATCCTGCTGTCCACCTGATGCATCCCTTTATCATGTGTGGGGGTTGTTTATACGAATAGCCTCTAAACATGCACTCCAAGTTCTTGTTTGAACAGGTGTGTGTGTTTAGGAGTCATTCAGATGAACATCTCTCGCATGCGATCAAGGGACCTGCTGGTAGGGTTTTGGGTCCATGGAGGGTGTCCCAATGTGCATTCCCTTCGTCTTTACATGGGCTGCTGCTGGCTGTATGGTTTGAACCTGCCCAATGTTTTAACAAGACAGGAATTGAAACAAAACATTTTAAAGGATAAAAAAAATAAAAACCTAAATGGTATGGCACTTGACAGCCTTTGAAAAGAACGAAATGATCATTGAAATGAAACAGTGTTCACTCCCTGCTGATAAAAAAAAGAAGGGACTGGCCAGCAGTCTAGATAAGGGACATTATGAGACATTTTTCTAACCAAATTGTGGGAATATTAGTACCCACAAAAATTATGTAAGAATGCACTAGTTAGATAAATATTAAGCTACTTGAAACATAGTGATGACATTCATGAATTTGTATGTGTGAGCAAATGAGGGTAGTTCATTTTTATAGATGAAATTTCTAATAAAGCTGCATTTTATTTTGTGTTTATAGCGCAAACATATGTGCCCAGAGCAGTTTTGGTTGACTTGGAACCAGGAACCATGGATAGTGTGCGATCTGGCCCATTTGGACAACTCTTTCGGCCTGATAATTTCATCTTTGGTATGTGGATTATTTTCTGTTACAGACAGTGCTTGACATTATGTGCAATAGTAGAGAGTGGCTACGCACACCACATTGGAGCTGTTGTTTATTCACTGGGCAGCCTTGCTGTAGCGAACAGGTGGTTCAGTTACTCTCATTCATGACAATGGGAGAAAGTGTGGTCACACTGCTTGCACAATGGCCTTTTCTCTGCAGCATCGAGACTGCCTTCGGCACATGTGGTCCTGCACATGTAGGGTGCAATGGCTCCAGACCAGTGCATATCATGTCAGTGGACTGGCAGATTATGCGTTGAAATGTATACTGAGAGCAAAGCACATAAACCTTTGCTTATTTGCTGTTTTGGTGAATGTGTCTTTGCTGTTTTGGTGAATGTGTCTTTAAAGGGGCGGGGTGAAACTTAACTTATGAATTGACAGGATGTTGCCAAAACCTGCATGCTGATGACAAATGAATTTCTATTCAGCCTGGGGGTTTTCCAAATGGAGAATGAACGCAGTTTCACAACACTTAGGGTGGAGTGAAAGAGCAGCCCTGCTGGATCAGGCCCAAAGCCCATCTAGTCCAGCATGCTGTTTCGCACAGTGGCCTACCAGATGCTGCTGGAAGCCACAGGCGGGAGTTGAAGGCATGCCCTCTCTCCTGCTGTTACTCCCCTGCAACTAGTACTCGGAGGCATCCTGCCTTTGAGGCTGGAGGTGGCCTGTAGCCCTCCAACTAGTAGCCCTTGATAGACCTCTCCATGAAGTTATCCAAACCCTTCTTGAAGCCATCCAGGTCGTTGGCTGTCACCACATCTCATTCATACGAGGGAACCATTGACAGTGCCATCAGGACAGCCTTCATACAGCCAATGGCAATTTTCAGCTTTGCTTTGGTGTAGTGTTCAAAATGGCTTAAATTTAGGCACTTCCTGCCACAGTAAAGCTGCCCACCTGAGAAAACTCTTTTTTTGTTTAAAGTGTGGGAAACACTTTAAACTCTGGCAGCACTTTATTAGGGCCCTTCCAAATGGAAGCCTTTTTTGTGCTTACTACCATAAGTTTCCACGCTGAATTGCATGTAGAAGAGAAATGGAGTTTACACAATGGATCACATGTGACTTGAGCTCTTGCTCTCCCCTTTCCTTATTTTAATTTAAATTCGTGCAAATATGAAAAAGTGCAAATCAAGCATTAGATTTTTTAAAAAAAGAGTAAAGCTCCCCAGCCTAAGTCAGCATTAGGGGTAGATGATCTTGGTGTTTACCCAGGGCATCCAGCTGAAGAGGGCAGTGTTCCCTCTAACAGGGATTCCCAGATGTTGTTGACTACAACTCCCATAACCCCCAGCCAAAGGCCATTGCAGCTGGGGATGCTGGGAATTGTAGTAAATAACATCTGTGAATCCCTGTTACAGGGACCACTGGAAGGGGGTGGCAAGCTGAGCTTGACAGTTTGCTATTTGTTGAGTGTACTGTGTGCAGTTAAGCTGAAGGCCTGTGAAACTTTGGCCAGATCCCAGAACTGGAGCAGGAGAGCACTTGTAGCAAAGCAACAAGTTATTGAGAGGTAGCTCTGGGCCCCTTTCACGGTCATTGCTGGGAACGCTTAGGAGCAGTAGTAGGGCTTGCTGTAGTACCAGAACTGCACAAACAACACAGCTTGATAACATTGATAAACGAATCGTGGGCACAGGGCACTATTTATCCAAGGGCTGGCCCAGGCTTCAAGCAAGAGGAATGGTAATTTAAACAATTAATTGGTCAGAATTTTGGGTGGGAGAGAAAAGAGCACAGCAGAAATGACACCTGATGAGTGAAACAGGGAAAACCTGGTCAAGGTGTGCTCAGGTGTGGAAGAGGTGTGGGGGCAGGCCCTTGGGAGCCAGCTCTCTGGTACTTCACCACCTACACAGAAAACCATTCCTCCTCAGACCCAGACAAGTTCTGCGTCTTAGCATCTTTGCTCCCTGTGCAAGGTGTTCTGCTAGGGTTTTTGTGTCAGAATATCTGAGCAACAAAAATAGTTGTTTCATGTGAGAACACAGATTTAACATGTAATGCTCATGATATCACATGGGTGCCCCATAAAATCCCCCTTAAGACGACATCGTTTCAGTGGTAAATAAATAAATAAAAAGACAACACTTGCCATAATTTCAGAAACAAAACAGGAGAGCTTTTATGCTCTGTCATTTTTTTAAAGCCATTGCTAACCTCCTTTCAGGACTTTTTATTACATCTGTAAAATTTAGTTAGATAAATCTACTCAATCCAATTGCTGGCCCTTGGCCTAAATACTTTGATTCATATGCACCTATCTGAGGTGGCATGATATGGTGATTTAAAGGGAGGAGTTTGAAATTGGCCCCACATGAAAATTTGGAAGAAAGTACACATTTTATCAGGTTTTTTGTCAGCTGATATGACAATTTGGGAACTTTCTTCCTTTCAGTTTCCAACAGATGTTTACTTGTGTTAAACTGAGATGGTGAAGTCACGGTTTAAGGATACTGTGATGAAATGACGTTGGAGGGATTAATGCGCTGTACTTTTTGCAAATGTGTTTGGAACTTTGTGGAGCTGTCAATCAAAATAATCCATTGGTGAGAGTTGGTATGGACAGAAAAGTCAGCTGAGAGTGTGTTGGGGGTTTGGGTCTGTTTAGGGAAAGTCTCAGAGGAGATGTTCTGTGACTCAAAGAATAAGACAGCCTGAAATGAGGTCTGGGTTTCTGTGAAAATGCCTGGTTTGGACTTTAAATTAAAGCTTAAAGAGTACTTTGCAACAAAGTAAAGTGTAACCTCATAACATCAATAAGTCCAATACACAACAGCCTTCTAGAGATAAACAAAACCTAAGAAACATCTGTTAGAAATAAATTGTTTGTTTTGAACCTCTGGTCTGTGTGAGCTCTGTCACTTCTCTACTCATGCTGTGCAAAGCTACATTAACCAACACAGTGAGAGACTGAAAGGAATCTTAAGTATTGATAGTTTTTCCTGGTGGCAGCATATGGAAAACTTTAATAAAGTCTAAGAAATTCCTACAAGGTTGATTTTCCTCAAAACACAGGGTACAAGAGGGGTTAGTGTTTGGTGTGTGTGTTAATATTTATGTAAGGTTGTTGTTTAACCCTTTTGTGGTTTTCATGGTTTTGCTGCCACCAACTCTGGTTCAAATAATTTATTAGATCTTTCACTATCTTCAGGACTAGTAACATAGTGTTATAGGCATGGGAGATTTAACAGAACCACTTGGACTAACTCATTAAATAAAATTAACAAGATAAAGATTTATTGATTAAATCAGCTGTGATGACGCAGCAGTGAAGCAGGTTGCCTAGGGAGCAAGAAACTGTTAGTTCGAATCCCCGCTGGTGTGCTTCCCAGACTGTGCCTAGTAAATATATATTTGTGGTCGGGCAGCAGCAATATAGGAAGGTGTTGGAGGCGGATGCTCACTTCAGTGGCAACAGCAAAGGCATTGTCTCATACTACGTGGGAGAAAGGCAATGGTAAACCCTTCCTGTATTCTCCCAAGAAAACCACAGGGCTCTGTGGTCACCAGAAGTAGACTCCGACTCGATGGCACAATTTTCCCTTCCCCTTATTGATTAAAGATTCTGATGATATTGTCATTCACTATTAGTACAGTTGCATGTTTCTTTTCCAGTACAGCTCTTTGTTTATAGCTTTTACACAGTTCTCATATGGTTCAATCTTTAACCTGTGACTTCACAGATCTTCCTTTTCAAAACTTATTTCTTCTTCTTCTTAGAACCTATCGAGGTGGTTCTTTACAACCAATCCCCTTCTAGGCTGTCTACTCACAAGCAGGTCCACACTTCCACTGAACACTCTTCCCTTCTCTCCAGTGGTTTTCAGCTGTCACATTTCACAGCAAGGGTGCCACAATCCACACTGCAGAGCTGTTTAGAAAATGCATTAACCCTTTCCTAATAACCTTCTACAGTCCATTACTTCATCATTTCCCCACAGATAGAGTGATGTGTCTGGAGTGATGATGCTTTGAGTACATGTTCAAGGAGCAAGTTATCATTTACTACTGAAGCGATTGCTGTTCTTGCTTCACTGAGACTGTCACAATTTGTTGCTGTGAACTAACAGCACAAGGCCATGTTTTTTTGATGGCCTGCAAAATCTCCAGGGGGCAGCAGCTGAGGCACAGCAGGACTCTGAACTTATTTCAATGTTGGGATGTTATCATTTAGAACTCTGCACAGTTGGCAGGAAACAGAAAGCTTCCCACATTTTCATGGGACAATAAAAATAGCAACACATTGAACAATCCCTTAGCTCACCAGAAATGCAACAAAGGGGGAAAAATAGACTAGACATTTGTAGTCAATGCACAGACTTTCATGTCTAAACAGCAGTTTAGATGATGAACTACTATTTTTTCAGCACCACAAAGCAATATATTAGTAGAACAAAAGGCAAGGGCCTGCTTTAGGAGACAAGCAAGTTGAGAAGCATGCTTCAGAAAATAAGCATTAAACAATTGCAATTGAAAGCTATCTGTAACGGAAAAAAACAGAAATTGTTGTTTAAAAGTCTGGGTCCATTTTGCATCTATTTTCTTTACAAATGGCCTGTTTAAACTCTTGTTGATCTAAAAGAGTTATACCCTGCATTTCAATCAAAATGTCAAATGTATAATACAATACAAATCTATTAGCTCGTCTCTTGGAGTGGCAGCTAAGACAGATGCTGAAGGAATGTGATATTAAAGGCCTCTTCTTCACTTTCTGGTAGAGCTAATATCAGAGGTGGTCATCTAGGGCAATTAAGGCCATCAAAGGGCCCTTGGCCCACTCCAGAGGCTCTTGTGAAAAAAGATGGCAGCCGCCAGTGCACTAAGCTGCTGTTGCTACCACCAAAGTAACCTTTGTGGAGGTTTACCTTAGTGGTGGTGGCTTGGAATGCTCTTTGCCTGACACCATCTACCTATCAAGCAATACCCCTAGGGTTGTCTCCAGTGATGCAAAAGCAGGGGGTAAGGGCATTGCACCGTAGGTTAAGAAAGAAAAAGCAGCCACCTGCACAGCTGCCCCACCTTTGCACAGCTAGGTGGGTCTACAAAGACACTGGGCAAAGGGCCTAAATGAATCTGCTGGTCCTGTACTCTCTGATGGTCCTGCCATTGCTGTTACCCTTACAGAGCCTATAGCAAGCCCAGATGAAAGAGGACACACCCCAGGAAGTGTGCTACCAGGTAGCACCAGTGTGCTGCATGGTAGGACCCTTCCTCATACAAGCCAGATGAAATGCAGCTCCTGGCTCATTTGCCTATTGAGCAGCTAAGGGAAACAATGGGGGAACATGCTTTCAAAAGCTTTCCCCAAATCTCCTATGTTCCATTTGCTGCTGCTGTCCTTACAGAGCCTACATGGAGCCCAGGGCAAATGTTCCCTGCTCCAAGAAGTGCAAATGCACCTGTCACTGGAGGATGAATTCTAGATTTTGGGCATGACTTTTAGAAAAGCTGACAGCAATGATTTGAATTTTATTCTAGAGCTGATTTGCAAATGGAAGCAGATAAGGACACAATTACCTTCACTTTCCAAATCACTAACTTGGAAGCAAACACCCTTTATTTAAATTGGGCTTATATCAATTAAAGACATTTTGAATTGCTGCCTAAACCATCTCTACAAAAAGTACACTAAAATAACAAAAATCAAAGGAGAACCTAAGAAGAATTTTGCTGGATCATGCCAAGGCCTATCTAGCCCAGCATCCTATTTCCATCAGTGGCCCACCTGATGCCTCTAGGAAGCCCATATGTAGAAGATGAAGGCATCCCCTCTCTCCTGCGATTGGTTCCCTACAACTGGTATTCAGAGGCATAACTGCCTTTGAATCTGGAGGCAGCATATAGCCATCAAGACTATAGTAGCCACACATAATATCTTTGTGAGCCAAATCTCAAGCTGCCGATAGTGTTTCAGGTATGCCATTCTTTCTTGGGTGTAAAGGCAAACATCTTGTTGAACAAGGGTGCTCCACACTGGGAAAGAGTGTGGGAACTGTCTTTTGGGATGTCATTTGTGGTGTACTGATGGTTGCTGCATGAGGAGTGGAATGTTCTGCAATCATCATCCTGCATTGTATTTCCTTGATGTCACCATGTACTCTAGTGTGAGACAAAATGTGGCAGTTCTTAGGAGCATAAGGAGCACTTTATACATTTTTTAAAAACTGAGCTTTTAGTATACTGCTATTGAAGTTATGCCAAAATTGTTTGCTCAAGTATATACAGTACTAAAATGTAAAATGACAAAAGACACATTGCTACTATCAATATTTTGCATCTATTATTTGTTCATGACACAGTAAACCTATTCATCTCTCCTCTTTTGTTGTGTTATCACAGGACAAACAGGTGCTGGAAATAACTGGGCTAAAGGACATTATACAGAAGGAGCAGAGCTTGTAGATTCAGTGCTTGATATAGTAAGGAAAGAATGTGAACACTGTGATTGCTTACAAGGATTTCAGCTCACTCATTCCCTTGGAGGAGGAACAGGTTCCGGGATGGGGACACTACTCATTAGCAAAATCAGAGAGGAATATCCCGATAGGATAATGAATACCTTCAGTGTCATGCCATCTCCTAAAGTCTCTGACACTGTGGTGGAACCATACAATGCCACACTCTCAGTCCATCAACTAGTTGAAAACACAGACGAAACCTATTGCATCGACAATGAGGCATTGTATGATATTTGCTTCCGCACCCTGAAGCTCACCACTCCGACATACGGAGATTTGAACCACTTGGTATCTGCTACCATGAGTGGGGTAACAACATCATTGCGTTTCCCAGGCCAGTTAAATGCTGATCTACGGAAGCTAGCAGTAAATATGGTTCCTTTTCCACGTTTACACTTCTTTATGCCAGGTTTTGCTCCACTGACAGCCCGAGGAAGTCAGCAATACCGGGCCCTCACAGTCCCAGAACTCACTCAGCAGATGTTTGATGCCAAAAATATGATGGCAGCTTGTGACCCAAGACACGGACGGTATCTGACAGTAGCTACAGTCTTCAGAGGACCCATGTCCATGAAGGAGGTTGATGAGCAGATGCTGGCCATCCAGAACAAGAACAGCAGCTACTTTGTGGAATGGATCCCAAACAATGTTAAAGTGGCAGTTTGTGATATAGCACCCCGTGGCCTTAAGATGGCTTCGACGTTTATTGGCAACAGCACCGCTATTCAAGAGCTGTTCAAAAGAATTTCAGAGCAATTTTCTGCTATGTTCAGGAGAAAAGCTTTTCTACACTGGTTTACAGGAGAAGGGATGGATGAGATGGAATTTACAGAAGCAGAAAGCAATATGAATGATCTGGTGTCAGAGTATCAGCAGTACCAAGAAGCTACAGCAAATGATGGAGAAGAAACATTTGAAGATGATGAGGAAGAAATCAACGAATAAATTCTCCCTAGTGCTGTTCTAAAATTCTCAATTTTGACTAGCTAGATATAGCTCTAATCTTTTCCATGATAGGTGAGACTCTTTAGGGCTTATTTTTCAGAGGCTAGGTGTCTGCTCAACCACTACTGACGTTGGAGAGGATGTTGAGTGCTCAGCACTAGCCTTTAACCTAAGAGCTTGCTTTGGTTGATACACAGCTATTTATTCTCCTTGAGAATTTTGGCTTAAAATGTCAATGCAAATATTATGAAATGAATCAGATAAATAAATGCACCAGATTCCCAGAAAGGAATGGATCCTAAATAAATAATTCAAAAATAGGGCTATATTGTTTTTCCTCAAACTGTGAATCAGAACAATTAACTTAGGCTGCAATCTTATGCACAAATTACTTGGGAGTAAGTGTTACCTATATTAGTGCAACTTATTTCCAAGTTAGAATTGTGGTGTTAGTGAGTCTTCTGAGTGCTGTTCTGTACTGAGTATAAAGTAGTGAGTTGCTGGGAACAAACTGTTAATAAAAACAATGGAAAAAATCTTTAATATTTTGTATATGAATGTGTTTAATCAGTATTCAAATGCAGACACTTAAATGAAAAAGCTAAAGAAAAGAAGTAATCTCTCCGTGATATAACTATTGCACTACATCCAATGCATATTGTGACAAACATTTAAGAATGACGTTTTACTTTTGGCACACACATTCCACATTGAATAGTTCAGGACTGCTCTGCTTACAGTAGGTTGAGTTAAGGTCTAGCATGTATTTAACTTTTGTAGCATGTTTTTCATGTGTTGAAAGAACTGCCTCAGTCAGTCAATGGATTAGGCAGCTTTTACAGATGAATTCCCCACTCCATCTCTTTCCCTGACCCAGACATGTCTCTCACTATTGTGAAGTCATGAGAATCCTCTAAACCATAGTTTCTCAAAATGTATACTATAAATACCCATGAGTTATGTGAGATACAATTAGTGGGTATAGGCTGAGAAAAGGAAAGAAGTTCAATGAGCAGGATGGAGAGAAGAGTGCCTGATTGACTTTGCTGTTAGTTACTACCTAGAATTTCTCTATTTGTCTGCCTTCTTTCAAAATGATGGCAAAACATATGCAGCATATTTCCCAACCATAATTTGGAATTCAGCCCTCTTTAACCTCTAGTCCAGGTACATACTCAAGTTGTGCACCTCTGGTGTAAAAAGGCAGCAACCATACCCACACTAGATTGAACACCTGTCAGACCATGGCATTACATAGACACAACCCTTCTTCCAACATATGGCACAGGCCGCTTTAAATATAAAATCCACTGAAAGACTGAGGTACTTTGTTTTAAGCGGTACATGCTACTTAAAAGCCTGTAAATTACTGCTCTAAAACACACACACACACACACTCACTCACTCACTCCTTTCAGGCAGGATATACCACCCTGAGCCATTTCTGGAAGGGAGGTATAGAAATCAAATAAATAATAATGATATCTAATTTTTGTGAACAGGCATCTAACTTACCCACTCATTGTGTATGTATGGGATTTATTATGAAACAGATTTATATCTCTCTTTCCCAACATCTAAATAAATAAACAAACATCTTAGGTCTTCAAAGCAGCTTACAAACATATTAGAATTAAGTTGTTTATGGCTAAGTTACTCGTAGGCTTCCACCCCAAGACACAGGAATAGGCTTCACTTTACACCTGCTGTTGATTACGGTAGTAGCTATCTTGGCCTCCAGAGCAGGGATTCTCAGCATTGTGTCCCCAGATGTTTTTGGACTTCAACTCCCATAATCCTCTGTCCCAGTGGCCTTTTGTTGGGGATTATGGGAGCTGAAGTCCAAAATCATCTGGGGACCCAAGGTTGAGAATCCCTGCTCCAGAGAAACCAAAGTATAAGCCACCCCACAAAGCACCTGGCCTTCCCAAGACAGACACAGGAGTATAGTGGATAGTGGTGTGCACAGAACCAGCAACTGCCAGCTTGAAGGAGTGGGGAGAACTTTAAGGACCGGGGAGGATGCTCTAACCACCACCCCCTGCCACCGGCTGCATTTCCCCCACCAGCGATGTCATTAAAATCAGTCCCGTGGGGTGGCAGCATATTTCCTTGCTGACCTGGCACGTCATGGACTGGAGTGGAGGAAGTGTCCGCTGTGTGTGTGCTTGCACAGCAGACACTTCCGGCCACGATGTACTGAGGTGCCAAGGAGGTACGCAGCAGCATTGTGGGACCGATTTTAATGATAGCGCTGGTGGGGAAAATGTGGTGGGGGTTAAGCACCCTCCCAGGTCCTCAAAAAGATATCCCCACACACACCTTTGAACCAGTGGGCATTTGAACCTGTCTGGAGGTCTGGTTCAGTAGATAACTGACCTGGTCAAGAAGATAGATTATTCCTCTTATACTGTCCTATAGCATACTATTGTCCGTGGAAGTAAAGCTTTCTGAATAATACTTAGGAGGGATTTTTTCTAAAATCCTCTGGTTCCACCCATCCTGAGCATGGGCATATGTGTGTCCCTCCACATCAGTTAGCATGCCTCCTAATTGCAGGAGAGGCAATTGATCTACGAAGGCTAAAATGGTATGGTTTGTCTAAATCCACGAGGGCTGTGTTCTCACAATCATGGCAATCCTGGTTTAAGAGTTAACCAGGAATGCAGAGCTGTTATGAGAACACAGATTTCCTAGGCAATCCTGGTCAAACTGCTGTGTTTAAATTTAAGAGGATGATGCGGAAGTGAATGAAATTTTGCGGGAAATAGCCAACAAATGCAATGCAGCCTTGCAGTCCATTGATGAAAACAGAGGTCCCAAGCACCCTTGTGGAGAGACTGAAGCAATCCACATGCATGGAGCTTTCCATGGACTGCAGACCTGTAGCAGTCACAGCTCCCTGGACCTGAGTGGCAGTGAGCTCGGAAGGGGTGTCCTTCAGGACATCCATCAAGGACCACTGTAACATCCGGACTCTGCATTTACTGTCAGGACAGCTTCTGGGGGCTATAAATTTAGATGGGTCCCCAGCTGATTAAAGGGAGAAATGATCAGCTAACTACACTCGCCTCACCTTGCAATGGCTTCCTGCCAAAGCATAGTTTGTGTTCACACTTAGTGCCGCTTCTTCCACTCTGGGCATTCCCAATGTCACTTGGTTCACGTCAGTTGGCTGTCTGTCAGTAACAGAGTTGCTCCGATATTGTTAGAAGTGAAGGCTACCTCCTTCCCACTCCCATCAACACAAGTAAAATTGGGGAAACATTTTGGGATTCATTATATCTTGTTATCCTGTCTAGATACTCAAATTGCTTAAACCAACTGATGTTAAACTTTGTAAAATGATCTCTCCAAAGCATATGGCAGTGTCCCAAAGCACTGGGAAGAGCAGAAGGTTTCAAGTTCCCTCCCTGGCTTCTCCAAGATAGGGCTGAGAGAGATTCCTGCCTGCAACCTTGGAGAAGCTGCTGCCAGTCTGTGAAGACAATACTGAGCTAGATAGACCAATGGTCTGACTCAGTATATGGCAGTTTCCTATGTTCCGAACCAGGACCTGATCTCGGCAAGCCATCCTGGTTAAGTGCAGTTTGACCAGGATTGCCTGGGAAATCAGCATTCCCAAAACTAGTCCCGCGGGGCTCAACAGTCCTGGTCAACTCTTTAACCAAGATTGCTGTGATTATGGGAATTCTGCCTTACTGAGATTTGAACCAGAGTTCTCATTTTATTACCTCAGTCTTTAAGCCACTGTGCAACTCTAGCTCTCTTAAAGCAAACCCTAAAGTGGCTTTCAAGCTGGGTCCTGGACAATACTATGGTTCTTTTGGAGGGACTCCTCTTAAGAGGATTAGTAAGGCAGACAAGCATATCTGAAAGTGAGCTTGCCTGTCACCACTAATCTTCCCTCACCATGGGCAACCACAGGTGAGTGTTGGGTACATTCTATGGTGTACTGTCAATTTACACAGGGTGACACAGAAGTCCAAAAAGCTTAGCCAGTGCCTTGTGTGAACTGAGCACGAGCCCTGGAACACTTTCCAGAACCCCTCATCACACATGGAGGAATTCTGTGGCACATATGCCCCTGAGACAAGAGTTAAAGCGGCACAGGCTTAAAAACCACACACACTGACAGAGTTACAATAATACTTTTCTGTGTAGTAAGCAGCTGCCCCTTTATATTTTGTTCTAACTTTTGGTGAGCATTTCATCAAGGCATGCATGCAGATTTAAGTATGCACTGAGACATTCAAACATATTCTAGTAAGATGCAATTGCACCACAATATTTCACAGCATGTCTGGACATCATCTCTTGCACACCCTCAAGTCCACAGCCTGCTTTCCCACAACAGTGTAGCAAATGTACAACTCGCCTATTTATGCAACATGTGCAACAACCCTTCTCATTTTACAATTCTATCTCCTTGTACAGAGAAGACCTTAATAAGGGAACTTTTTCCGTGCCAGCTGTTTTACAGCATGATCGCTAAGCATGCCTATTCAAAAGTAAGTGGCAAGAAGGTTCGGAACTCAGGCCCAGGTAAGTATTCTTAGGACTGCAATCTTGAATCAAGAATAAAAGTTTAGACACACTAAAACAGAGACTTCAGTTACTAGACTTGATCTTGTAGCTTATAATGTTATGAGGCTGCTCTCACGAGTAGCCAAGACCGGGCTAGGCTGCCTGTGAGAACCGCCAGGAGCTGTCGGGCTGCCAGTGGTGCCTCGGCAGCAAGCCCATCTAGGGAGCCCGCCAGTGAGCTGAGGTTAAGGGCACAAGCACCCTTAACCTTAGTTAACCTGGGCTAACTGCTCGTGTGTCAGTGCCGGCTGCTCCCAGCTGCTGCTGACACAGAAGGAGGCTCCTGGTCATTGCTGTGGGGATCCCCACAATGCACCGTGTGCACACGTGGTGCATTGTGGCTTTCCGGGGCCCAGGATGATGCGTCCCAGCCCCCCAACCTCTGTGCTGCCTGGGGCAGCAGTGGCTTGTCTGGGCATGCAATCCATGCACTTAGCAACTCTTCTGGATCATCTGCAAAGAATGAAAGCTGCTGCAACTTTCTGCCTGCCCTCAAGCCCATGGCACTCACAGGATTGTGAGAAAGGGCTCTATGTATGGGGTATGAAAGGTTACTAGAACAACTGGTTGGAATATAGTATTATGCCACAGCTAATTAGAAGGCGACTTACTATTCGTGAGAGAAATTCTCTTCTGTTCCTTAAAAAGACAAAGTTCTGGACTTTAAATAAGATTCAAGAACAGGAACACATGGAATATAGATTGACCAATTTCTCCTCAGAGCATTTCCCCACACAAATAAAACTTCTAAGAAGTTTTAAGAAGTTTCTAAAAAGAAACAGCATCTGTGATATAGCACGAGTCTAGGTTCTCTCATTTGTAAGCCAATACAGCGTTAAATACTGTGCTGATGTTCTTCAAATAGGTAACATTAAACTTTTGACCTCAGTTAACTTGATACAAACTTCTAGCTTGTTTAGCATGGAAATTTGCTGCCTGTAGACATTAAGGAAGTCTCTGCTTCTCTTCATGAATGCCTACTATAATAGCCTAATGTGTGGTTCCAGGTTCCAGTGGTTCAAGGTACTCTCAGAATTCTCCTTCTGTTGCCTAATGAGGAACCTATTTTCAAGCCATCAGTTTGTCCTTGGGGGCCACTAGGCTCCTTTGAAAAAGCACCACATGCACATTCAACCTGAATTACTAGCCGTTTTGTTCATAAAGTTCAGTAACGGGATCAGACATGCAAGATACAAGAAAATGAGCACAGAAGTCTAGGCAGCTGATTTTATTGAATATTTTCAAACTGTATTTACAAAACAATACATTCATATGTTCAATATCTTACAACTCCATGTAGGAAAAAAAATTAAAACTGCAATAATATAATTTAGATTTTACACTTTATTATAGCCCCGGCCCATAAACTCCAATGGAAAAGCTCTTTTGCAAGTTTCCAGTTTAGTGAACAAGATACAAGATCATTCCCGGCGTAGTCTTTACAAATGCAAGCTGAAGGGATAAAATTAATTGTAGGTGGTTGTTTCTGCAGAACAGAAGGTGTGTTCATAACTACCTGGATTCCCCAAAAGTATCAGCAATGCACTTCATGCCTGCTAGCCACTTGTATTTGATAGAGGCAGCTTAACACAGGCAGATGTTTTCCCCAGGGTAGCCCCGATAGGAAGTTAATCTCTATCATCTGAAATATTTGGTAATGGGCAAGAGTTACAACACTGATATGGCTCCGAATAGTTACAAACATAGAAGGGATCTTAGCATAGCTCGATTAGCTATGAAGTGTCCACTTTTTCAGCAATTTCAGGAAGTAGCATCCAACGGAATTTGAATATCCTATTTAAAAGATAAAATAAACACACACAAGCTCAACTCTTCTTGGCTTCACCACTGTTGCAGGCTTGCTTGTTTCCATAGAGCAGAGGAATCTTGGAGACCAGTCTCTGGGAAGTTTCTTAATTTGTTTTCAGTGTGTAGACATCCTGTGCCAGTTTATACAACCCGTATTTCAACACTAAAAAGGCATGTCTCCTGTGATCTGTCTAGCAATCTGCTCATTTGTTGTCTCCTCTTTCTCCTTTTCACGATCTTTGTTCCAGTCTTTAAGGCCTTCCGGAAGTGAAGTGTCTTCATCCAAGCTGCCTGTGCCTTCGACAAATTCTTCATAAGTAGATTTTTCAGCAAATGGTCTGGGGCCAAGAAGTTCGATCATATCACTCTTATCCAAAACTTCCTTCTCCAGGAGTCGTAATGCAACCTGAAAGATATTGCATGTGTCATACAACACACACAAGTACATATATTTTCTTACATGACAGACAGAATGGTAAACATGTTAAGATTTGGGACATGCTTTGGAAACAAAGTGATCAATAGACTGACTACTAACAGCTACTATAAAAACATGTGGAATCCCCCCCGCCCCCCCTAAAAAACCTATAGTCAATCAAGATGTGTTTTTGAGTGTCAGCAATTCATCAGTCTATTATTGCAACTCTTCCCAAGGAAACTATGCACTATACTATTGCATCCTGCTTTAAGCAGGTCAGATGTGTATACTTTTGTTCTGTATAACTAAGGATTGCTCCTTCATTTGAGTGGTGGGAGAACTCCACACTTGCATCTATTAAATGAAATGGAAAGCTCTTGCTCATGCAGAACAAAATAGACGTCTTGAGCTGCTGGATTAGAATTATGGCCATTATTTATGGTGGAACCCATTCTTATGGATGACAACAGATCATGATCCAGATCTTGTAAATATCACTGACAAGCAAAACATGCCTTGCAACTGTTAACATAAGTGAATAATCAAACAAGACAGACAAGCACTTACCTTTTCTACATCTGCCTTCTTTTCAGTGAGAAGAGACAATGTCCGCTCATAAGCGGTGTTAATAAGTATTCGCACTTCTTCATCAATTAATCTTGCAGTTGCCTCACTGTATGGTTTCTCTAACACCATGTCTCCTTGCCGAGGAAGATCAAATGAAATCTGCCCAACTTTTTCATTCATTCCAAACTGAACAATCTGGGGGTTGAAAGATACAATAGAATGATGAAGCAATGTATAAAACTGCACCAGTGAAGAATGACATTCTTGTAGGAAAAGCTTAACAGTTCTCATTCTATTATTAATCTTAGCAGTCAAGAACTGGCCACTTGCTAAATTGTTGATATACTTTTAATATCCAGCTCAAAGCAGTTCTTAGCAATAATTAGATTTCTTTGCCTAAGCACCTATAAATCCCTACTGGACAAGGGTTGTCCTTTAAATATGGACATTACGCTTTATATTTCAGAATTAGAGTTCCATGGCATCAAAAATCCTGTTCTTTTAAGTATTCATCAAACATTAGGCACTGGACAATAGTATTTCAGTATTAATTAAATACTGTGACTGACTTTTTTTGGTTAATCAAAGCTTTATTAGAGTTTTTCCATTCAAAATACAATGACAGGTAGGTATCATATTATGGAATTAAAATAACACATATTCATAACATCAATTCCCCCTGCATTGTTCAATTAAATAACCAGTTTTGAACATAAAGAACAGAATCAGCTGGCTTCTGCAAATGAACATTCACTTTCACCACGAGTAAATGTAGTTTAGAGTGTTAGGGTCATGCATTGGCCCCGCTTCTATATATGTCCCTCTTCTTCCTCTCTACAACCTCTTCTATCTATTTCCAGAGGGGTTCCCATCCAGCATAGTATATATAACGCTCTTAGGTTTTGATCACAATCATTTTTCAGAAGTAAAGGAATTTTATCCATAACCAAATTTGTAAACCATATTCTGTTGAACCATGCTCTAATCGAAATGTGCCCTTTTTTCTTCCATTGTGAGGTGATGACAAATTACACTGACATAGTTAGAAGGCTAAAGAGTTCTTTGTTTGAAGCGTGTGGCTGACATTTTGACCAACAAAACATGCTTGTAAGAGGAGACTGTGAGGACACTCCAGGAGCCCCTGAGCAACTTCCTCCACACAATGCTGTTGTGCAAGAGCCATCAGAATTCATGTTCCAGAAGCACTCTGTAAGCTCAGAAAGATCTTACAGATCACGAGTGAGATCACTCTGTAAGAGCAGGAACATGTTGCTGACCCTCAGGAACGTGTTTCTGAGCATGCAGAGCACTTCTAGAGGGTGAGCTGAACTTCAATGGCTCTTGCACAGCAGCACACACTAGCGGGGACTGGGGGAGTGGCTCGAGGGCTCCGGGAGCATCGACACAGTCCCTGCTGACACGCATGCTTTGTTGGTCAAACTGTCTGCCAGTAAGAACGGAAAAGCACTTTGTGCACTAAAGTGCTCTAAAAAGCATACTATTTATGCATGACCACACTTAAGGTTCCCCCACCCCACCCCAAGAAGCACAATACTCTCACCTCTACATGATTTGGAAAAGGCAAACCTTTACCAAGTTCCAGAAGAATTGTTCAGTGGATTTATGGTTTGACTAATCAAAGCAGTCATATGTTAAAGGGCAAACAACAGCAAAGTGCAACCATGTGTAACCAATAACCTTGTTCCTTAATACAAACAAATGAAACATTGTTGAGAAGCTCATGCAAGAAATACAGACCTGAGCATATGCACTCTGGGTGACTTTCCTTAGATCATCCTGGGCGCCTGTTGTGATTCTTGCAAAGAAGATTTGTTCCGACACACGCCCTCCCAGAGTCATGCACATTCTGTCAAGCAGCTGCTCTTTGGTGTACAGATACTGCTCTTTAGGCAAGTACTGAGCATAACCCAATCCTTTGCCACGAGGAATAATAGATACCTTGTGGCAGACAAAAATATATGCTTTAAATAGTATAAATAAGAGTTTTTAAACTTAGGTCTGCATAGCACATTATAGTTATTCCTAAAAGATAGCATTAGCCACAATCTTGATCCAACTGTGAATACAAATGTGCCAGCCATATTTTAAAATAGGTCTTTCAGAGCAGAGCCTAAAGTAAGGCAGAAATCAAATTAAGGTTAATTGAAGAGAAGCAAGGAATTATCATAAGAGTCAATGTTTTGCTATGTTCTTTGGGGGAGGGGGGGGAGCAACACAGGAGGGGAAGGGAGGGGAAATAAGGAGGAACCAAGTATGGTCAACCATCTCTGCCGGGAAATTCAATAGAAACACGATCTTGCCTTTCCTAGCTAGCTGAGCAATAAGCAAACAACTCTTCTCTCCTGGTTCAAAAAAGTACCACCTGTCCTCTGCTTTCTCAGCTGCGGTTGACAACTGTGAATCAGGGAGAAGCAGTGAGACACTTTTCTACTGTTTCCTGGTTGCTATGCTACTTCTGGTTAGTGCAGCTATTGACTAGAAGCTGAAATGCTAGATTTCAGAGATCAGGGTATAGAACAGATGTTTCCTTCCATTCAAGTACACTCCCCCCGACCCCCGCCACCCAGGTTATGCAGCAGCAATGGTAAGAACAGGCCTGAGAAGCACACAAAGTCTTCATATACTTGACACACTTAAGTACCAATTTGGAATGCAGCTGTATGCATGACTTGAGGGAAACCTTGTTCACAGTTGTACCATTATAAGCGTGTGTGCATGCATCTCTCTCTCTCTCTAAAATATCCTCTATAATAAAAGGCTTGGGTGTGCGCCTGTGTCTCTGCGCCCGTGTCTTTCTTGGCCGTTCTGGGCATGTGCGGAGATACGGCTGCAGAGACATGGCGGCCATGTTGGCTCCCGTCCGGGTGGAGGAGAAGCGGGGACCAGGGAGGGCAGAGGCGGCAGCGGCAGGACCGGCCCTGCGGCTGAAACAGCCGTGGGGAGAGGAGAGGCGGCGGCGGGTCTGGCCCGCCTGCCGAAAAAAGAGGGAGTTCCTTTTGGGTCCCGGGCCTGGACAGCCAGAGGCGGCAGCGGGACTGGCCCAGCCGCGGGGAGGGAAAAGACGGCGGCGGGAGAAGATGGCCGAGGAGAGATGGCCAAGGGGAGCAACCCCAGCAGAGCCGCTGACACCTCCACTTCATTGACCTGAAACGGCGGGAGAAGACGGCCTCAGTGGCAGCGGAGCCACGGCCTCGGCCAGAGGAGGGGGCCGAGGGGAGCAACCCCAGCAGCGCCGCTGACACCTTCGTTGACCTGAAGGGGCTGCGGGAGCAGATGGGTGAGAAG
Source organism: Hemicordylus capensis (assembly GCF_027244095.1). Taxonomy (NCBI): domain Eukaryota; kingdom Metazoa; phylum Chordata; class Lepidosauria; order Squamata; family Cordylidae; genus Hemicordylus; species Hemicordylus capensis. The sequence goes on along the minus strand of NC_069660.1, from coordinate 236,810,246 downwards.
TGGACGGGTGGGCTTCCTGCCACGTCCCCCCCACTCAGGCTCCCCCCTCCACTCGGGCGGAGAAGGCTACTAGCGCCCACTAATCTAATGGGCTGAAAGATACTAGTATTATATATAAATAAACAAAATTCTCTAAGGCACACCCATGGCTAACCCTGTGCAGGGCAGCTCTCAAGAGAATTTGCGAGCAGAAGCACCTGATTGGGCAGTGGGGATTCCATATGCAGATAGAGAGAAGCCTGTGGCACTGTGGTGATTGGGCAGTAGGGATTCCATATGCAGATAGGGAGGAGGAGCCTGTGATGGTTAAGGTCAGTTGGAATGAAAATGTTATTGGTCAGAAGATGTTCTTGATTGTAGAGGAGAGGAATCTATCTATTTATCTATAATGGGCAAGGGTCTACAAAGAGAGGGGTCATGAGGGGAGGAATGAGCCCCTTCAGAAGAAGGAGGCTGCTGTTGTGTGAATTAGATGAGGAAATGTTACCTGTGAATCTAAGCATTTCATATTGATCTATATGTATTGATCCTAGGGTATATAGTTATTGGAGAACTGAGCTCTTGCTACACCATTTTGATGGTAGCTGAAGAGAGCAATAGTCCCCTCCATCTTGTATTCCTGAATGTATGTCAGCGGGAAAGAATCTGCTTAGTATGCTTTGGTTCTCATACTAAGCAGACCTTGTAACTTGCAACAATATGTATTCTCTATGCCTTGTTTTGTTCTGGCCTACTGATCAGGAGAGTTGATGATGCTGGTATCTGAACTGCCTCCTAGAGGCTGCATAAACACTCCTTTAACAATGGTAATATTGTAAGCCTGTTGGCCTAATATGGAGTTGTAATGCCGGACTTCTTTCAAAGTCCATCTTGTCTTTGGGAACTATCCCCTAGACAGCCACTTTGTTACTCTGCAGAGTCCTATAAAGTTTCTTTGAACTATAATGTTTTCTTCTTCTTGGTAAAGCAAGAATTGGCAGTCATCTACCAAGTAGATAATAACCCGTTGGTTAACAGAAACAACTCAGGGAGGGAGAGGGAGAGAAAGAAAAAGAGAAGGGAGGGGAAGACAGAGGGGGAGAGCAAGTGGAGGAGAGGGGGGTGGAAACACAAAGTAAGGGTGAGGGATGGGCCTGAGCCTGTCAGCGGCCTGAGGGGAACAAGTGGCCATGGCAGCACCTATTGGCAGCAAGAAAGGGCCCAGTCAACCATTGCTGCTGTTTGGGGCTACTGAGGCCATTGGCAGAGGGAGGCAGGCAAGGGACGGGTCCGGGCCTGTCAGCGGCCCGAGGGGAACGAGTGGCCATGGCGGTGGCAGCAGCGAGGAAGGGCCTGGTCAACCACTGCTGCTGCTGGTCCTATGGGGAAGAGCAGGAGCGGGGCTCAGGTGAGGAGGTCTCTGGGGATAGGTGGCTGCATCTTGGCCAATAGGTGGCAGCAACACTGCAGCCACAACCAAGAGGGGTGAGGGGGATGGAGTAAAGGGATGAAGGAGGAGGAGCAGCAGGAGTGCAGCTAAGGTGAGGGTGGAGAGATCTCTGTGGTGAAGGGGACTATGGCAGATGGTGAAGGGAACAATCAAGTACTAACACACAGCTGCTCTGTGTGGGTTAAGCTAGTATACCGTATTTATTTATTTTATTCAATTTATATACCGCCCTTCCTAAGACAGCTCAGGGCGATTTACATTAAAATCAAAAACACGATTAAGACAATTAAAACCAAAAACCAAACATTTAAACTAGTTTAAAACTTATTAAAATTAAAACTGGATATTATTAAAAGCCAGGCTACCCCTGCTAACTGGGCAGAGAGGCACCTTTTACCATGGTGATTCTCTTTATTTAGCAGGGGGAGAGTAACTGGCCCTATCCACCCCCAGCACAGTACTTCGAGTGACTGTTGCTGGTGTCTATCTTATGTTTCTTTTTAGAATGTGAGCCCTTTGGGGACAGGGTTCCATTTTATTTGTTTGTTATTTCTCTGTGTAAACTGCCCTGAGCCATTTTTGGAAGGGTGGTATAGAAATCAAATTATTATTATTATTATAAAGATGGGTCTTTAAGGCTTTCCTGAAGGCTTCCAAGGAAGATATTCCTTTTACAACCACAGGGAACATATTCCACAACCTAGGGGCAACAACTGAGATAGCCTGATCCCAGGTCACCACCAGATGAACTAGTGGCACCCGAAGACGGATCCCTCCTGATGATCTTAATGAGTGGTGGGGATCTTATAGAGAAAAGCGCTCTCTCAAGTAACCCAGATAAAGATAATAACCAGCATTTTGTACTTTGCCTGGAAACATATCAGCAGCCAGTGCAACTGTTTAAGTACAGGCATAATGTAGTCTCTCCAGGATACCCCAGAGACCAATTTGGCTGCCGCATTTTGGATTAACTGAAGTTTCCAAACTACGTACAAAGACAGTCCTACATAGAGCACATTGTAGTAGTCCAACCTGGAGGTTACCATCTGGTGTACCACTGTTCTCAGGTCACATCACCTATCTTCTCCAAAACCTTTACTACTGCTTTACTATCCTCAAACAATGGAATGTTACCTTTTATTATTATTCATCCATCATCCCACCACATCCTTTCATGCAATGGTTAATACATCCACCATAGGTTTCAGGACACACACACACACACACACACACTTCTAAGACTCTCATTCCAATTTGTAAATAAGAATTTCTCTTAACATTTACCAATGAAAGACACTGTATAACAAGTGCTTTGCGAATCAATTTACCTTCAGAAGTGGATCAGCGTGTTCTAGAAACCACCCAGCAACTGCATGTCCAGCTTCATGATATGCGACTGTCTTTTTCTCTTCTGGTTGCAATACTTGTGTTTTCTTTTCTAATCCTTGGATTAGAATAAAAATAATTTATGAGGGTGCAAGTTCCTCAACTGCTAAAGCAATGAGTAGCCTATGATACAGCACAAGGACTATCAGATATGTGTTGTTTTCCTCACCATATCTCTCGTCTTGGGATTGTTGTATTGAAAGGCGGTATATAAATTTAACAATAAAAACAAATAGATCAATTGCATAACAGACTGTTGAAAGAAAAAACAATGGTTTTAGGTATTAAGGAATATTACTGACTATTTCCCCTTCTTTACTATCCTTGTAAGTCAAGGTGACAATTTTATTGTTGCTGTACAGCAATAAAACTTATTTAGAGACAAGCAATTTTAAGAGAAACCAAACAAGATTGCTGGCAATGTAATCACATATTATTCTCTCACCTCCTATAACCCGTTCAATTGCTTGTTCAAAGTGCTTTTGGTCGATTGCATCTGAAAGATGTCTTGCAGCAATTAAGGCAGCTTCATTGCATACATTAGCTATATCTGCACCTAAAAAATCCAAATCAAGTCCATCAGACCATATTCATCACTTACGAGTATAACTTTAATATATTACGGGAAATAAAGTCACCTTCTAACACAACAAATGCCACTTGCTACTGGCCAATTATACATTAAAAAACAACAACAGAAAATTGGAGTTGCCATTGCTAAAAATCTATTAAGAACTATGAGTCTAAGAATGAACTATACTGAAAGAAATTCATTCAGCAGTAATATGTTAGATGGGGGAAGTTATTGGCCAGGCTTCCAAAAGTTACTTTTAGGCATACCACCCCATCCATTTGAACAGCAGACACCCAGTTCAGGAGAGATCTGATATTCTGCATGAGATCTGATATTCATGCATGTTCAAGAAAGAGCAGTCCCAACTGCCAAATTACATAACAGTTATTTTTCTATAGAATCACTTACCTGAAAATCCAGGAGTTAGTGATGCAAGTTTTCGTGCTAAATTATCTTTATCCAAGCCACTATCTAGTTTCAGAGGTCTAAGGTGTACTTTGAAAATAGATGCTCTTCCCTTTATATCTGGTGGCCCTTAAAGAGTTTAAAGAAAAAGCAATTTCTTTTACATCTACTGCTTTTAAAAAAATGCTTCAAATTACTAGTTCTAGTGGCTTCCTAAGGAATCCACTAACTTCTAACTTTCAGCTAAGATGTGTCAGCATTCCACGTACAGGGAAATGGGTATGGGGATCCTTTTAGATTAACCAACCCTGGGTTTCTATCACATTTCCTCGTTATCTAACAAGCTGGGAGGTAGCTTACCAATGAAGATCTGTCTATCAAAACGTCCTGGCCTCATAAGGGCAGGGTCTAGGATATCTGGTCTGTTGGTGCCTGCCAAAATAACTACATTTGTTGTAGTATTAAACCCTGTGAACAGAACAGAAACCAAAATGCAGTTAGCATATGCATTATTTTTCCAGGATGAGTGAGTGCTATTTTTATTTATTTTTTAAACATATTTGTATACCGCCCAGACTTACTATGAGTACTACTTGTGAGCACTATGCAGACAATACTTTGTGGTGGCGGGGTGGGTGGGGGAGAGAAACATACACACAACCTGGAACCATGGAACCAAGAAGACAAGGATTGAAGAATAGAACAATATCGGACCTCTGAAAAGTATACAGTGTACTGTGCTTGATTGGCCAGCAAACTCACCTGACCTGACCCCATAGAGAATCTATGGGGCATTGCCAAGAGAAGGATGAGAGACATGAGACCAAACAATGCAGAATTGCTGAAGGCCGCTAATGAAGCATCCTGGTCTTCCATAACACCTCATCAGTGCCACAGGCTGATAGCATCCATGCCACGCCGCATTGAGGCAGTAATTGCTGCAAAAGGGGCCCAAACCAAGTACTGAATACATATGCATGCTTATACTTTTCAGAGGTCCGATATTGTTCTATTCTTCAATCCTTGTCTTCTTGGTTCCATGTAATATTCTAATTTTCTGAGATTGTGGATTTGGGGTTTTCATGAGCTGTACGCCATGATCATCACAATTATAACAAATTAAGGCTTGACTTATCTCGCTTTGCATGTAATGCGTCTGTCTCATATATCAGTTTCACCTTTTAATTTGCATTACTGAAATTAATGGACTTTTGCACAATATTCTAATTTTCCGAGTTTCACCTGTAGACCAATTAGCTTACTGAATGTAATAAGTAATTTGTTTGAAAATATATGAATATAAAAATTGCAAGCCTGGTGTGAACAGGAGGGAATTATAGCGGAGAAACAAGTGAGTTTTAGGGAAGGGTGTTCCACCATAGTTTGAAGCCTACTCTGGGAAGAGCACAAGCAGGTTTGGGGAGGTAAGCAAGCTTTTCTATACAAAACTGCCACCCTTTTTTCTTCAAACTAACAGGAGGAAGGGCGATTTTGAGGATCTGTTTTCTCTTTAAGAGAGAAGTTCCTGTGTGTGTGTGTGTGTGTGTGTGTGTGTGTGTGTGTGTGTGTGTGTGGTTTTGCTGTTTGCCAGGGCTAGCGTTTGCCAGGGCTTGCTTTGGGGGCTCTGTAGTAGTTTTTCTCTGCCTGGAGAGGAACAAAGGGAGGAGTCAGCTAGGGCTGTAGTGAGTCACACCAGGTGGAAGGAGCCCCATTCCTGCGAGGCACATTCCTGTTTCAGTTTGAAGCCTATTCTCTATAACAGGTGAAGGCCAGAGAGATTAGTGGACAGAACTTTGTGAACAGGGATAATGAACAGGCCATTGGAGTTTAGTGGGGAAGTCTGAAATGAGCCCCCTTGATCACAAGGATCCCAGTGGAAAAAGAAGGTACGTACTTCTCCCTCATTCATATTCTTGGGAAAGGAAATTTAAAATGTTAAATAGCTGATACAGCTACCTACCAATACTGTTGACCCAACTTTCTAATAAACAATCTCCAAATACTCTAATCAGCCAACAAAAATCAGTTATGAAGACAGAGAGCCAGCAGGGGAAGAAGCACTTCCCAGTATATTGCACATTACGTGTATGACTATTTGCTCCATTGGCAGAAGTCATGGATGTGTGTTCAGCGCAAGGAGCTCCTGGCTCTCAGAGAACATGTTTGTTTCCTTGAGACCAAGGTGGTGGATCTGGAAAAGCTCAGAGAGACAGAGACACATGCGGACGAGACCTTCAGGGATGTGATAGAGGCATCCCACTCCAAGGCTCCTCTGCTGTCAAGGAGAATGAAGGTCTTGGGGAAGGAGAACATCAGCCTGAGGAAGAGGAAAATGCTCTTTTAGAAGGGACCCCTTCCGTGATGATGAGCTTATATCCTCTTGCACAGAGGATACTCTGGCGGTGGGGGCCTTCTTGTAGTGGGCGATTCAATCAGAAGTAAAGAGATCTGTGACCCGTGTGTAGACTGCACGGTGACTTGCCTGCCTGGTGCGAAGGTTGTAGATCTCATGTGGCGTCTAGCTAGGCTGTTAGGCAGTGCTAGGGAGGAGCCAGCTGTCGTGGTGCACATTAGCACCAACGATGTGGGGAAATGTAGTCGGGAAGTCCTGGAAGCCAAATCGAGGCTGTTAGCTAGCATACTGAAGTCCAGGACCATATTGTTCAGATAAACAGAAGGGGACAGAGTAGAACCACACAAAGAGCAGACAGAAGGCTGTGCTAGGTGGTCAAACAGAGAGAAAAGAAAGATAACACTCCAGGAAAGAGATTCAGCATATAGATGCTTGTATGCCAATACCAGAAGCCTCCGAGCCAAGATAGGTGAGCTGCAGCGCTTAATGAACAAATAGAAATAGTGGGCGTAACAGAAACATGGAACAGTGAGTACCAGTGGGACACTGTTATCCCTGGATATAAACTCTATATAAAGGACAGGGATGTAAAGGATCTTGGAGGTGAGTAGCACTGTATTTTAAAGAAGGGATAGAATCTAAGAATCTAGGATGACTGGGGTCCTCCACAGAAACCCTGCGGGTGACAATACAAGGCCTAAAAGGAAATGTGCTACAGGCGACATCCTATTGCCCTAGAGATAAAAATGCTGACAGTGACCAAATTGCAGGAGGAAATAAGGGAGGCATCAAGGAGAGGCAGGGCAGTAATAATGGGTGACTTCAATTATCCACACATAGACTGGGTAAATTCAGTCAGGTAATGACAAAGAGGTCAAATTTCTAGATATGCTGAATGACTGTGCCCTATACGTTTTCATATTGTCAATTATATCAATATTCACAAAGAGAGCTTATAATGTCTTGGATAAGAAAATTCCCTGGACATTCAATGGGTTCTATATCACTTGGTTTGCTATCTGCCTGGAAAAAATGGAGCAACATATAAAGTTGCATGGTTTTGTGCTACAATTTGTAGAATTCATCATCGGGTAAATTAAGAATTGCTCTTCATTTTTATTTGCTTTTTATTATACATATTTATGTATAATTGTATTGAGATTTTGTTTGAAGATGGTTTAATGTAAGGATGTTGTAAATACTGGTTGCAGACTCCAATAAAGTAAAAGTAATACCGACAACCATCCTTATATAGTAGACATCATCCTCTGTAATGGCAAAAGAGCCAAATAGACTGGCTTTCTTAAACTCAAATCTGTGTTAAGTATGAATTTCAGTTTCTACTTAGAATTACACATTATTAGGATTTTAATATTGTAATTTATTTTGCATAATATGATAGGATGTATAATGCTGTATTGAAAATTGATTTTCTCAAAATATGTTCAAATTTCTGCTCAGACTATCAATTTTACATAAAGAGGAAAGTTATTTTCCGGTACCTTTCACAATGTTCTTTATGATTAATAATCAAGATCAACTGAACATCCATTTCATGGGCATTTAATCAATACTAATTTCATCTCATTTAAGTATACCTTAGAATAACGCTATAAGGCAAAAAGAACAAAATGGTAGAAAGGTAGTTTAAGTTATGTTCATCCAGCACTACCAAAATAATAATAATTTTAAAATCCACCATACCTCCCTATCCCCCCAAAAGGAAAGTATACCTTTGCTTTCTAAGAAAAATGCCCTTCAACGGTCCTCTGAAAGTTAGAAAATTACCAAGTAATTCAAAGCTTTCAATTACTTTTTCAAGTAACTGAAAAAGGAATGTAACTTCTTTCAACTGAATGGAAAACTAAACAAAGCTATATGGCTTGAAAGTAGTCTTAGAAATATACTTGAGTGAGAATTAGTTTAATCAAATTTCAATCAATGGCCTAAGACTGTTTAGATAGTATTGATCACCCTAATTTATACCTGCAAAAGTTAAAATACAATTTAACAAGTTAATTAAGTGTATTTATTAAAGTAAAAAGTTTAATTAAATAATCCCTTCATTTGCCATCAACCTTCAACCATGATCTCAACCGCTGCTAACTTGGCAAAGAGGCACCTTTTAACGTGGTGAGTCTCTTTATTTAGCAGGGGGAAAATAACTGGCCTTATCCACTCTCAGCACATTACATCCAGTGACTCTTGCTGGTGTCTATCTTATGTTTCTTTTTAGATTGTGAGCCCTTTGGGGAGAGGTATCCATCTTATTTATTTAATATTTCTCTGTGTAAACCACCCTGAGCTATTTTTGAAAGGGCGGTATAGAAATCGAATAAATAACAACAACAACAACTTATTTGGTACAACCAAAGTCAAGAGGAAATATTTCCAGGTTATTTGTTGAGGACTAGGCTGTTACTCAAAATTAATAGTTACCATCCATTTCTACTAGTAGTTGGTTGAGTGTATTTTCTTGTTCACTTTGTCCTCCGAAGTTACCCCGTCCTCTCTTCCTTCCCACAGCATCTATTTCATCAATGAAGAGAATGCAAGGAGCATTTTTACGAGCCAGAGCAAATAAATCACGAACCTTTACAAGAGAACAGAAGGTATTTTGAAACATGCAATGACACACTTCATTCTAATCAGCGTCACTGAATATATCAAACAGCGGTATTTATGTCATTAAGTATGCCTTATACTTTGGTCATTTATCAGTCTATTAGGTAGATTATATTGTGGCTAGCACACCAATTGGAATAAGTTGAACAATGATATTTTAAAAGCTTTAAAATATCAGAACAATGTTTTAATCTCTTTGTAAGAACCAAAACTGATCCCTTGCGCTTATGAGACTGATTAAAGGCCTATTTAGAGAATTGTTCCTTTATCTAAGAGAATTTTATTCAAGTTCCTCCCTGGGCAAAAAGCTACTTCAAATAGATGTTGATTTCCTGCATATCTGCATAGGTAAATATGTGCAAACTTCATAGACATTACCACATTTCCAATTATACATTTTGCTTTGTGTATGCATACTAGAAAGCTGCATGAATATCTGTTTATGTACACACAGTGGCTGACATCCAATATAACACTGTGTGCACTGAATAACACTTTGTATGTGCAACAGGAGAAAGGGTAGTTTTTGCTGGTTTTCCTTTCAAATCCAGCAAAAAATGTGCCTGAGGGCTGTGCGGCTCTCAGATACTTTTTGCGAGGCACAGAGTGCTGCGGGGGGGGGGGGGTGGTGTCAGCAAGAATTACCCCTTCCCTGCTGCACACGCAAAAAGCCATTTCCGGGCCAAAAGCTCGGAATACAAGGAGAACCTATCCATTGGAGAATAGATAGAGAGCAGCCACATTTGAAGTCTCTGCATTTGAAGTTGGGCGTTGGCCACTGTTGTGGTACACAAGGCCATCAGGCCCAGAAGGCGCTGTATTGAGCAGGTCCTCTGCCTGGGTGAGGTCTGGACAGCTGCAACTAGGGCTGAGATGGATTGGATGTATCCGATGGGTAAGCAGGCACACCTTGTGACCGCATCCAGGACAGCACCAATATACTGGATTGTGCGCTGAGTGGTCAGGACTGATTTCTTGAGCTTGACATTGAGGCCCAAATCTGCTAGGAGAGAGTAAGAGCTGGAGGTTGTACAACAGAGTCAATTTCTCTTTGGCGGTGATAAGCCAATCATCCAATTACAGAAAAACTGAAATGCCCTGCATGCCCAGATGTGCAATCACTGTGCCCATACATTTGGTAAAATTTCTGGGGGCAGTACAGAGAGCAAAGGGAAGCACCTTGTGTTGGTACGCCTGTGTACCTAGGCAGAAGCACAGAAACTGATGGTGGCAGGGCCTTATGGAAATGTGGAAGGATGTGTCCTTTAAGTCAAGGGAGACAAAACACTCCTTTTCCCATAGGAGCAGGACGATGGCCTGCAGGGATATCATATGTAACTTGCAAGTTTTAACAAACTCGTTCAACCCCCTTAGGTCCAAAATAGGGTGAAGTCCTTCATCATGTTTAGGAACCTGGAAGTATCTGAGTAAAAGCCAGAATACATAGAACAGGTTGGAATAGGTTCTATGGTCCCCTTTTACAGAAGCTCAGAGACCTCTTGTTCAAGGGTAGGATTTGAGTGAGTGTATTTTATTCCCACATAGCGGAGAGGGTTTCAAATTCTATTGCATAGCCAGAGGCAACTATGAACAACACCCAGGTGTCTGATGTTATATGGCACCAGGAAGGGAGCAAGATGGATGGAGTCAAGGGGAAGCGACACAGATACTTCCAGGACCTCTAGGTTAAAAAGCCTGTTTAGGCTGATCCTATTGCTTGGGTTTTTGTTGACCTCTCAGATGCTGTTGGAAGGGGCACCTGGAGAATTGTCTGAAGCCCCGTTTAAAGTTGCCTCTTTTTTGAAAGGGTTTAGATTGATAATGTTGCTTGTACCCATAATGGCACCTGTTTTGGAACATTGATTGTTGAGGCAGGCAAAAGTCTTGGCCACATACAGCGACTTCTTTAGTTTTTTTCATGGTGTCATTGGTATCTTTGGAGAAGAGGCCCTCACTGTTGAAAGGCAGGTTCTCAATCTTGTCCTTCATATTAATCTCTAGAGAGGAGTGAAGCCATGCATGACAACGCAGCACAATCGAGCCTGCCAGCACCTTGGATTCGGTTTCCATCAGGTGTCTGGCAGTGCTGAGATACTGTCAGGTCAAGTCAGCGGACTTGGAGAGAGTGATTACAAATTTGGACTTGAAAGGCTCAGGTTAATTCACATAATCCTTCAAGGAATCCCATAGCGACTGCTGATACTTCAACATGCAGGCAATCTTCAATATTTGGCAATCTTGAGCGAGAGGCAGGAAGCAGAGTAGAATTTCCTTGCCACTGAATCTAGCTTCCAGCCCTCTTTATCCACTGCAGCAAAATGCTTTCGTGAAGGTTTTGATTGTAAAGTGCAGTCCACAACAAGGGAGTTGGGGGATGGGTGCTTAAATAGGATGGACATGAGGCCTCCTGAATCCTATAGAGGCTTTCCAGTTTCTTGCATGGGAGTGTGGAAGTGACAGGAATAGGTGTCAACTTTGGCGTCGAGGGCAAAGATGGCGAAGTTCCAGGCATGCTCTTTGTACTTGACGTTGCCGACTTTGAGCATTTTTTATGTGCGTCCTCGGAGGAGGAAGAGCAGTCTCTCTTATGCTTACGAGAGGTCTCCTGTCTTCTATCCAAAGGCTTCTTAAAAGTGCCTTCTGCATGTTTCTCCAGCACCAAGCGAGACAACATCGAGATGGACAATGACAGCATTGAGGGGCCCAGTGTCGAAGTTCTTGGTGAAGATGGCAGTCTTGGAGTCCCAGGATGCAAAATAAATTTTCAGAGAGAGAAGCTTTTAAACGCAGCTCTCTACTAAGGTAGGTTTTCATTTTAAAAGAAAGGCAAACTTTGCAGGTGCTCGTGTTATGGCTATCACCTAGACATACAAGGCAGTTCTCATGGCCATCCGAAGAAAACATGGTGCCTCTGCATGTAGCACGACGTTTGTAAGTCTTCAGAGAAGACATTACCAAGGTCAAAACAGTCTGAGTCAGCCAAATACCAGAGAAAAACTTCCAATCACCAAGGGGCTAAACAGAGAATGTCCATAAAGCAGTCAGTGGTCACAAGTTTAGAGGGAGAAAACACCAGAGAACAGTCAACCAATCCAAGTCAAAAACAGAGAAAATTGAGTAGTCAGAAGCAGTTATTCAAGCATAAGAACTCAGTCAAACAAGATGAAAGACTAAAATATTTTCATTGTTTGACCAAAGTGTGAATACTATGCATAATTTCTGGAGTCTGCACAAAGCATCTGGTAACTAACTATCCCCATTCATATTTAAATCACATTATGACTGGACAATAAGCAGCATTTTGTAGACTTTGATTAGCTAACTGCTTTTTTAGCCTTCAGTCATGGCTGTTGCCAATATATAGATTCATCAGCTTTTTAACACACACACAAAGCTGTAAAATCTCTTCTCTGGAAGGCATTCAATTTGTCTTATTGGGACTTTCGTGCTGTTTTTATAGGGTTTGGTTTTATGGATTATTTGTAAATAATATTATGATTTTATTTTATTGTGAGTCACCTTGTGATGCTTTGGACCTGAAAGGTAGGATAACAAATATTTATATATATATATATATATATATAAAAACTATATATATATATAGTTTTTTATTTTTATATATATATATATATAGATAGATAGATAGATAGATAGTATACTATATATATATAGTTTATATATATATAAAAAACTTAATTAGTGTAGATGATAAATACATCTAGCCTTCTTGCAAGTTCAATCACCAAGTTTAGAATACACTTCAAAATCTGGTCAAATATTAACAAACAAAATTACTATGGCCCCAACATACAATCAGAAGTACAGCTAGGCTGAAGCAATAAGACTTCTTAGCAACTGAGTGGGATGTAACTGGATGGTCTTAATTGAGATAGCATGCAGCCATTTATTTAAGATGGAAGAGTTGTAAGCTGGATAATAACTGCAAGTTTCAGGCCTACCAACCTTGACCACGTCCTTTTAACAAATGATGTTGCAATAATAGAGCAAGGCCATAGACTTACTCTAGCAGGACCCACGCCGACAAACATCTCTAAGAATTCAGAACCATTGACTGTAATGAAAGGGACGTTGGCTTCTCCAGCTGTAGCTTTAGCTAGAAGTGTTTTCCCTGTGCCAGGAGGCCCTGTCAGAATAGCTCCCTTAAAACAGAATGGCAAAGACTTTAAATATTTTCACAGAATAAAAACAGTGCAAATAATATACATACACATAACCATTATAAAATGTCTTCAAAAAGTGTAACCAGTTATTGTAATGTGTCATTCTACGTGAGACACTAATCAGACTTTTCACATCATTTTTCCAAAGCCATGACCATAATTCCTCTGAAAAAATTTCTCCTAAAATCGCCATCCCATTTATTTTAGAATATTTGCACATTGCTTCTTAGCAAAGAAGTTCACAAATTACTCCTCTTCCTATTTGTGAGATTTCTTACCTTTGGGATCTTTGCTCCAAGATCCTGGTACTGCTTTGGGTTTTTCAGAAAGTTAACGAACTCCATTATCTCCAATTTAGCCTCCTCACAACCAGCTACATCTTTGAACTTCACATCTATTTCATCTTTTAGGACTTTGGCTGTTGTTTCACCCACACTGAAGAGTCCACCCATCCCTCGACCTGTTCGACCCATTCCAGCAGCCCCTCTTCTCAAGGTGTACAGCAAAAAACCAACTATTAGGACTGTTGGCAACATGCTTAGAAGAAATGAACTAAAAATGAGGGGAGAAGCCAGAAGTTAGTAACAGGTTGTTTCCTAACATAATGTTGGAAAAAAGGACACAAGTAATGGCAATTTCACTTACAAATTAAGATAGAACATGCAAGACTTTTCTTAATAAGTTGTTCATTGTACCTTTTAAAAGGTTTGCCTCTTAATACAGTGCCTTATAATACAATGTTCACAAATGTGAATGTATCTTAGTGATAAACTGGAGCTGACACTGCTGACATTTCCCTGCTTGATGCAGGAAACCCAGAGCTACAGCATCCCAATGGATTACTGTCCAGCCTTGGCTTGAAGACATCCAGTGAGGGAGAGTCCATCCTCATCAGGTAATTCATTCCATACCTGAGCATGTTAAGAAATTTCTCCTAATGGTCAACTTAAATCTACCCTCCTGTGACTTAAGCCTATCAAATATAGTTCTCAGACGGTAGGACAAGTCCCTGTCCTCTTCTATGTGATAGCCCTACAGGTATTTCAACAACACTACTGTGTCCTCTCTTAGTCTTTTCTTCTCTGGGCTAAACATGCCCAGTGCCTCCAATCTTCCCTCATAAGCTTGTTTTCTAAACCCCTGAGCATCTTTGTTGCCATCCTCTGTCCAATTTGACTATATTTCTCTTAAAGTGCAGCACCCAGAACAGTACTCTAGATGAGGTCTGACTAATGTGGAATAAAGTAAAGCTATTAGTTCTCATGATTTGGAAACTATGGTTCTATTCACGCAGCCTAAAATTTCATTTACTTAATAAAAGAAATAGCTGAACTGCACTGCTAATCCATATAATGTCCAGCTTGAAATAGAACGCAATCTTGAGATCCTTTTCACTGTATTACTGCCAAACCAGATATCCATCATTCTGATTGACAGATTAAGTGCTGTCAAGTCAGTGTTGACTCTTAGGGACCACATAAATAGATTTTCTCCAGGATGACTCTCCATCATTCTAAACAGTTGATACTCTTGCCTAAGCTTCACATTTGTCTGTTCAATCCATTTTGTTAGTTTTGGCTCCGTTTTCCATTCTATCAAGCTCACTTTAAAAATTATTTTGGGCTTCTGAGATGTTAGCTAATCCTCCCAGTTTTGTATCATCTGCAAATCTGATGCGGACTCCCTCTACCCCTACAGTTGTCATGGATAACAATGTGAAAAATACTGGGCTCAAGACAGAGCCCTGCAGCAACCCAATCAAAACTTTGCTCCAATTTGATAAGGAGCCACTGATTCTATATTTATGTATAGTTTACTAAGAATGTATTTTACAAGAGGTCTTGACCAAATTGCCATCTTGCTTTTCATAAAAAGGAAACATACAATACATTCAACTCCATTGAATTGTTAGCAGTAATTGTTACTGCTTAGGGCTCTTACCCATCACTCTCGGCTGCATATACTACAGGTAATCTGTTCTCCCCTTCTATGCCCATCTCGAGCTGTGCAGTTTCCAGATTCCGTTCAAAAGTGTCCACACTTCCAATATTAAACCAAACATATTGCTGAAAAACAAAAAATATATATAGTGCCTGTGTCTCAGTTTTAAACTAACCTAAAACAGACAAATCCTGATTTTGGAGAAATGGGAGATTTCATCAGGCACCCGATGCATCAATATACCTTCTGCCACAAATTTGACAGGAAGAACAAACTATTTGATTCACTGGGTACATTTCTGAAAACTAGAATGATGAAGGAGCTCCACTTTCTTCTGTGCATGACAAAGTATTATGCTTCAACACTTTGCCTCCAAATGGTAAGTTAGAAACTGGTCCGTAAGTATACAGGACAGTGGGGTCCAAGGAATATTGCTTCAAGAGAGGCTTGACGATCCCTCTGTTTCAGGGAAGTGTCTGCTACCCCCCACAACTCAGGACCCCCAACCCATCTCTAGCCACCCTAATAGCCAAGTCAAGCATGCATGTGGTACGTCTAAGATATCCGCACCGCCTATCCACATCTTTGGGTGGCACAATCTGAAACCTATCCATAACAATAAGACCAGATGGTGCATTGGGAGCATTCAGTCCTGGCTCTGCAAAAATCTTAGCATCAAAGTTGGCATGGATATGAGCGATGAGGTTGAGAAACCAAGGTTTATTGTTAGAGGGCAGTGTATAAAAATAGACAAAGTCACAATTGTGCTACTGATCAAATTGACTGCTGTAGATTTCTGTTTTCCCTGAAGGGATTCTCAGACTTTTGTTGTGCAAGTTCTGTTTGGGCAACTGCTGGTTTTTGAAATACTTAAGACATTGCTATGTCTAAAAAGCAGAGACAAATGTTATGTCTAGAGATGAAGGCAGTCACACTGCATAGTTACTTAAATACAAAGTTGCCAAAGCTGCCATCTCATATATAGTTGCACAACCTTCTTTAAAAGATGCAATTGACACTGGATTCAACATCCTTGAAAGCTTCAGAGTGCAGGAAAAAACCAACAGTTGCCCAATAAGACCCATAGAATTCTCTACTCAACCAATGTATTTTTAAAAACAAAACAAAACGTAATCCAAGTCTCAATCCCTTAAGTTTTTAAATGGAATTTCACTTCAGAATTGCTCAAATTCAGTGTTTCAGCAGGCAAATTATAAAACACAAAAGCTACGAAGCACACTGAACTGCCTCTTGGCATCTAGAGATGAAACAGAAACCTGTTTCTGTACAACCACACTGAACAGCTTTTGTCATTTATTTTAATGGGTTCGACTCCAGCCTTAAGACAGCACCCGACACAGACTTCTATTTAACATGATTTAAAAGAATGCTCAGAAATATAAATGGTTCAAGCCTTTAATGCATTTGGAGAAACTGAAAAATTCAAATTTACCCCATCAATAGGAGACTTTCCTGGGGTAAATACCACTCTTACAAAGCGCTTGTTCACCACTTCTAGCTTGTCCACCTGTGAAAAGCATGTAAGAAATTAGAAATAATTTGCAATATGGTTTATATGCATGTGTTACTGTATATAAAAACAGCAAGAATTATGTCAAAACCATCCTGTCCAAGATGCCATGCATGCCATGTGGCTTTTAACAGTTTCCCCAAATTGCACATTTCACCTGTCACTAGCCATGGAGTGCCACAAAAACGACAAGTTGCTTACCTGTAACTTGGGTTCTTCTAGTGGTCATCTGTGCTCTTACACGAATGGGCTTTGTGCCTGCACAGAGAGACCACGTTGAAGCTTCCAAGCTAGATTTTAACTTTTGGTTGTAGCCCCGCCCCCTCGGTGTATAGGCGGCTGCGCGGGCTTCCCTCTCCAGTCTTCTGAGTCTGCAAATCTGAAAGAGACATGAGAAGAGGGGAGGATGGGTGGGCCTGTAAGAGCACAGATGACCACTAGAAGAACCCAAGTTACAGGTAAGCAACCTGTCGTTCTTCGAAGCGGTCTCTGTGCTTTACACAAATGGGTGCATAGCAAGCTGCACCCGTGCCATACTCACCTGGAGGAGGGATCAGGTGAAGATGGATTGTAACACCGCCCTGCCAAACACTGTGTTTTTTCTGGCTTGGACATCAAGGACGTAGTGCTGCATAAACGAGTATTTTGAAGCCCACGTAGCAGCTTGGCAGATGACTTCCAAGGGAATAGACCTGTCGAAGGCAGTAGAAGCTGTGACCGCCCTCGCTGAGTGAGCTTTAATAGAGGGTGGGAGAGGCTTCTTAGCGAGTTGGTACGCTAAAGAGATGGAGCCAACTGCCCATCGAGATATAGTCTGGGCAGAGGCTTGCCTGCCTGTATTGGGTCCAGAATGAAGCACAAAGAGGGAGTTACAAGAACGAAGAGTGGAGGTCCGATTGACGTAGAAGGCGAGCGCCCTATGGACATTGAGAGCGTGGAGGCGCCTTTCGGCATCAGTAGATGGTTCCAAGAAGAACGCAGGTAAGGAAATAGGTTGGGAACGGTGGAATGAGGTCACTACCTTGGGCAGGAAGGCAATGTCCAGTCAAAGGACAACCTTTTCTCTGTGGAAAACGAGGTAAGCAGGGTCCACTCTAAGCGCCCTGAGTTCACTGACCTGCCTGGCAGAGGTAATAGCTGTGAGGAAGGCCACCTTACAGGATAGGAGATCTAAGGAGATGGTGGCCATAGGTTCGAAGGAAGGGTACATAAGGGAGGAGAGCACCAAGTTCAGGTCCCAGGCCAGGGCCATAACAGGGGGATCCAGATAAAGGTGCGTAAGTCCCTTGAGGAAACCAGTGCTGGAACCATGATGGCGCCGAAGGTGGGGAGTTAGCCACTATGGCTGTGAGATGTACCTGTAAGGACAGTATTTTAAGTCCTGCCTCTTTGAGGGATAACAAATATGTACAAATATGCTCCACTGAGACAGTGTGCAAAGGGATGCCCCTGGTAGTGAGTTAATTCTGAAAACACGTCCATTTATAGGAATAGGATGCAATGGTAGCTGGTTTGCGAGATGCATTGACGATTTGTTGCAGATCTACAGGAAGGTTGGGATTATGAGCCAAGCCGTGAGGTTGAGGCGCTGCAGACCTGGATGGAGGAGGCTACCACCATGCAGGGAGAGGAGGTGAGGCTTGGGTGGAAGGTGGTGATAACAGTTGTTGGAGAGGTGCAGGAGGCGGGGAAACCAGAGCCTCCTGGGCCACCAAGGGGCGATTAGAATGCAGTGTGGGTGGTCCTGGGAAATTTTCTGGAAGACCTGAGACAGTAGGGGAATAGGAGGGAAAGCATAGGTCAGAAGACCTGTCCAGGACATGGCAAACATGTCCCCTAGAGAGTTGAGTCCAATCCTGGACCTGGAGCAATACAGGTGGCATTGCGCATTCGCCTCCAACGCGAAGAGGTTGATTTCTGGGAGGAACCAAAGGCGGAAGAGGGAGCGGAGCGTGGGAGAATGCAGTTTCCATTCGTGGGATGTCGTATGGGTTCTGCTGAGCCTGTTTGCAGTAACGTTGTCCTGACCCTGAATGTGGACTGCCAGGGGTGTGATACCTTGGCGAATGCACCAGAACCAGATTTCCATGGCTAGGAACAGGAGGGACCTGGAGGAAGTGCCACCCTGCCTGTTCAGGTAAGCCTTGGTGGTAGTATTGTCTGTTTGGATGAGGACGTGAGAGTCCTGTGCCAGTGGGAGGAAGGCTTTCAGTGCCTTGAAAATGGCCAGAAGTTCAAGGTAGTTGATATGGTAGGAGGCCTCTGTTGGGGACCAGAGGCCGTGAATGTTGTGATTGCTGGCGTGGGCACCCCAGCTGTCCATGGAGGCGTCCGTAGTGAGTAGGAAGGTGTGACATGGGGGCTGGAAGGGTGAGCCGACATGGAGGTTGACAGGATTTGTCCACCATGTCAGGGAGTCAAGGACTCGAGGCGGAACCTTGAGGGTATAGGTGAGGGAGTCCTTGTGTGGAGAGAACACCGAAAAGAACCCGTGTTGAAGAGTTCTGGCATGCAGACAGGCGTGCGGGAGGTGATGGAGGCCATGCGATGGAGGCCATGTGGCCCAATAGGCACTGGATTGTCCATGCAGGTTGGCACGGATGGTAGAGGAGATGAGAAGATAAGTCTAGAATGGCTTGAATTCTGTGCTGTGGCAGAAAGATTTTTGACTGAATCGAGTTGAAGAGGATTCCCTAGGAGTTCTATTGTCCGCAAAGGGCGGAGCTTGGACTTTTTGTAATTCACCTGGAGACCCAAAGTGGGAAGAAGTTCGATGACCATCCGGAGGTCTCCCAGGAGAGACTGAGGGTTGTTGGCTACTACGAACCAGTCATCGAGAAATGGAAATATTTGAAAGTTCTGTTGTTGCAGGGCCGCTACCACCGGGACCATGCATTTGGTGAACACACGGGGTGCGGATGCCAGTCCGAAGGGGAGGGCACGAAATTGGTAAGTGTTGTCTGCTATTTGGAAGCAGAGGAAATGACGGTGCTGGGGTCTGATGGTGATGCGATAATATGCATCCCTGAGGTCTATAGAGATGAACCACTGGTTTTTGTGCAGAAGGGAGATGATAGTGGTGATATTTTCCCAGGTGGGAATGAAAGGGGAGAGTTTGGTGCCCCAGCGGGGAGGAGGATGCGAGTCATTGTCTTTTGGCTTGGGGCTGAGATCCTTTGGATCGCTACTGCAGTTTGGATCCGGCGAAGTGTGAACGCTTTCTGTAAGGCTGGTACCTGGCGGAATGAAAGGACTTGTCTTGAGGTTGATAGTATTGATGCTTGGAGGAGTATGGCTGTTGCTGCCATTTTTGCGGTTTATAAGGACGGTATATGGACTGTTGAAAACCCATGGAACAGTCTGTGTTACGAAGTTTTGGTACTTTTTGAAGTGTATAATCTGTTTTCTCTCCGAATAGAGAGGAGCCATCAAAAGGAAGATCTTCCACCCTGGATCTAGCGTTGGGCGTGAGGCCAGAGGATCGAAGCCAGGTGTGGCGACGGAGGTCGCCATCACCTTAGCAGCCTCTTCCGTGGAGTGACTAATTGCATGGAGCTCTTGTTGGGAGACCTGTGTGGCCTCACGGAGGAAAATTTTGGCGGGGCCATGCTGTTCTTCAGGGAGATGGTCCAGAAAAGGGGCAATATGGTCCTAAAGAAAAGACTGATACCTGGCGTAGTAGGCCTGGTAATTTGTAATTCTTGTTACTAAAGAGGCAATAGAATACAAACACCTTCCCAACGTATCCAATTTCTTTCCTTCCTTGTCGGGTGGGGTGGAGGAGGAATACGCCCGGAAATTAGAGAGGGAAGAATCCACAACAATAGAATCGGTAGATGAGTGTTGTTTCAGGAAGGAGTCATCCTGATCTGCTGAGGCGTGAACTTTATAGGAGTCAAGCCTCTTTGGGGAAGAGAAGAAGGCTTGGTCCAAGAGGCCTTGGCCACCTTGAGAATGGACGGGTTCAATGGGAGCGATACCGATGGATGGGCATCATCTTCGATCAGCTGGAACAGGGGGTCAGGTTCGGACTTATCCCTCTGAGAGAGTTGGACTTCCAAGGAAGTTGCCATACGAGAGACGAAGTCTGTGTAAATTTGGAAATCTTCCAATGGAGAATTAGGCCTAGGATCCAACAGAAGAGAAGGATGCAAGGAGCCCAATGATTTTCTGTTGGACAAGGATGACTCTGGGCCCTCCTCATCTGAGGACGAATCCGATGAGTCAGTCAAAACCGGAGGTGGAAGCGGCCGGATTCGGAGCCGAGGAACTGGTCTGGAGTCTGGGGCGATAGTGGCCGTGGCTGCCTATACAGGTGAATTTCTAGGTGGAACCCATGGTGGTAAGAGAGATGTAGTTCGGGGTGGAGGAGGAATAGTTGTCGGTCCTGAAAGTGGATTCAGGATCGAAGCCGAAGTCGAGTAAGCCGGTACCGAAGGGCGAGGAGATGCAGAATGCCGAAGGGGCGGCTCCGTGGCAGCCGAGGCCCGATGGTGTTGGCGAACCTCCTGATGAGCATAGAAATCGTCCGCCTCTTCCTCCACTTGCCTGGTGTAGCGCACGTCCAGAGCAGCTTCGAGGTCTTGATTGGTCCAGTGGCACGGTTGCTCCGGAGGGAATTCCTCGGGTTCAGAGTCGTGCTCGGACTCGTATACGGGATCATGAGGACTACAGCCATAGACCACATCGGTATCTAAAATAGTCTCCGTTTGTAAAGTACAGGATCGACGTTTGGTATCGTGCGTCGACTTCTGCTTCTTTTTTGGCGGTTCTGAGGGAGCATGACAGTCCTTCTTTCTCTTTTTGGCTGGCTGGACAGAGCATGGCTCAATCAGTGCTGCCGTCGAGATCAACACTGCCACCGAACTCCTCGGTACCGACGTCGAAGCCCGAGCCACAGGATCGACTGGTATATTCACTTTGGGTGTGGTTGCCGAGACTCCCGGAGGGGACGAAACGGGCTGTAAGCCACGGGCTGCAGGAGAGACACTGGACAAGGCCTGCATAGTGGACAGTTTGTCTGAGCCCGTACCCTTGAACGCTTGTTCCCAAAGCCAAGAATGAAGTTGAGAGGCCCAATTCTTGCATGCCTGTTTGGTAAAGGCCGCACAATGCAGACAAGAGCCAACTTTATGGGTTTCACCCAGGCAGAAAGGCAGAGTTTGTGGCTGTCGGTCGAAAGGATTTTAGATTTGCAGCAACCACACTGCTTAGAGTTTATAGTCTTTGCCATAGGCCAAAGAAGGTACCGAAGAAAAATGGAGGCAAAGAAGCCGTAGCACGCCAGTTGGCCCAAAGGCCACGATGAGACAGAAAAAAATGAAACTTCGAGGGAAGGAGGGGGTGGGTACCGGGGAAGAAATAAAAATGCTAACGAAGGGGAGTACTGAACAGAAATATAGGGGGAAAGGTGATAAAAGCAGTACTTAAAGATCTAGCAAGGAGTTGCTCAATGATGTGTCTTCTATCGTGGACGAAGAAAGACTGGAGAGGGAAGCCCACGCAGTCACCTATATACCGAGGGGTGGGGTTACTGCCAAAAATTAAAATCTAGCTTGGAAGCTCCGACGTGGTCTCTCTGCGCAGGCGCAAAGCCAATTTGTATAAAGCACAGAGACCACGTCGAAGAACATAAGAACAGTCCTGCTGAATCAGGCCCAAGGCCTACCTATTCCAGCATCCTGTTTCACATTGTGGCCCACCAAATGCCTCTGGGAAGCCTACAAGTGAGAGCTGAGGGCATGCCCTCTCTCTGGCTGGTGCTCCCCTGCAAGTGGTATTTAAAGGTGTCACCTCTGAGGCTGGAGGTGGCCTATAGCCCTCAGACTAGTAGCCATGGATAGACTTGTCCTCCATTCATTTATCTAAGCCTTCTTAAGGCCATCCAGTCTGGTGATGGTCACATCTTGTGGCAGAGAATTCCATAGTTAAATTATGTGTTGTGTGAAAAAGTACCTCCTTTTGTAGGTCTTACATTTCTTGGCAATCAGTTTCATGGGATAACTCCTAGTTCTAGTGTTGAGAGAGGGATAAAATTTCTCTTTCTATACACACCATACATAATTTTATAGACCTCATGTCATGTTGCCCTCATGCGAAACTACATGCAACTACAGCAGCCCTCTCTTTAAATATGGGGCTGCCCCAATGAGTTGCACTGTCTAATGGGAAGGTACCAATCTTGCCTGGTTTTGACAATCAGACTATTTGTTTATTCAGCAAAATCTCTTTTACTCTCATGGACAATGATAAATGTAATCATAATATTTATTAAGTGTCTGAATGGCTAGGCACTGTATACTGAAAGAGCAGTAAAACAAAACTGTTCTCAGACTTGTACTAAGAGCATATAAGTGGGATTTTCATAACATTGTGGCAAATTTTCTATCCAAGATGGATCATCTTCTTTATATATAAAAGGCTTAGGGCGTATGTAACAAATCCCGTAGTATGTGGCACATTTTGTGAGAGTTCTGACAACACTTGGCACACGCAAGAGAGAGAGAGAGAAGGCACGGAGGAGGCGGCTGAGGAGTGGATGGAGGGGCAGCTGCTGCCAAGGAGGGAGGGCTGAAGAAAGAGCAGCCTCATTACTCCCTCAGGGTCTCCTCGTGAGGAGGACAGTCAAGACGGGGCTTCCCATCCAGCCTGCACAGATGGCCCTCAGTACTCTCTCCAGCCCTGGCTTGGCCATCGTCTTCGTGAGGAGACTCAGCAGAGCATCAGAGGCCAGCAGATGGGAGCTGAGAGAGTGGGGGAGGGGAGGCTGAGAGTGGAGGAGAGGGGGTGGTTGGGAGTGGGGCAGTGAAGGGGCTGGCTGCAAGTGGGATGGCTAAAAATGGTGGAGGGGAAGGAGGGCTGTGAGTGGGGATGCTGAGAATGGATGAGTGGAGGAGAGGGGGTGGCTGCAAGTGGTTGAGAGGAAGGGGTGGCTGTGAGTGAGGTGGCTAAAAGAGTTGGGGCGAGGAGAGGGGGTGGTGTGAGTGGGATGACTGAGCAATAAAGCAGGGGCTGGGGCGGGACTTTAAGGAGAGCAATAAAGTCCTAGTGCACAGGTGTTCTGTGCAGGGCCAGCTAGTTTGTAAGTATTTCAGTAGCACACACAGCTCACTGAAATACTTACAAGGACTCAGGCAGTCAACTTTTAAAAGGCAAGATATGTTTAATGTGTTTCAGCACATTAATTAAACACATGCAATTAAACACATACAAAAGCACTGAAGCGGTTATTCTACAGTGTAATTATTCTAATAACAGCTTGTGAATAACTACTTTGCATGTACCAGTTTTCTATTTTAAGTCTAGCAAGCATCCATTAATGCAAAGCTAATCAGTGAAAACTCTCATAATACTCAGAAGCTGAAGTTCTTCTTAGGAACCTGAACATAGGCATTAAAAAAAACCAAACTCCCTTGCAACTGCAGCTAAGTGAACCAATTGGGACAATGTTCAAATTTTTAATGCAATAAACTAGCAAAAGAGAATCCTTCTCCATCAGATTTGCATGCCATTTGAAAAACGTTTTCCTCAAGTTAGAGCTGGTACCACAGAAATTACGGTTTCTAGTAGAAACAGAAAGTGAGTGAAGAAAGAGACTCTTTTCTCTGGAAGGAATTATGTGGGGATGTCCCTGAAAAAGAGCTATGCAGCTCAAGCCATCTGACAATATTTTCTAACAAGTTGTTCTAGTAAGAACTAATCAGCCTACTTTCATTTCGACAACTGGACTAAATTTGGTTCAAATTGAGGTTCACAAGTTAGATCTCTTGCACCTCAAATGTTCATACATCCACCATCTTGGATCAGGGTGGATGACATTATTGCAAATTATATCATTGAGGTGTCCCTGTGTGTCACTCACTACAACTGTATCAAATTTGGTTCAAATGGGTTAGACAGACGACAAGTTAGTGCACTTGTGCCTCAAAAGTTCACATGTTCCACCATCTTGTATCAAGGTGGATGACATCATCCCAAACTGCAACACTGGGACATCTATATGTGTCCATACAGCTGTAGTAAATTTGGTTCAAATCAGTGAGACTGTTCACAAGTTAGTGAACTTGCGCCTCAAAAGTTTGTGTTCACAATCTTGAATTGGGTTGGATGGCGTTGTCATAATCTACGCTGTTGAGGTGTCCCTGTGAGTCACTCACTGAAACTGTATGCAATTTGGTTTAAATCAGACAGTCCACAAATTAGCCCGCTTGCGCTTTGGAAGTTCACGCAGCCGCCATCTTGAATGGGAGTGGATGACATCATCACAAACTACGCCACTGAGGTGTCCCTACAACTGTACCCGATTTGGTTCACATTGGTCCAGGTGTTGTGAAGTTTTTGGCGGCGGGCAGGGAGAGAAACACAGACACACACAGAATGCCGGGTGATCTCATAAGCCTACTGGAAAGTAGGCTAAAAATAGGGCCCATATTTTTTTGGATAATTTTAAGGTCTTTCTCTCATTTTTGCCATGGATTGGTGCAGCTCCCATTTTCAGAAGACAGATTCTGACTGTATACAATCGTTTTCCCCACTGTTCCTTTAATGGAGATTCAGATTATCTAGCTTTTATTAGATTACAATCCTTGCTGGTTTGCACTAGATGGACCTATGGTCTGACTCAGTATATGGCAGCTTCCTATGTTCCTATGATGTTAAAGCTATTCAATCAAGCTACTGTGCTACTCACCACCCCTTTGGAAAGATAGTTGTTGACAAAGTCCTTCCATGTGATTTCTCTTCCAGAATTTCTGAAGAAAAAGTAATAGGTAACAGCAGCCCAGAAAATAGTGCTGCCCGTAAAATAAAAACGGAATTCTTTGTCATCCCAGGGAAAGTCACCCTAAAGTGAAAAAGAACAAATATTTGATGAGTGTGAGAGTTTCCAAAGTAAAGATAATGGATTTTCTATGTTATAGTTGCAAATTTAGCCCCTGCTAACTTGGCAAAGAGGCACCTTTTTAATGTGGTGATTCTCTTTATTTAGCAGGGGGAGAGTAACTGGCCCTATCCACCCCCAGCACAGTACTTCCAGGGACTGTTGCTGGTGTCTGTCTTATGTTTCTTTTTAGATTGTGAGCCCTTTGGGGACAGGGAGCCATCTTATTTGTTGGTTATTTCTCTGTGTAAACCACCCTGGGCCATTTCTGGAAGGGTGGTATAGAAATCGAATGATTGAATGAATGAATGAGTGAATGAATGAATAAATAGATAAAGGGGCACACCTTTTTTAGAATGCCCTATCCATAAGCTTTTCCTCATGCACTTCAGGAGGACAGCAAACATGAAAATGGATGCAAATACTGAATAGTCCCTTTGACTGAAGTGAATGGAAGGGTCTGTTCTGACAAAAGTGAAACATATATATTGGGCTATATAGAGAACCAGGGATAATGACCACTATAAGATTAACACACTGGTGAAGTATTTTGAGATCAAGATTTTAATGGAGTAGTAGTGTTTATAAAAGTGTTCAACAACAGTCCCAGTATAAAAAAAGATCTGAATATAATTTACTTAAGCTATTTCAGGCCTAATCTTTTTTAATAGCCTCATTTCAGGCAAGATTCAGCTTTTGGAAACCAAGAATTCCCATATCCATCTTCTCTACTGGTACAATTTAATTTCTAAGAAAGTCAAGGCCCTTTAATTGGTTCATTACAGCATACAGATTCAGAATAAAGAAAGTTTACAACCAATGACTCCCAAAACATGACTTGAGACCTTCTGTAATCTAGACCACCAGCCTGCATCTTCCTTCTTGCCACCTTTCTTTCCTCCTCCACCAGTACTGCCTCCTCCTCCTGAGCCAGTCCTGGAAGGTCGCTGGGAATTAGTTGGCTTTATATCTACCAAAAAAAAAGTGCACATGATTCTACAAAAATTAGAAAAATTCATTAAAAGCATGCAAGATTAATACTGTGTAACTCTCTGCCTCATTACTTCTGTATTAACTATTTGTGCTCTGCTGAGAGCAGGAGCCAGCCTAGGTCTTAAAGCAGAAGTGCTGCTGCTATCAGAACAGCCTCTGCACTTCTAGTTCCTCCCCCTTCCTCATTAACACCTAGGATCAATTCCCTTGTGTCATCTTAGAAAAGTTTTGCATTTCCTCCAACCTACCCTACATAACCAGCTGCTAATGGTGGGGTGGACAAACACAGAATGTTGTATGTCACAACATGAGCTAAGTTCTAATAGAGGGGGAGGGATGCAGACTAGATGCATTGGGGTCACTTTTAGCAGAAGCAACATATTTACCATAACAGTTAGTTTGCCCTTAATGGCCAGATCCTGAAGGGGGTTGGTATGAAGCAAGGATTACAAGCATGAGAAAAACTGAAAGTCCCCTCAACCCCATCAAATATCAACTCAGCCACTACTTCACTGGGTAGCTTTTGACTTATCTCTCAGCTCCAGTCCTCAATTTTTAACTTTTCAGCTCATGTCAAGTTTTTGACCTCCTTATCTAGCCCTATGTATTTATTAAGATATGAATAATCTTATCACTGCAGAGGGAACAAGAGCAGTGTGGCTTCAGGAGGCTAGCTCTCTTTATTATTTATTTGTTTGTTATTATCTAAACAAACAGCAGCTAAAACCCAAAAATCATATAAAACAGATTTAAATTACTGTAAATAAAACTTTAGAACTTTAAAACATCATAAACTAATAGCCTGATGACACAGGTGTCTCTTCAAAAATCGTTTAAAAACAACCAGAGATGGAGAGATTCTAATTTCATTTGGGAGTGTGTACCAGAGCCTCAGTGCAACTCTAGAGAGGGCCCAGTTTTGGGTCACCATCAAGCAAGCTGGTGGCAACCGCAACTCCCCCAATGATGTTAATAGCTTGATGAAGGAGGCGGCACTAATACCCAGGGCCCAAGCCATCCAGGGCTTTATAGGTAGTAATTCCAGGTGAATTTTGCCTGGAATCTAATGGGCAGCCAGTACAGTTCTCTTAAAACAGGAGTATTGTGGTTTCTATGCCTGGCCCTGTAGGTCAACCTGGCTGCTCCATTCTGCACCAGTTGCAGTTTCCGAACTACATACAAAGGTAGCCCAAGATAGAACGCATTGCAGTAGTCAAGCCTGGATGGTACCAGCATATGCACCCGTTTTAAGGTCATTTGTCTTGAGAAATGGACGTTGCTGGTGTATCAGCCGAAGCTGATAAAAAGCACTACCGGCTATTACCTCAACCTGAGATATCAGAGAGAGATTTGGGTCCAGAATTACTCCCAAGCTATGTACCTGATCTTTCTTTCTTTTCTTTTTTTTCCATTTAATTTTTTTATTGATTTTAACAATATCTTAACATTCACATCACATTAAACAAATATTGACTTCCCACTCACACCTCCTCATGAATCACCAATTATAGAATTAACCCTTGCTATAATAATAATTCAAAACATATCTTAAACCTTACAAACTCAATTTTGATCTACCCAACCTGCTATATTACTAAATTTCAAACCCTGTTGTAAAATCAATATTAGGAAAATAGTTATTCAAGTATAATAAGAATGGTTTCCAATCTTCTTTAAAGCATTCCAAATTTTAGTCTCTTATCAGTACTGTAAGTTTTGCCATCTCCGCATATTCCAAAATTTTTTATCAGCCAATCTTCTTTTGAGGGCAGTTCATTACTCTTCCATTTCTGCGCATATACTATTCTGGCCACCGTGGTAGCGTACATAAAGAATGTTAAGTTGGTTGTAGGAAACACTCCTTGCATTATTCCCAGCAGGAAGGATTCCGGCTTCTTAGGAAATGTCATTTTAAAAATTTTGTTTCTCATTATATATCATGTCCCAAAAGGCCTTAGCCCTCCTACAAGACCACCACATATGAAAAAAAGTTCCTTCAGAGTATCCACATTTCCAACATTTGTTTGAAACATTTTTATACATTAATGCCAGTTTTTTTAGGTGTCAAGTACCACCTATACATCATTTTATAATAATTTTCTTTTAAAACATAACATGCAGTAAACTTTAAATCAGTTTTCCATAATTTTTCCCAGTCTGCCATTTCTATATTATACCCCACATCTTGAGCCGATTTTACCATAGTCGTTTTAACCACTTCATCTCTTTTCTCCTCCAAAAGCAAGAGCTTATACATTTTAGAAACTAATTTTTCATCATTTTCACACAGCTCCTTCTCAAATCTCGACATCTGATTCTCAAATCCAACTTTAAGATCCTTCTTATAAACTTCATTTAACTGATGGTACTTAAACCAATTACTAACCAAATTTTGTACTTCATTTAAACTTTTAAACTTATAGTCCTTTTCTTGTAAACATAACAAATCCCTATAGGCATCCCATTGCGATTGCATATTTACCTCTTTACGTACTAGAGCTTCAATTGGGGATAACCATAACGGAGTTTTAGGTTCCAACCATTTTTTATATTTTACCCAAATTCTCATTAAACTCCTTCTTATATAGTGGTTAAGAAAATCTTTATGTACTTTGCTTTTATCATACCACAAATAGGAGTGCCATCTGAACCTTCTGTCAAATCCCTCCAGATCAAGTATTCTAGGATTTCTTAATGTTATGTACCTGATCTTTCAGAGGGAGTGTAATGCCATCCAGAACAAGCAGGTCTAGACAACTTTCTAAATTCTGGCCTCCCACAGCAAGTACCTCCATCTTGTTTAGATTCAACTTCAGTTTTTTCTCCCTCATCCAGTCCATTACTGACTCCAAGCAGGAATTCAGAGAAGTTAAGCCATCTCCTGATGAAGTTGAAGCAGAAATAGATCTAGGTGTTATCAGCATATCGATAGCACCAAATCTCCAGATGATCTCTCCTAGCGGTTTTGTGTAAATGTTAAAAAGCATTGGAGATAGAATGGAGCCCTGTGGGGCTCCATGTAATAGCTCTCACTTTGAGAAGCAACAATCTCCAAGAGACACCATCTGGATTCTGAGATGTAGGAACGGAGCCATGTAGGGCAAGGGTCAAGAAAATAGGTAGTAAGATGAACTTCGCCAAGTCGCTTGTCCATGTTCTCTGGAGTCACAAACTGAAACTGATCCAACCTAACCATACAAGAGGAGTTGATGGATACCTTCATAATAGACTCTGCAATAACAGTGGAATCCAGTTCGGCTCAAATCAGAGAGATTTTATCCACTAAAGGTTCAATAAAGGCGTCACAAGAAGTCACCAATGGCTCTACATTCTGATTCAAGGGAGGAGGGACAGGTACTAGTCCCTTCACAACCCTAGAGAACTCTGCTGGATATGAGCTTGAGGATGCAATGTGCACAGAAAAGAACTGCTTCTTTGAGGCATGTTCTGCTTGAGCTTCATATGTGCTCTGTGCTGTAATCTGTCGGATTGAGTAGAGTTTTTCTCTACCTGTGCCCTAATGGCCTGCCTTGCTGCTTCGGCTCCCGTAGTTCTCTTCTGTATACCAAGGGACTAGTTTAGAAGCGGTTTGGAGGGGCACTTAGGAGCAATTGTGTCTACCACCCTAGTTAGTTCATTATTCCAAGTATGAAACAAGGTGTTGTCAGAATCGAACAAAGTTAATGGCAGACATTATGTACAACCCCATGCTGGTGCTGCTGTGCAAGTGCAGTCTCGGTGCTGTCACTACTTTTTAACTACTTAAAACAGTGTGCCCGCAGATGTGCAGTACAGTTTTAAGTAACTGCACAACTGCCTTCTCGTGCAACACCACCAGGGTTGCCTGTGACATGTGCAACAGTGATAGGCAGTATTTTACATACAGAACTCCAATAAAAGTGTTTCTTTGTACCTTTTGTTTCCCCATCTGATCCTTTTGCTTCATTAGCCTTCTTCCCATTAGGAAAATATTTTTCAAACCCTGTTAAGAGAAAAAAGTAGTGTTAAAAACAATCTATGTTGTACTGCATTCAAGACACCAAATCCTTGCCATGAACAGAGGGTCAAGGAGTGGGGAAGGGTGGAGGGAGATGGCAAGAGGTGGAGGAGAGGGGAAAAAGGTGAAATATATTTAGGTTCAATCAGCAATGGAATTGAAAAGAAATGCCTGGGCTCCGAGTACCCGGAATATGGTATCTTACCATATTCTGATTCAATTTATCCAAGAGCAATTTTGTCATGGTATGGAGAGCTCTTGCCCTCGTAAGCCCAGGTCTAGAGAATGGTTCAATCACGATTGCTGGATTGCCAGAAAGAACCTGGTTGCAGTTTATAGGGCATTCCAGCAGGATCCCATAGGGGTTACGACACAAAGTTTAATGGAAGAAAAGAAGAAGTATAAAGCTAGAAATAAAAAAAAGATGAGGCTTTAAGGTCCTCATGGAAGGCTCTCTTAGAGGCAGGCAAAGGATCTAACCCTACTTCCTTCTGGCGTAGAGTGAATAATTATCCCCACTCTTGCACACCCCGGGCTATATGTCAGATCCCTATGAATGAATGAATGGGTGTCCAATTTTAGTGCTTTACACAACTCTGAAATGCTCTCCTCAACTTCAGTGAAGTTGGAGCTTGACTCCCTTCCGGTTTGGCCCCCGGTTACAACTACCAAGATTGAGAGCTTTATAGGAGATCTGAAAGAGGGCAAGGCCCCAGGGCCCAATTATATTTTTCCTGAAATCATCAAAGCAAATGCTGAGTGGTGGATTCCTTTGTTGGCTGCCTTGTTCACCCATATCGATGCCCCAGGGTGCTTCCCGAAAGACTGGGGGACCGCTATAACCGTGCCCATCTTTAAGAAGGGAGAGAGGAATATTCCCCCTAATTATAGACCTATTTCGATTTAAGCGTTGTGAGCAAGTTGTATGCTAAACATCTCTTAGTTAAAATGCAAGCCTGGTCAGACGAGCATGCCATCTTAGGGGAAGAGTAGGCTGGATTTAGATCTGGGCGCTCTACACTTGATCAGGTATTTATTCTCCAGCATTTAATTGAAAAATATGGAAGCAAGCCTGGGTCCTCTTTTTTTGTGGCCTTTATCGATGTCAAATCAGCCTTTGACTCTATACCTAGATGTCTTTTGTGGGAGAAGCTGGGGCAAACCAACATTGATAAGTGGCTGCTTTTCTTGATACAACAGCTTCATGAAAATTTGAATATTAGAATAAGATCTCATCCTAAAGGAGCTTTATCTCAGCCGATTCCTACTTGTAAAGGAGTCAGACAAGAGTGTATCTTAGCTCCTACACTATTTAATATTTTTATTAATGATCTTGCCTGTTTACAGGACTCTAGTTTTCACTCTCCATCTATTATAGGAGTCAACATGCCTCTACTATTATATGCGGATGCTACTGCTATTATGGCTAGATTGCCAGGTGGCCTCAAAAGAGCCTTGAGACGTCTGGCTCTCTATTGTAGAACTAACCAGCTCTCCATTAACTATCAGAAGTTGAAGGTTATGGTATTTGCAAAAAGACCCAAATTATTACAATGGTCGATGATATTATTATTATTATTACTACTACTACTACTACTACTACTACTACTACTACTACTACATTTATATACCGCTCTTCCTCCAAGGAGCCCAGTGTGGTGTACTACATACTTGAGTTTATCTTTCACAACAACCCTGTGAAGTAGATTAGGCTGAGAGAGAAGTGACTGGCCCAGAGTCACTCAGCTAGATAATCATGAGCTTGAGCAGGTTTATACATATAAATATCTGGGAGTGTTCTTGCATGCCAGAGGGACCTGGAAGGCCCATATAGAATATGTTACACTGATGGCTTAGAGAAATTCTCAAGCTATATGGAGTTTTTTTCATATTGGAGGAGGGGAGATAATACCGGCAGCTCTCAAGCGGTTTGCGGCCAAAGCCAGGAGTCAGTTACTGTATGGCACACAGTTGGGCCCCTATCCTTCCTATAAACCCCTGGAAGCTGTGCAAAATAAATTTCTTAGGGCAATACTAAGAGCACCAAGATAAGTTATAGAGGCTCTTCTCACAATCAGTGAGAAGAGCCGTAAGGGGGTTTGCCTGCTTTCCCCACAAACGATCGGAAGGCAGCCCTGGGTGGCCAGATCAGCTGCCCACACGACTGCTGGTTCCATCACGGAGCCGACGGAGGGGATTGGGGGCCATGCAGCCCCCAGAAGTTCCAGGATGCCCCACACTAGCACGCGGGGCATCCTGGAGAGACCTCTCCAGGGTCTACTCGTGTGCTGCCGCGCGCTGCGGCAACACACAAACAAAAAGACAAGGTTACTGGAATGCTTGCTCTGTTAACCTTGTCTTAGGGGAGGGGTATTTATGAGGGTTAGCTGCCAGGAGCTGTGAGGCTCCTGTTGCAGCAGACAATCACCCCAAAGCAGGCTAGGCTCCCTTAGCCCGCTTTTGGGCAATCATGAGAATCGCCTCATAGTTGTTCAGCAGTAAGAAAATTAGGTCTTTGCATGTTCATAGACATTTTCCCTCATGCACCACAGAATTTAACCCTGGTACTGGGGGGCAGGATGCATCCATGGCACGCTCATCACAAATGGAGACTCAGGCAGAACACTGTCTGCTCTGTGGTCTGGAATGGTTTGTTGCACACAAGTACTGTATTTGTCTATATAAGCAAGGAAATCCCTTGCTTCCTCAGAAACAGCGATTAGAAGGGAACGTGTGATTTCAAAACAGAAAAGGGATGGAGATATCAACAAAGCATACAGCATACAACAGAGAAACCAAAGGATTGGGTTCAAAGAATTGACTAAAATTCTGATTGAAAAGTCACTTCACGAATACTACAGATCTTAAAACGCTAAAATCTGCTGCATTCATCTCTCTTGTATGAGCCACATGACAAATAGTTCATACATTCTGTGAGGACTTACAGCAACCCAGACAAAAAGAAACCTCCAAATATTAATCATTCTATTTCATTTAAAATGCAATATGTTCTTCAAATTATAGCTGATGATGATCTCGCTTGCTACCGAGAGTTAGTTAACACTGAAATTCTCTTGGAGCCATAATTCCACAATATGAAGAAGCAGTATAATGTGAGCCAGATTGTATCACTGCCATAAAGCAATAATTACCTTTTGGAGGCTGGGAGAAAAGCCTTTTGTAAGCAGCGATTACATTCACAAGGATATTGTTTCTGTTTGCAGGAATTTGGTCATGGTCATGAAGCTGAAAAATTAAAAACCACTGCTATAAGACTAAATCTTAGTCCTTTAATTATGAATTGCACACATTATCCTTCCAATAAATTTCTATTTGTTAGTAAACACATACATGAGCACATCAAAATAATCACTACTAGTTTGAGAAAAACTGAAGTATGTATAAGTACAGATTAAGAAATAACAAGGGCCAGCTTGAACAATACCATCCAGTGGCCCTGCCTACCAGTGTTCCCTATAAGGGTTGTGCACATGTACATGCTCACAAGTTTTTCTGTGTCCGCTCAGTTAATTTTTGATCCCACTCAGATTGAATCAAGAAAGCCCCATTCTGAATGCACATGCGCGCACACTGCCTTGATACTGCTGCCAAGAACAAAATTTATTCCGCACACAGATGAAAAAAAGAAGAAGAGAGAGAACACTGCTACTACCTACTACATGATGAAGGATGTGAGTGTGCACATTCCACTCCCCGTCTCAACACATCATTCTGTTCCACATAACTACTCAGAAACATGGTTAGTCTGAACCACCCCTCACACAATTATGTGAAGTGGGATGGTGTAGTGAGAAGGGAATGAAATGTGTGTGCTCATGTCCCTGATGGTGTGGTGGGCAGGGTCAGCAGAAAGTATCATATGAACCAGCCCAAAGAGAATAATCAAATTGCGCTTCCTTTTTCAGCAGTCAAAGAAACACCTTGCTGCTCATTAAAATGCTTTTGGACTACTACAAGTCCCAGTTGGAAGCAGCTAACAGAAGTTACATCTCAACCTGTACTGCTGGGGCCTGGCTATCTAGTCCTGCAATAAATATCATTGCTAGACCTAACCTTCAAAAAGAGAATAGCCCTTTTCAGACATTGTGTTACACATGCATTGATCATAACGGGTGAGTAGGGCAAGTGTGGTTATTTGTTGAAAGTAGCTGACCATAGCCCTGTTCAAAAGCAATGATACAACTGTACAACACAAGAAAATGTGGTTGCAACTCATTGGTAGAGCATCTGCTTTGCATGCAGAAGGTCCCAGGTTCAATCCCTGGCATCTCCCGGCAGGGCTGGGAAAGACTCCTGCCAGAAACCTTAGAAATTCACTGCAGTCAATGTAGACAATACAGAGCTAGACGGACCAATAGTCTGTTTTGATAAAAGGCAGCTTCCTATGTTCCTAAGACTCAGAGCACTGTGGCAACAGTCCCTCTTGCTTTAAAACACAATGCCCCTGCATATTACCTAGAACCATCTAGACTATCTGGCAAGCATTCCAGGAATGGTATTAAGTTATATGTTCAATCTTCCAGCAAGAACATAATACCAATGTGCAAAATGTATTAAGAATCTCTTAAGGCATAGTTAATTGTGTTACTCCAGGGGTTCTCAAACCTGAGATCCCAGATGCTGTTGGACGACAACATCACCAGCCATTATTGCTGAAAGTGATGGGAACTGTATGTTTGTAACATTTTTATACTGCCCAAAACTTACATCTCGGTGTAGTTTACAACAAAGAAAAATAAATAACAGAGAAGGTTAAAACATTACAATTTAAAAGCTTAAAACAATATTTTAAAACAATGTTAAAACTATTAAAACATATTAAATAAAAGCATGGGTGAAAAGATGTGTCTTTAAAGACTTTTTTAAAATTGTCAGAGATGGGGAGGCTCTGATTGCAGCAGGAAGCACATTCCAAAGCTTTGGTGAAGCAGCAGAGAAGGCCCGTCCCCAAATAGCCACCAGACAAACTGGTGACAACTGCAGATAGACCTCTCCTGATGATCTCAATGGGTGGTGGGGTTCATGACAAAGAAGCCGTTCTCTTAAATACTATGGGGCTCAAGCCATTTAGGGCATTATAGGTTATAACCAGCACCTTGTATCTTGCCCAGAAACTTATCGGCAGCCCGTGTTGCTCTTTCAGTATGGGAGTAATATGGTCTCTCCAAGACAACCCAGAGACCAACCTGGCTGCCGCATTCTGGATCAACTGTAGCTTCCAGACTACACACAAGGGCAGTCCCACATAGAGAGCATTGAAGTAATCTAGTCTGGAGATTACCAGCATATGTACCACTGTTCTGAGGTACTTCATCTCAAGAAATGGACGCAGCTAGTATATCAGCCAAAGCTGAAAGAAGGCACTTCTGGCCACTGCCTAAACCTGGGACACCAGAGAAAGACTTGGATCCAGAAGCACCCCCAGACTGTGTACCTGTTCCTTCTGAGTAAGTGTAACCCCATCCAGAACAGGCAGATCAAACTCATCTCCCGAGTTTCAACCCCACCCAATGAGTCTCAGTTTGTTATCCCTCATCCAGCCCATCACTGCCTCCAGGCAGGCATTTAAGGAGATTAAGACCTCTCTCGATTATGCTGACATGGAGAAATTTAGATGTGGGTGTCATCAACATACTGATAGCACCCTGCATTAAATCACCTGATGATCTCTCCCAGTGGTTTCATGTAGATCCAACATCTGGGGACCCACATCTGAGAACCCTTGTTAAGCTATCCCAAGCATACATTCTTCCTTAAGAACATAAGCAGCACCCTGATGGATCACAGTCAAGGTCCATCAAGTTCAGGAGTACAAGATCCCAACAAGCAAGAGATACTTGACGGGCCACCAGATATAGGCCAACAATTCACCTTATGAACCACAATCCATTTTCTACACCAATGCATGATGCAGTAGTCCCATCACTCAGGGAATATTCTGTGCAGGAAGACCTGGAAATACTGCTTGTGGATGCAATTTCTAAATAAGTCAGGGTAAGATGGACTAGGAAAGCAGGGGAAAGGACATAACTCTCTTCCCAAATATGAACAAATAGCAGGTTACACTCTTGCTGATACAGCATCTAAAATTACATCAGCCTCAAATTTGTTTATATATTCAAGGGATACATCAGAGCATGACTCATTTTCACTATACCATATGGAATGAGGTACAGATCAAGTTCACTAGGAGTAAAGCCACTTCTCTTAGCTTCAACACTCACTCCTTACTGCAATAAAGGGCCAATAATGCCTACCTTACAAGATCATTGTAAGAACTGCTACGAGATAAAGTGGAGTGCTTTGGGTACTCAGAAGTGTAATCAAAATACTAAGCACTTATTATGATTAACCTAAGATAAGGGAACTGGACAGCAGTTGCGAGTTGTTTTATCCTTTGGTGGTTGGGTTAAAAGGCAAATCAGAGTCACTCCATAGAACAGCGGTTCTCAAATGTTGCTGGGCTACAACTCCCAGCATTCCCCATCACATTTGGCGACCCAAGTTTGAGAGCCCCTGCAATAGGACGGTGCCGAGGGCGCCGCCTTCACGGAAGCCAGCAGGGCCAGTTAACCCCTTCCTGGAACCCAGGTCAGGAGAAAACAGTGGCGGGGGACAGACCAGTCGCCGGCCCCGCGGCCTATCTTTGGCTACAGAGCAACTCACCAGTCTCGGGCAGGGCGAATGCGCCGCTGGGCCTCGGCTCCAGGACAGCTGCTGGGCTCCGGAGAGCCCACCTGGGGCACGCCGGCAGCAACCCCGCGACAGCCACAGGCACCGATGAGCCATGGCCGCCAACACACACACAGGCCCAGCGCGGCTCTCCTCACTCAGTCACACTTACGCCGCGCAGGGGACTGAGCCCCGCCCCGACGTGACGCCATCACGTCGCCCCTCGTAACCCCACAAACTCCACGCTCCCGTTTCTCTTCCGGTTGTCTCCCTCGCCTTCTTGCAGCCGAGGCTTAAGGCTGGTTCTTGCCGTTCCGGCGTTTCCTTGGAAATGTGTGGCTGCTTTTTCAGGGCGCTCGGGACAGCAATGAAAGTGGGGGGAAGTGGCCTTGCTAATGGCCTGGCCGCTGTTGGAAACCAGATGCTGAGCCAGTTGGCTCTGATCCAGCAGGGGCTCTTTTTGTGTGGTGTAGGTGTACATAATGGAAACTGTTGCTACATCGCTTACAGCCCGAGTCTGTGCCTGCTTCCGCAAAAGCGAGTCCCTCCGAACCCGATTAGCCTGACTGACTGACTCTCTTTGCCTAGCGAGCAAGAGGTTGCTGGTTCGAATCCCCGCTGGCGTGTTCCCCAGAATATGGGAAACTCCTATGTCGGGCACCAACCATATAGGAAGGTGCTGAAAGAAGGCATCATCTCGCACTGCGTGGGAGGAGACAATGTGTAAACCCTTCCTCTATTCTACCAAAAGAAAACCACAGGGCTCTGGTATTCGAGAGTCGACACCAACTCGAGGCAGCCTTTTACGCTGGCCTGAGCCTAGCGTTTGAAGCAGAAACCGCTCCCACTCTGTAATGATTGGTGTAAAAATCATTAGGATCCATGAGGATCTTGCCTCTGATCCATGTTTTTTTGCTATAGCAGCACCAGGATGGCTGGATCTGTGATGTTTATAGTGTAATTTGTGGGCACAGATGTGAGCGATGATTTGATTATGGATTTGGATAAAATTGGTGATAAAATAAGGATCCATGTAGATCCAACTAGATCTGACTTTACCCAGACTCTTAAGCTATTGCTGAATGGAACTTCAGGGGCAGAAATAGTTTCCCAGCACACATTTTTTATTTTGTCACTGAGATACTTTATTTATAGTTACATGTATATCCTGTTCTTTCTCCAAGGAGCACCAGTATATGGTGGTTTAGCCTGAGGTAGTTTAGGCTAAAAGAGAAGGGACTGGCCCAGAGTCACCCAGTAAATTTCATGGCTGAATGAGGATTTTAATTTGTGTCTCCCTGGTCTCAGGCCAACACCCTCACTAGATCACACTGACTCTCTAAGATAATGTGACCATTTTAACAAAACAGCCCCATTTTATCCATGACTTTAGTAAACCAAGGCCAATCCTGAATGTGTTTTTTTTTACACTTCTCTGAATAGTTACCTTTCAGGACATAACTTGTTTTAAATGTGTTTTGGTTTTGTATTTAACAGGTTTTCTGTATTTGAATTGTTTTATCTGTCACGATTGTTTTATCTGAAAATCACCTTTAAGATTTTATATGGAAACCCATCGGCTAGAGTAAACAAATACAAATAAACAAGGCTGCATTTTATACACATTTATCAGGAAGCAAGCCCCAGAGTTTCTGAATGAACATGCATTAAGTTCAGGCAGTAAGTCTAGAAGCAAGCTCGAACTTGCAATTTTCAGAACACTCATTCAACACCAAGAAATGGATTTCATGTGTGAAGGAGTAGTTTCAGATGAAACACTACACATAACCCACACCAGACGCAAGACCTTAGCCAGTTCACGCTTGGGATTAATCTTGTTAAAGCACAAGACTGGGCTTCCTTCATTTAAGAAAATAACTCCTAAAGATTTAAGACACTCGCTCCCTCCGCCTCTCTTTTGTGAACGGACTTTATTCGGTTGCGAGCCTTAAGCTTGGGAGTTAAAAGGCTAAGACACAGTTGCATCATTCTGCTTTGCTGTCAGGAAAATCCAAGAATGACCTTAGAACCCCACAAGGCGCGATCGGCTCGGCTGGATCAGATAAGGATTTCGGCGAAATGGGGGCAAAGTTGACACAATGACCGGCGCATCCTTACAAAACGAGATACAATGACCTAAGCATGACGAGCTGGATGGCGGGCGCTTGGGCTCCAAAGGTTAAGGGGACAGCCGCGCGTGCGCCGTGCACCACCATTCTCTGAGCTTGGTGGCACAGGAGTGCGTGCACAGAGCAACACCGGGCGCACCTCTTGGCTGTGGCGGAGCGACGGGTGCCGCAGGAGGCTGCTCTGACTGCCCGGTTGACGAAATCAAGCGCTGACGTCACCTGTCACCTTCCCACCCCCTTTTCCGGGGGAAGCCACGCCCTTTCCTTCTGGCGCAAGAGGAGCCGGTTTCTCCCATTGAGCCGCCATCGTCGCCGTTGCGGCTTTCCAGAGTCCCCCAAGATGAAGATCTGGAGCTCAGAACACGAATTTGGGTAAGGGAAGGGCCTGCGGGGAAAGTGTCTGGGGGGGCTGATGGTAGGCGACGGATGCTGGAGACGGGCCAGGTTTGGAGGAGAAGCTGTAATAACCTTCCTCCCTGCGCCGTCGTCTGCCCCGCTGACCTTCCCCGGCGTGGCTTAGTCCCGTATCACGCGCGACCTCTCCGCGCTTCGCGAGCTTCGTTCCAGAGCTGCCGTCGTCCCCCGCCCCTACAGGTGGTGGCTCCAGCCGTGATGAACCGAGCCCTGGCGCGCCAAGGCTTCGGCATTAAAATCTAAAGTCCCTGGTATTTAGAGCTGGAGTTTCTCAAATGGCATTCCTGTGTGTGTACGCACTGTGTGCATTGCTGTTGGTGATCCCAATATGCTTAGGGGCCGGAGCTCAACCGTGGAGCTCCCGCTTTGCAGGTGGAAAGTCTGAAGTTCAAGGCCTGGCATCTCCGGGTAAAGACCTGAGGAACGCCTTTGTCAGAAGCCCTGGAGAGTGGCTGCTGCCGGTCAGTGTATACCAGGGTTTCCAGTACAGATTTTGGCTACATCGGACTACACTGTGGGGGATCAAGTTTGATAACCCCTGCTGTAGAGAATATTGGCCTAAATGGACTAATGTTCTGGCTTCGTAGAGGACTTGGGAGGCCTTTTAAAGTATCTTTTCTTACCTAACCCGAGTCTTAGGAAAGGTTTGCTGTTAAAGACTTTATTCAAGTGAAACTCCTTTTGACACTGGCCTGTCCTCTGAGTGACAGAATAAAGTTCTCTCTCTCTCTCTCTCTGGTGAGGAGAGAATGAGAGAGTTTATTCATTGAGCTGTCCCCATTTCCCTTCCCCTTCATGCAGGCACAGGAAATAAATATCTGGAGCAAAGGAGATTACTTCCTTTTCATGCTTATGTCTTGGTAGCAAAACTTCCGTTGCTAAGTAGAACTGGTTTCTAATAATACTACTTCAGTGTACATAAACCATGTTTTTATTACCACTTGATGAGTGGTAGTGGCAGCAAGCAGGTATGACTTGCCAATGAATACTTCAAGGACCAGAGGTGCTACTTGGATGGATGTTACTTTTGAGGCCTTAGTCCCACTTTCAACATTCAACTGGTCTTTGTACTGTATGTTCTGGAATGTACTTTGGAGCCCTCGATAGGTTTTGTGTGTGCTCCTTTTTCCTCTCCTAAAGAATTGAGTTGTAGCACATAACACAAGCCCTGAGCAATAAGTAGGTTTTGCTGTTCAGAGGCATAAAGGAAGAGTTGAGATCACTCTGGGCTGGTTCAAATGATGACGTGAACAGTCTGCCATAAATGTGTGGGAAGGAGCATGGGTCTGCATGTCTCCCACTCGCACACCATCACCTTATGATACAAGGCACGGTTCATCTGAACTGCCTTAGACACAGGATTTTTGCCGTGAGACAAGCTGGGACACTGCCTGTTCTCATTCAACTGGGGTGGCAGGGGGCATTGTGTTGTACTCCCAGAAAGAAGGTTAATTATCCTCCAGAGAGAGTCTGTTTAGGGCCCTATGGCATAAGCATGCCAAACAATACTAGAACTTTGACGTGTGAGAAACCTATAGTGTACCATTTGAGAACCAACAGTGGCTATCCAGCAAATAAGTGTTCTATAATGCCTCACAGGTAATTGTGCTATAAAACAGTTTCCTGAGTTCCCATAATTAAATAACCATAGACTTCAATTTGACACTCCATATTTTTATTTGGTGCAATATTGTCCTGCTATTCTTTGAAAGTGACAGATAGAAACAGAGTTCTGCAGGATGATACTGAAGAAATGTCCTCTGTTTGCACCTGTGGTTTCTCACACTCATTGTTCTCTCTCTTTATGAATTTACTAGTAGGTGAGGTTTGTCATTAACTGGGCAATGCCATTTTGCATAGATTACAATTATAGGAAAGTTAAAGAAATTAAATATATTCAATAGAATGTTTGATTAATATGCTGGCAAAAGGGAAATAAAATAACAGTTGGCAAACTTACAAATTCTTCAAAATATATAATAGATATGAAGGTCATTCACATGACCTTTTTAGCTGGGCAGGGAGGGCACAGGGGGAAGGCAAGATCGATCTTGCCTTGCCCCCCAGATGATCTGAATCCTTGTGTAGGATGCAAGGCTTGCATACTCACGCAAGCTGTGCTGCTCCCAGCAGTGTGGCGTTCTGGAGGCTGGGAGAATGCAGCCTGACCCCCAGATATCCCTAAATGCACCACACAGAGTGCAGTGCATTTAGGGATTCTCCCTCAGCCTGGCACTCTAGGCGACTTACTCTGTATCCGTTGAACAGATAATTGATAATTGAGTCTGTGTCCAGGAATAGCTACCAACAAGCCAAGATTTCACCTAGTTCTATATTCTGAAACATGTTGGTTGTGATAGTCATTTTGGTGTATTTAAACTGTATGATGCTTGTACACACTGTGTGTACAGTGTATGTACACTCAAATGTTTATATTTACATCAGAGTAGCTGCCATTTTATTTACTTCCTTAACGTATTTGTATACACTCCAAACCAAAGTCTCAGGGCGGTTCACAACAGAACACTAAACAAAACATTAAAATTAAATGCTAAAAACAGTTTAAAACAAATCAATAACAATCTAAAAGTTAAAAATCCTGGGTAAAAAGGTAAGTCTTAAGACAATTTTTAAAAGCCACTAGAGACAGGGAGACTCTTATTCATTTGACAATGAATTTGTCAGAATTCATGATGATTTTTTTTTATTTTGTTCATAAAACTCCTAAAATCTAAAAATGGATAGGTGCTATACAAAATCTAGAAATTATATGGTCCTACCCTAAGGCTTACAATCTAAAGTTGTAGATCAACTATGGTGAATGATCTCTACCCGCAAGCGCAATCAAAGGGTAAACTGTAAAATCTTTCCAGCTGCTCTTAAAATGCTGAGTACAAGAACGGAGTGTCCTTCAAGATCTTGGCAGCATTGAATAAGCTTCTGTTAGGGGTATCAGTTGTGTTGTTATATAATTGTCTGCTAGCTGCTTGTTGGTACTTTCCCATGTACTTCAGAAATAAGATAAGATTGGAAGACAGCTTTTTCCAAAAGGCTAGATTCCTGAGCTTACTGTCTTTCCTGGTAAGGGATTTAGATTCACTTCTCCAGTCAGCTGGCAGCTCAGAACTTCTGCAACTGATGATGCACCACTTACAGGTGGGGCTGCTTAAAAGAAACATGTGACATAGATGATCTTGGAGAGGATGGCTGTATTCCTTCCAAAGAAGCAGGATTCTTGATTACCTTTCAAGAAAAAGGTTTGATTTACAGTCAAGGTTTGATTTATACTCTGCCATTGGATACATGCTACACTATCTTTAGCTCTCTGTGATCATACGGAGGAAGATGTTTTGCATCTGGTCCATCCACAGATACAGATACCGCTATAGCTACCTAGCAGCAATTCCTACAATCACAATACTACTTTTTCAAGCTACCATGATTGCAGAAATTTCTGCTAATGGATTACTGCCAAGTCATGGCATCTATATCCGGAAGTAGTCTAGATCCCACTGTTACCTTTTTTTAAAAAAAGCAAATGTTTCTGGAGACAGGACACAGTGCACATGGGAGAATATAACTACATGAACTGGACTTGTATAGTGACAGATAGCAGCTGCTAGTGTTCCCTGTAACAGGGACTCCCAGATGTTGGCTCCAACTCCCAGGATCCTCATTTACAGGGGCTTTTGCTTGGGGATTATGGGAATTATAGTCAACAACACCTAGGAATCTTTGTTAGAAGGAACAAGGGCAGTTGCCTAGGAACAGGAGACTTTAAGGCTACAGAGAACAAGGTGATGCTGTGTGACTGAATGAATCAGATTTGGACAAAATTTAGGCAAGCCAGCGGCCCAGATGTTAGCAGACAGTGGTCAGGGCTAATGGGATACAAGGCTAAAGTAACTGCTTACAAGCTCATATAACCAGTGTAGGGTGGCTGACATACAAACTAATCTTTTATGGATAAACCAGGTTTTTCCCATTATGCAAGGGGAAGAGATGATTTCCCTCTGCAGCCACCTGACACTATGTTCCTGAGAGTTTCAGGAGGTATAGGCAGAGGGAAGGAGGGAATTGCTGAAAATCACCCCTTCACACAATGGGAAAACCTAGCAAGTGCACAGCAGGTTAGTCTGGATGTTGGCCATTGTTAAAACATGTATCTAACTAGTACTAAGACGTATTAGATAGTTCTGTTTGCCTTAAGTCAGATAATCCACTAAAGAACAAGTTAAATATGCTATTAAACGTTGATCCAGGCTTCTAATGAGGAATGTGATCTTGGCTGATGTGTCTGAGAAAAGACGTTCTTTACTAGAATTTAGGGATGTGTCTGAATCATTTCAGCACCTGTTTGGAGAGGCACTGAAGCAATTCGGGCTCCTACAGCCGAAATGTGTTGGTGCAGGGCAAGGTCTACCATTAAACAGAGGCAGGCAAGTCTTACCTGTGCCTCCAGTGAGCTGCTGCTGCTGCCACCTCCACTCTGCTACCCCATCGTGGCATTGTGCAAAAACTTAACTTAAAAGCAGCTGCTGTCCTCTTTAAAATGCCACACTGATGGGATGCTGTTCCCAGCAGCTTTTGTGCAGCGTTGGCTGGAAGCTGTATCCCATCGGCGAGGTGTTTTATAGAGGACAGCAGTGTGGCTGCCAATTTAAAGTTTTTTAAGCATGACAGTGCCACAGTGGGGTGGCAGGGGATAGCGGTGGCTCACCAGAGGAGCAGGTAGGACCTGTCTGCCTCTTTTTAAAGGTACTACTCCCTGCCCCTTGGGTCATGCACGAAGCATTTCGTACACACCCCTACCAGAATTAGCAGTTTCCAGTCATTAGCAGTCGTCGTTAGCAGTCATTATTAATGCCTGGCATCCTGACTAAATGTACTAGAGGAAGTTCTGTTGAAATGTAGTAGTCCTTTAGAGTTACTCCCAAGTCATACTATTGAGTAACTTGGGATATCAACCACTGTTTTAAAAAACCAAAACTATGTC
The DNA here is from genome assembly GCF_027244095.1 of Hemicordylus capensis. Classification (NCBI taxonomy): domain Eukaryota; kingdom Metazoa; phylum Chordata; class Lepidosauria; order Squamata; family Cordylidae; genus Hemicordylus; species Hemicordylus capensis. Next base: position 236,765,721 of record NC_069660.1, on the reverse strand, counting down.
CTATAACATCAGCATATGGTGTGTATATGATTTGCTCTTAGTGGTAAAAGCTTTCAAAAACTGCAAATTCAAAGTATAAACTCCAGTTTGCTACTTAGTTGTTACAGTTTTGCTGTTTATTTATTTGCCAATGCACTCAAGGCCATTAACAATATAAAATGATGGCTTTCACTCTGAGTACAAAAAGAAATAAGCAAATTTAGGTATCTACTCTTGCATGCTGCTAAATAATGACAGTCTCCGAGATCCTTGACATTCCTAAAGACAAATTCAAGTCAGTCAGTTAGAACGAAACAATATTGCATGCACTGAATTCTTTTCATGTGTCAATTATTGTTCTTCTGTTTCCTTTTTCCTAGACACCCATGGGATACTGTAATAAAAGCTGCTATGAGAAAATATCCTAATCCCATGAACCCATCTGTAGTAGGAGTTGATGTTTTGGACCGAAGCCTTGATAATCAGGGTCGGTTGCATAGTCACCGACTACTTAGCACTGAATGGGGTCTACCAAGTATTGTAAAAGCGGTAAGCTTTTTGTAAATTGAATGGTGGGTAATGATATATTGAAGTAATAAATGAGTGGAATTTTTATAGGAAACGGATAATGGTCCATTTTGTTTTGTAACTTCTAATTACTGGGATCTATTTGATTGTTCCTATGTTTAACTGTAAACTGCTTTGATAGCCCATGTTGGGTGGTAAAGCAATTTATAAATGCCAGTGTAGTTTTATTTTTCCTTTTCAATACATGTCTTACATGCAATGCATTCAGAACAACATGCAGAACAAATGCTCACTTGTTTAAGTGGCAGCATGCACAGAGAACTTGGCACAATGGGATCCAACTGGGTCTTCTGCAATTTGCTGTATTGAAATACTTTTATCGTAAACCATTGATATTTTGCTAATTTTGGAATAGTGTGTTAGTACTTGCTCCTCTTTTTTTTTTTTTTTTAAGATTCTTGGAACAAGTAGAACTGTTACATACATTAAAGAACATTCTGTGGTAGATCCTGTCGAAAAGAAAATGGTACTCTCTTCCACTAATGTAAGTAATGTGCTTTGCTTTGGCTGGTAGGATTAGGAGAGTTGCTGACTGCTGTTCCAAAGTTATTGTTGCTTACGACAGAAAAGTCATAAGCAACAATAACTGATAAAGCAACAATAATTTGTAAGGCCAAATCTGGGATTAAGACTAGCATTTTCTGTGCATACCAGGTAGTGTTAAGATTATTTTTCAAAACTGGAATTGTTGGCACAACTTTCCCTAAAGAAAACTTCAGGGGAGCTTTAGCATATCTTGCTGTGCTACTTGAGACTTGGCTATTAGACACTTCAAGGGCAGTTCTCTTTTGGTTTAAGAGAATCTAATTATGGTCTTTACAGCTATTACCAGTGATAGTGTCTGAATCATATGAGTTTAAAATGGCAGTGGGAGAAACTAATTTTCATTTTTTTTTCTGTCTAAGATTACACTTACAAACCTTGTATCAGTTGATGAACGATTAGTCTATACGCCTCATCCTGAAGACCCTGAAAAGTACGTCCCCCTTTCTCTGTTTTTAACCTAAAATTTGGAGACATGGAGGTATCCTTTTTTATTCTACTTCTTTTTTTTCTCTCTTTGCAGAACTGTACTAACTCAAGAAGCAATTATTACAGTAAGAGGTGTTAGCCTCAGTAGTTACTTGGAATCTCTAATGGCAAGCACAATTTCCTCTAATGCTAGAAAGGTAGGTCTATGAAGTAGTCATATTGAGTCATTTTAAGGCCTAAAAGTAATATTGCTTGATTTAGTATTGACAGGCATAACCATGTACATTGTTCTGGACTCCTCAAAGAAAGAGTGGGATATAAATGCATAAATAAATAATATTGTCTGTGCTTAAACTATTGTATTATGCACATGCCCACTTGCCTCTGACAGAAACAGAGCTCAAGATGCTTTCGGCTACACATATTTCACTTAAAAGTCAAACAGTAGTCCACAAATGCAACACTATAGGGCAATAATATGAAAGAATAACTTTAAAACCCCACAAAATATTATTGGAACCAATGTTTTAGAGCAGAGAATTGTTTTTCTTCAATTTGGGAAGTAGTTTGTGGAGCTAGTTGTATATATGTAGGTTGCCCTGAGGTTCCGTAGTATCCACTACCACACTGCTAGTGGAAGTCATTTGCATGCTATCTTCTCAGTGTGTCGGAGTATCATATTTGTGTCTGTGATAGAGAAGAGAGGTAAAGTGCCTGAATAGACTATATAAATAGATTTGTGGGTCTAGTGAGGCAGCATAAACTTATATCTAGAAATTGTAACAGTTGTGTTATAGAAGCTGCAGCCTGCCTAATGGACAGATGTCAGAATCTCAGGTTAGCTGTAGGTTTCCTCCTTGAGCCAGGTGGATTTTCAAGCAGAGCTGACCTGCTTGCCCTTTTAGCACCCAAAGCGAGGGAGAGAAATAAGAACTGTGCCTACAGGAAATTGTCCAGGTCTGTAACAAATGTCTCCTACTGTGCAGTGAAACGGGTAAAGGTACATGTCCCAGTTGTACCTTGTGGAACATAACCCGATTCCTATGTAAAACAGTTCAAATGCGTGCTCTGGCTTCTTCCTTTCTGTAAGTTTTGTGGTAGGCAGTAGAAGAAAAGTAGCCTCTCCATTAAATGCTACTCTTGAGGCAATGTGTACACAAACATTCCACGTTAACATTCCAGGCTAGAAGCAGGAGGGAGTCATAAGAATGAAGGTTCTTTCAGTTTATCTGTATTGACAACATAGCTTAAGTAGCTTAAAGTGAAGCTAGGTAACTTCCCAGCAGAACTTTCATATTGGTTGGGAGCTTTGATGGCACATACCATATTGCTGTGATCTAATAGGTCTGAATCTTTTCCAGCTGCAATTCTCGGACTTGCTCTCTCAAGCTACAACATTAAGCAAGCATTAAGTCAATTAAGTTTACTGGCTGACATCTAGGCTAATGTTGCACTAGCCAAAGAAATGTCCCATGTGTGCAGTGCTCCCAGGGGCAATATTTGTCGACCTCTCCTTTCCTTTGCAGCTGCCTGGGCGAGGGTTCCACAGCCCTTGGAGACATGTTTTCAGGATGCATAGGCAACTGCAAAGGGAAGGGGAGATCAGCAAGAACCCTTCCTCGCAGACTGTTTTCCAGAATGTGCAACATTAGTCTGGATGTCAGCCACTGGGACTGACTTCTGAGTATGCATGGTTAGGATTGTATTGTAAAGCAGCAACTGAACAGCTCAGCACTGTAAAGCATATTATTGGAATCGGACTTCTTGTTTCCAGAACTGTAATCTTAAGTAAATAAATTGGGACTTACAAATAAATGTGCATCACAGTTGAACTGCAAGGGAGCGAAATGTGACTTAATCTGCTCACAACATTTCTCTATTCACAACCCTCCTTCTAAGCCCTTACGGTTCTGTGTGTCTTAAGGACCATGTGCTTCAGTCTAACTTCTATGGCAAAGAGCCACTTCACACATTACCTGATTTCTAGATGCAAGTTACCGCCCTGGAATTTGGCAACATGTGCAGTGGCTCTGAGTCTAGGGTGAAATGAATTTGGCAGAAGCATGTATGCTCATTTTTGCCATTCTTCTTGTGGCAGAATGCATGCTATGTGTGCTGTCAAAATTCTGCTTTGATGCTGTAGAAGCTTTTGCAGGGTATAAATTATCATTATTCTGGTCCAGACTCTGTCTTCTGTGAGTGGAAGAACATCTAATTGTGTAGGGATGCAGAATTGCTGCTGCTGGGAGGGATTCCTGCTGCTCTCCCATCCTATTCCTGACAGTTTCCCAACCCCGAGGAGTGGATTTTCAGGGCTGCAAGGAACTGGAGAGGGAAGGGGGATTGGTGGAAATAGCCTCTTGCCTTTGTGCAGTTGGAAGTTAGGAACATAGGAAGCTGCCATATACTGAGTCAGACCATTGGTCTATCTAGCTCAGTATTGTCTTCACAGACTGGCAGTGGCTTCTCCAAGGTTGCAGGCAGTAATCTCTCTCAGCCCTGTCTTGGAGAAACCAGGGAGGGAACTTGAAACCTTCTGCTCTTCCCAGAGTGGCTCCATCCCCCTAAGGGGAATATCTCACACTGCTCACACTTCTAGTCTCCCATTCATATGCAACCAGGGCAGAGCCTGCTTAGCTAATGGGACAAGTCATGCTTGCTACCACATGACCAGCTCTCCTATCTAAAGTTCTTCCACTTATGGAAGACAGAGTTCAGATACCATCCTTGGTCATTTTAAAATGTTGTTTGCTGCAGGCTCCTGCAATTGCAGGACTGCTTGGGGTGATGATGGAAGAAACTTGCACCATAAGTTGTAAATCTTTTCTGTGTTACTCCAGGGGTGGGATGCTATTGAGTGGACAATTCAGCATTCTGAAAGTGCTCTAAGCTAGCAGTCTCTCTCTACAGCTGCACTTTGTACTAACTAGTGGTAATTCCAGCATTTGTTATCTTGGTACATTTCAGCTGTGAGCAAATATGTGCATGTTGTGATGTAACTTTAAAAATGTGCATGTTTCGTGTATATATACACACATTGCATATAGAGGAACAATGCCCTTCTTCTTTCATATTGCAATCAGGGGCATTGGTGGGTTTCTAAATGTTTTTGACACAGGACAGTCAAGAAACTCCTAAAAACCGAATTGCATGCCATTTAATATACCCATCTTCTATTCTTGGCTCTTTCCCTTTTGAATAAGTGGGGTGCTGGTTAGAGAAGAACTGCCGCACATGAGGATAGAACAACTTGAGAGTAGGTAAAGCGATTGTTCAGGCAACCGTCTTTGTCCAAGAACTGCCATACACAGTGGTGAAATCCCTGAGGTTGATAGTGGTTCTCCTTACTGCTAGGCATGGCCTGCATCCGAGCAGTTGTTGCATATACGTTTAGAAATACCATACTGCCATTGCTTAGGCAGAGGGGTTCTTCTTGAATAGATTAGCCATGGCTTTATACCTTGTATTCAAAAGATGAAGATGTGGTGTTCTTGCTTAGGTCATCTAGATAGAGCAAGAGAGGTTGTGTGACTGCTGTTAAAATGAGCCCCATGATAGAACAGAGACAGGGCAGCAATATGGCATCACATGTCTTCTGTGCCTAGACGTCACACTGGGAGAGTGGAGGAGGAGGATGCGAAGATGACCCTGTGTGGTGTTTTTGTGTGGTAGCCCATGCATCTCCTGTCATAATTATACAGTATTGTTAGTTCATCTGTGTTTGTTTTGACTTTGCTGACTCTAGCTTTCAAGGTGGATTAAAATTTTAGGCAAGAACAAATATCCTTAAAGAGTCATGCCTGAACACCGTTGACATCAGTAAGACAAGTTAGTTGAGACTAGTTAAGTCCCACTAACTCGGGAATCCTAACTTTCTTAGGATACCATCCTGTGAATCTACTCATACTAAGTATATGTCAATGTTGCTGTAACAAAACAATGTTTTGTTTTGTTTACTCTGCCCTAGAAGGTGGCCATCTTCACAGTTCTTTTTAACAATAAAGAGTGCTTCCTACAAATCTTGAAATACATTTGACTGTCAGTCCTGAATGCAAGATCCTCATTTTCTATTTGCAGAATCCAAACATGGTATCAATATATCTTCGCATTGTCCGATACTTAAATACTTTTGGTTTTGGAGTGTGTGTGTATATATTCTGAAAAGTAGTACGCTTTCAGTTCTACCATTCAGCCTGCAAAGCTCTTCAGAGTTTAAACTTTGTACTCTTAATAGTCTCTTAAAGTAGTAACCACTGAAACTGCCCAATTTTTAACATGCATTTTGTATGCTCAGTGTATTGCCACCATATGCCTTAATATATTAAAGGTGCATGTTTGGTTGTAAATGTGCTTGCTTACTAACATGCTCTTCTAAGGTTCATCAGAAAGTATGTAAACCAATCCTCTGTCAGATCGGGTTTTTGCTAGTTCTATGTACACTGAGTCAAGGAATAATGTAGAACAGAATCAAATTTATTGTGTAAATTAACAAGTAGCTGGTCCTTGCCAGGAATGCTGTAGAACCTGGGGAATTCACAGAACTTGGTTCAAAGATGTAACTAGTTCTATGTTGGCTGTGTTTAGACTCGAATCTACTCAGACCATGTCACTTTTAGAATACAGCTCAGATCTACCTTTTCCATGCTTCAAATCCAAGAAGCTTGTACTTGGTGTTATGCTGAGATTTACTCACCGTGATTGTCCAATTCTGAATTCATGTTAAAAACTACTGAAAATTCTATTTGGCAAGGTTCACTTTTAACGTTGCAATGTATTGTTGATTAGAAACATTTGGTGCCATGTGAATTCTGCCTCTCGGCACATTGTATTATAACAGGGCTGCACAGTGCCAGCCTTCCATCTGTTTTGGGACTACAACTCCCATCATCCCCAGCCACAGTGGCCAATAGTGGGAGCTGTAGACCAACATCTGCAGGAGGGCCAAAGTTGCGCAGTACTGCAATAGGTTGGTGGTGTTTATTATTATTTTAAGCAGAGACCACTTAAACAAATAGCGTTGTATGTGAGAGCCATTTTCTGCTGGGCTGACCTCAGCTGGGACTATGCTTTTCTCAATGCTGAGTGGGCTCTTTAAGAGAGACGGAGCCCTTTCTTAATAGCTTTATGCACTGGGAAGAGCTGCACTTCCCAGCACTCTGTATGGCAGTCCGTCCACGATGGTGCAGGGACCCGAGGGCTCAATTTTCCTCCTCTGACACTGGGCAAAGCACAGCACTGTTTGGGGAGAATGGTAATCCCTGTATGGTGCCAGGGGGAATGTGCAGAAGATTCAGCTTGGGTTAAAGCTTCATACAGGCCCAATGCACAATTAGTCATGGAGCCATACTTAGGGTTGATGCGAGCCACCACTGACACCCAGGCCTTACAAAGAGCAACACTGCAATAGCTCCTTTAGTCTTACTAAATATTTTGATTCTAAATCCAGATTAAGAATTTAACAGAGTCTGGAGGTTGAAGTAGGCTGATATTGGCCCGAGACTGATTTTTTTCTTTTAAATAAACTTCTGTTGGTGTTTTGAAAAGTGTGAAGAAATTGAAGAACTTCATGCAAGTCCCACTGAAATGTATAGAGAAATGTTTGGGGGGGTTTTTTTTTGGTTATGTGTGTTTGAGGTATATCTACATCAGGCATTCCTTCTCTGCAGGACACTCTGTATATTGTAATACTGTGAGGAAGGTTGGGACCTTCTTATTCATACTTGCTGACATCCTGATTGATTCTGCATGCTTGCAGCCAATGGATGCACACTGGTGTGGCTGTGCTTCCACTTCAGCAGTGCATGTGGCTGTGTGCAGTGCGTTGTCTGCTGATCTTCTCTTCTCCCAGAAACACTGTGTGCAACCCGCAAAAATCTCCCTGAAGGTCTTGCAGGGATGCATTTCCAAGTTGCACAGACCATTTCTGGGAGAAGGCAAAAGTTGCACCTCCATACATTACCTCTTGCGATGCTGAAGCGGAAACACAGCCGCTATGGGCATGCAGCCTTCAACTGCACCCATGCAGCCGTAAGATATCAGCCACTACTTCTGTGTAAACCACTTTGAGAACTCTTTGTTGGGTCCCCAGATGTTGTTGGACTTCAGCTCCCATAATCCCCAACCAAAAGCCATTGGGGCTGGGGATTATGGGGGCTGAAGTCCAATAACATCTGGGGAGCCAAGGTTGAGAATCCCTGTCCTAGATCATCTTTTTCATAGCAAAATCCTGAGCATGGTTACTCAGAAGCAAGTCTCACTCTATTCAATGGGGCTTACTCCTTAGTAAGTGTATTTAGAATTCCAACTAGATTTCATTGTTGCATATAATGCAGTCATTAAAACCAGTAGCTTACCTACTGCACAAGGGTACATCAGCCCAGTAATGTTGCATGTATGCAAGTTGCTCAGTTGATGTTACACAAGAGTAAGCCCCTTGGAAATAGGCTTTCTCTTGTGGAACTTGCATACGTGCAACATTAGTGGACTGACATACTCTTTCACGGTAGGTCAACCACTGTCTATACAAACTTAATGTAAGTGAACTGGTAATAATGTATTACAGAATAAAAGCAACACTATAATTCAGCTTTGAAAGTAATACTCTTATTGCCTTTGTGCAGAATATAGATAGCTGATTTAAAATTCTGTGATCAGGCTTTAGTATGTAAATTTGTGTACCTGCTTATTTTTCATTGTACATTCCATTTCAATAAATTAGCCATAGGCTAAGCAATAATTGGAGACAGTTCTTGAACAAACGACCAATTACTAACTGATGTAGTTGGCTTGCCAAGAAAAGAGAAGAATATTGCCATGCTTACAAAGCAATCCTGTACTCCTCCCTTATTTGGGAATAAGCCTTATTGAACTCAATGGAACTTACTTCTGAGTAGACATGCTTAAAATTGTGCAGTGAAACATGTGATCAGAAATCTGGGGAAGCAGATGATTGGTAAAATTCTGCTTGCAACTCAGCAGGTTGATGCATACAATGAGCTAAGAGACTGCGTGCACACTGGGGTGAGTCCTGCTTAGTTAAGTGGTTTGTGTTCAGCCAGTGTCTTCCAGGGACATACAGGGTGGGTTTCAGACTTCCCTCTTGGGGTTTCTTCTTTCCTTCTGTAGAATTGATGTAGTTGGAATTTAGATTTGTTTTGAATTCTTGCAAAAATACTTTTTTTACCTGTCCTTTTATTAATTGATGGTGGTTCAGTCATCAGTGGTAAGGTAAAATTACTGGTGATAGAAAGCAAAAGATGATAAAGATGTAAAATTCTTTTGTTGGGCCTAGTCAAAAAGTTTTATTTGTTTTCTGCAAGGAAAAGTTCTACATAATTCTGAAGCTCAAAGAAGTTTTTTAAAAATCTTTATTTTGGTGAGACAGGGTATAGTATTAAGCCTTGTTTACAGTTTGTCCCAGTCTTCATTGGTGATGGAGTAATCCATTACAGATTAATAAGGTTAGAAATGTGGCTTGTACAAAATCTCTGATTACTCAGAGAAATTTTGAGACAGGGAAGGAAATTATGCTGCTTTGTGTAAAAACATCAGTTAGCCAAATCTGTATCAAGGATTAATCAAAATTTACAGATCCTTGGTAACTGCCTTATGAGAGTGATGGTTGTACTCTGCAACAGAATTAGCTTATGTTCTAGTTAATGTTTCTGGCATCATATTACAGGTCGAGAATCCTTTATCCAGACTCCCGAAATCCGGAAAGCTCCAAAATCCAGACACCACGCTGAGAAAACCAACAAACCCCGCTTGTATTTTCCACTTGGATTCTCGACCTGTAGCTTCAACCCCTGACAAAGCCCCCAATCCCAGCCCCAACTCAGCAGCTAACAGTGGCAAAACAGCAAAAAGCCCCCAAACTAAGCAGCACCCGCAACTCACAGAGAGGCAAAGCAGCACCTGTGGCTCCGTCTGCAATGGCGGTTGCCTGGCCCCTCCTCAGCTTCAGCTCCTCTTCCCTTCCCACATGGACGGGCACTTTGCTGGCGGCATATTCTAAGGGCACTTGCAGGCAGGGCAGCAGCCAAGGAGGCAAAGCAGCACCCGTGGCTCCGTCTGCAATGGCAGTTGCCTGGCCCCGCCTCAGCTCCTCTTTTCTTTCCACATGGATGGGCACTTTGCTGGCGGCATTTAAGGGCACTTGCAGGCAGAGCAGTGGCCAAGGAGGCCGGGGCTCTGTCTGCAATGGCGCTCCGAAGAGGGGAAGAGCCCTCCTTCAGGGCGGAGCCAAGCCGGTTTTGTGAATGGGATTGCACTGCCACTCACACACTTCTCAAGCCGGTCTGCAAGAGGAAAGGAGGGAAAGTGGGGAGAAGCTTGGCTGGAAGGCGGGAAGGAACTTCAGGGGTTGTTGGAGAAAAACCCCCAGTAACCTTTCATGCCCAAGATATCACATTTCTAAACATATTCTGAAATCTGGAAGAATCTGGAACACCTCTGGTCCCAAGCAGTCCAGATAAAGGATTCTTGACCTGTACTAATAAAATGTACTGTTGAAGCAGATTGTGCTTACCCTCCAATATCTGTCACTTCAGGGCTGTCCTTGTATATCACTACTAAGGAAGGGGTGACTGGAATGAATCATTGCTTAGTAGAATTTCAGTAGCACAGTATACAGAAAGTGATGCATAACCCAAGAGAGTGCAAAGCAGTTTGCTTTTGGAGCTCTTCGAGTGTCTGACAGAGGAAAGATTTAGCAGTTGAACTGTAGCACTGTATCTCTTAAGCCTACTTAGCTCTTCTCCCTTCTTTAACAGGGTCGGGAAGCCTTGGAATGGGTAATCGGCGAACTAACTTCATCAACACGAGAGAGTGTGAAGTCCGCAATGGCAGCCGCTTCAATAGAGAACTGATGAACTGTGACAGAGAACTTTATTTTTCCATTAGATTTTTCTTGCCAGGATGGATACTCCATAGTTTTTATATATTTGTTTATATGGTACAATGAAAATTATACAGGACCGAAGCTACTCCCACCCCACCTCCCTAAATTCTGAAGCCTTTGTAGGACTTATAGTAGCCACAGAGTAGACTAACCAAACAATTTATTTATTTTTATCCTCCCCCCACCCGCCCCCACATCTAGGTGCCACAGCCCAACTTTGCTCAGAGTACAGTGACCTCGAGTCCCACAGAAGTAAATGGATATTGAATTAGTGGAGCGGATTGGGGATCAGTCTACATATGTACCAAACTGTGCCTTGATAAGAGTTAGGGAATAGACTTCCTATTTTATATTGCATTTTCTTGTGCTTGATACTTAATATTTATTTATTTTTTAAAAAAGTGCAGCTGCAGTCCTCGTGAAGGACATAATTGGTACAAATGCACTGGAGATCTTGTCAGTCTTGAATGGCTAATGAAATGGAGTGGGAAGAGGAAATTACAGTACCGGAGGCTGACAGACTGCTTAATTTTGCTGCAGTAGAACCTCCCACTGTGTCGTCAGTGGAGACATAGAAGTCTTGCAGAAGGCATCACTCAAATGGGGGCTAGCTGTGCAATAGTGGTCCTTTGTAGACGGTGCTTTTTCAGCATAGCCCTCACATCTTTTGTTTGGTTGCACTGCTGAAATGCAGTCTGAACAAAGCACACCAGTACTTTACCTCCTAGTATTTATACACAAACCACTGATAAAAGATGTAGAAGTAATCGGTATGGTGGCGTAAGATGGCTTGAATCTTTTTTTTTAATTCATTAGGTAACTTTATATATATCAATAGTCACTCTGATTGCTTGTGTGAAGCCAGCTGATACCTCAGTGGGAAGTCTTGGGAACCTATTTTCTATCTACAGTTTAATTCTAACTAAGGCTTGAATACATTTGGAGTACCTTGGTTGCTTAGCTTACTTCCCACAAAATCTGACCAGGTTGGAAAGGGATTTATGGCCCAAACGGCATTTCACATCTCGTGTAGCTGATCAGTTTCTTGGAAGTGTGTCCTTCATGGCAGGAGAGAGCATGATGTTGTGAATCTGTTTGCCCTTCTTGCAGAACCGACAAGCTTTACCAAGCCAGTTTTAACTTATTATTCCAGTAGACCTTGCTTCCAAATAACATGCTCTGAGTAGTTCAGTTTGAAGTTGCTGAGGACAAATGGAGCACTTTATTTACTAGTTTAAGGTGCCTTATAGCCCTAGATACTTCACACAGAAGACAAGATAAAAATAGGAGGAATCAGCAAAGTAAAACTTTTATTATAGTGTAGTAGTTTTAAATTATTCTAAGAAGCTCAAATAGCTTAATGTAATTTCATAAGCAGTTTTATATTTTGCACAATTTAAAAGTTTTAACTGAATTTATTCCGTTCACCATTGATTGAAAACTTGGCCTCTGGAAACTTCTGTATAATAGAAAGTTAGAGCCACCTTTAAATAATTTGATTTAATGTTCAAGAATTCTGAAACAGGCTTTTTTCTTTTCATTTATTGCTAGAAACATAGAAAAGAAATTACAATGGAAACCATTTGAAAAGATTAAAAAAAAACCCATCTTACTTGATCAGGCAGACAATTTAGGTTCTCACTCCAGATGGTTGTCTTTCTCTCTTGATCATACATTAGGAGAGAGAGATCTTATTCATTTAAGATGTCTCCAGCTTTCTATTCTTGTTAGCGTTGGGTGGCAGGGGAGAGGGAAATCTAAAATACTGACAAAGCATGAATAATATCCAAATTCACCATAATTTTCTTATGTTGGCACAATGATGTACTAAGATAATATGGAAACAATGAATTGCTATTCCCCCCTCTTCTTTTCTCCCACAAGTTCAACATTTAAGATTTCGAAACACGATATGTATTTTATCGACATGAAAGAGTACTTGAATGCAGAAACAAAAGCACACTTTGTTCTAGAATATTTTGCTAAGGAAAAGTTCTACTATTAGAAAATAGTTTAGTGTAGAGTGGCAAATGCTCTAACTTTGAAGGGTGTCATTTCTATCACTCAAGGGGTAACGTAGTTGTGATGTTGGATATCGCTATATCTAAAATCTGTCATGAGTCCATGTATGTACACAGAGTAACCAACTTTCTTCCACACACAGATGTTAACTTTTCCTTTCACCATCTCTCTCAGTGCAAGGTTATTCTTTTTCATGTGCACATACTGTTTCTGTTGTCTTCACCAAGAAATAATTGTAGTCCTTTAGTTCCTGTTCCTGCCTTCTAAAGGTGATTGTACTTGCTCCTTTGTTCATTATGCTGTATGACTCTTAACTTCACAAATTCAGTGAGTCAGCTTCTTGTTTGGTGATTTATTGTGCTCTCTAAAGCTTTAGTAGAACAGTAATTTGCTTTGGGAGTCCATCACCACCTTCTCCTGGACAGGCAGGCGTGAATGTGAAAGGGTAGGGCAAGTCTGGTTGTCTATTTGTTCTGTTCCAAAAGGCTCCATTATTTTTAAAGCCTTTCATGAAACTTGTCTACTAAACTGACCACAGTCCTGCCAAGTCTTATACCAGCCTGTCACAGACTTTTAACAGGACATAGAAAAATATTGCATTTTCATTCCTAAGCTGAAATCCTGTATTCTCTTTATGCATGGTGCTCTATGGAAGAGGGAAGTAAGGGCAAAAACTTTGGTGTTTTCCCATCCACCCTTGTTGCTTCTTGTGCACTAGTGAGATTAATATACATGACTTCAGTAAAGGGTAATTCTGCCAGTTGCAGCAGCATTCTCTACGAGACCCTTAATGTGTGTGCCAATTTGAATTTCTCTGATCTCAGTGTAATAGTTGTGCAGCAAGGAGAAAACAGCAAGTATGCCTTATGCTATTTCACTGTAGCTGTCTCTTCATGTCACATTGGTATGAAAGGGAGAGGGTCAGTCTTTATCAGATAGCAGTGAGCTTTAAAACAGATCCCGCATAAGGTTTTTATCAGTCACCATTGTAACTGAAGCTATATGTACGTTTAAAAGAGAGAATTGAGATTTCCCCACACAAAGCTCAGCTTTCACTAATATAACATATCTGCATTTGTGGGAAATGTGGGTGCTTTAGACCCCATCATAAGTTTCTGTGTGCCATTATTTAAATGTTTAGGACCACACTTTAAGCCCCCTGTGCTCCTCCCACTGTTCTTGCTACACTGGTAGTGCCTCTGTTCAAATGAAGACAATGTTTCTGTGCCTTTCAATAGCTCTGTAAAGGATGGTGGTGTGACAAATGAAGCTTCTTCGGCAGGGATGAGGAGAGTTAAATCAGTGCAAATTGGGTCTTCTGCACAACTATTATAGGTACAGGAGTCCTGGTCAGCCTGCCTAAGCAAAAAAAGTCTTGCTTTCAGAATGATTGTTTATATGGGAAGCAACTTCTAACACATTTCATTTGGCTTTGGTGTATGTTCCATTCAATGAAGAGATGCTGGGCTGGAGGATGGCAATGTTGCTCCTAAAAGAATGTAGCAAAGGTAGTAAGACAGACTTGGCAAATAAATGCCTGCAGAAGTGTTTCTCTTCCTGTATTGCTGTTCTTTCAGTCACCTATATCTAAACTGTAAGCTTTTCAGAACAGAAAATCTAATTTTTAATCTGAATACTATGAACATCTGGGACTATAAATAACGACCTAACAAATACCAAATTGTCTTGTTTTTCTTTAAAGTTAAGCTAAAGGGTTACTTTTGCTTGAATTGTTAAATGGGATAATCATATAATACAAAGTCATGGACACTAAAAATAGCATCAAGAAGCCTAGCAGGTGGCATCCTGGAACTAACCAACCCATAATCTCAGTTGAGAGGCTTATGACCACATCTGTGCACTCAGCTGTGATGAACTATTGGGCCAAGCCAGAAATGTGGTGTTTCGATAGCTGGGGTTTTGAGGAGATTCTGTTCATTTGTTACTAAGACCAGTATATCTACAAAGGAATGTATTCTTTTTCCATGAGCACTGCTTACCTTTTTCTTCAACGAACCCAGGTGCAGGAAGTAATACTTCCTGTATCTGGGATCTTTGAAGAAAAAAGCTCTGGGCATTTATGCTAGCTTTCTGCTATGTTTAGACTACCTGAATACATTTGCTGGTAGTCCAGTACAGCAAAGGAAGATGAGGGTTTCATTTTAATCCTTCAGCCAAAAATACAACTAAAAATACAACTTATAACAATCTGTGACGTCTGTCCTAATATTTGGTAAACCCACCCACCTGCACTCTTTTCAGTGGGACTTGCTTCGAGGTAAGCAAGCTTAGGGCTGGTGAGTGAGAGAGACTGTGACTGCACGTGCAAAAGTACACACACAGCCCATTCACAGTAACAGGATTCATTTCTGCTATTAGACTTAAAAATGTAATGAAGCTATCAATGCAACTTTGAAGTTTTTTATTAAAGCATAAACAAACTGCATGTCAGTATTACATTACATGAAAACAAGCAGAAAAATTCTATTGGCTTTTTCAATTTTAATTTGCAAATGGCTACTCTGATGCATCAGAAGCCATACAAAAGGCATGCACAGTGACATCACATAGGAGGGAGGTATTACAAAATTAACTTTTTGTGCTTCATTTTTAAAAAAGAACTATTAAGCTGTTCCTGAATTATGGGAATGCACTTCACGCATACTAAAGAAAACTTTACTTGACCCAGGTCCCACTGAGACAAATTCCCTTTTTTGAAATATAGGTATTAGTTGCACAGTTAGTTGTTAGATGGAAGAGCTGTTGATATGTACTGGCTCAAAGCCTTCTTTCAAGGAGCTCAGACTGTCGTCATGGGTGTCATTTTATTGTAACAATCCTAAAAAGTAGGTTAGCTTGAGCAATCATGTTTTGCCCAAGGCCACCTAGTGAACTGTATGGCTGAAGAGGTTAGAACAGAATTGCCCATGTACAATACCAATACTCTATCCACATAACATTTCTAAGCTAAAATCCACCCCCGCCCCCATACACACGAGTGGACAGGTATTGTCCACCGAGTCTGTAGGACAGTTACATTCTAAAAATGTCCTTTTCTTATCACAAGCTTACAAACATCATAAGTCATTGCTTCCCTTCTGCTGCCAACATGTACCTAAAATATAGGAGCAGACTAAAAGGCAAGCATGGAACATAACAGGATAGTATTTTGTCATCATCGAGGTTATTGTTTCTTCAACAGGGAACAAACAGGCTTATCTACGACCGCTACCTACTGCATTCCCATGAGTAGTTTAGGTATGCACAATGGGACAAGCCACTGGGGCAAAAGAGTAAGTGGTTCTAGTAACTGTAAACCAATATCTTGATTACTATGAACACGTCACTAGCTACTTTAACTGCATTATATGTTTAATTCAGTTTTTGCTATGTTCCAGTTCTATTCAAATTTACAATGCTGTAAAAATTACACAGAAAGTTACTGTACTTGATTCCGCTCATACTTTCAGAAATCATATGCAATATAATTTTATTACAGTCCAGACTAGAAATCATATGTGCTATGAAGCTTTTAACCGTTGCCCAATCCCTAACTTTGTATATAAGCAGAAAAATTTCTACATATTTAACCTACTTTGAATTTTCTATAGAAATGGAAACTATACTGTTATATTCCTAAAATATTATTGTTCCTAGGAAAAATGTATAGTTTTGTTGGGAATTTATCTATAGAATAGTGCAAAACAAATTTTGCTCAAGAGCTGCATTATAATAGAAGTGTACCATTTCAGTAGAGCACCCAACAAGCGACCAAGGATCGGAATGTGCATCACCAAATGTATTCATCTGGTTCAGCAGGGACCAGATGAACATTAAGACACACATATACTTCAGGTACATATGTGAATTTTGCTAGTTGGATAAGGCTGTCAATGTATTTACACATTCTCCAAGCTGTGGCAGTGGGAAGGAATAGTTGGGATCCAAAAATCTATGAGGTTGGCTATGTTCAGTGGGATTTTTGTTTTCCTTTTGAACAGCAGACTACCATGCCCTCTCACATACTGCTTTTGAAAAACCACTTCAGTTTTAAAAGGTTTCCTAGATAGTCAATGGCACTGCAGTTGAAAAAAACACAAATTCAACTTGCTGTCTCTAATATGTAGAATTAATTGCATAATTCTTTGAATCTCAGCCCAGCCTTTCCTCTCCTTTGAAAATCTTGAGAGAATCATGAAAAAAAATCATACCAAACAAACAGTATGGCAAACTCAAGTCCTTTAGGAGTCAAATGTACATCATAGACAATCCTGTTTCTGTTATTACTGAATATGAAACATGTCACCTTGTAATGTGAAAGAGAGACACATTAAAGATTTCCTAAGAACATGTACACCGTACAAAGCTCAAATCATTGAGTGCTGCAGTCTGTGTGGAGATGTACTGTTAAGTATACAGTATATGGTCAACATTAATATATGGTTTCAATTAATTTGATGACATTATGGAACCTTCAGAGTACTGAAAAACAAGTGTTTGAATCTAAACTAACAAGTCATTTTTCTGAAGTATAATTTATTATTAATTAAAACATTTAGATCCTGTCAGTCCCGTGAGGGTCTCCCACCAAAATGTTTAATATACACAATATAAAATAAGTAAACTAATAGAATGAACTGTGTGAACTATGGCCAATTAATAGTCATCATAACAGTGTGTGGGGGGCGACACAAAGCAAACTAAAAGTCTAGCAAAATATAAATGTTTTGACAACTTGCCAGGATGGTATCAAACGGGGCAGTTGGACTTCTGACCTATCCATTTGATAGCATCCTGCCAAGCTGGGAGCTCAACTTAGAAGGCCCTGTCCTGTTTCAACTTATTGTGAACATAGGAATTAAATTCAACAATACTAACATTTCATTCTCATAAACCAGAAACAGGTTTGCATTTTGAGTATTTTCAAGATTCCTTATCATATATGCCTCAGAAGAGACTGCTTATCTATAACTACCAGTGTAGTCCAGTTTGCTAAAAATCTTGGATTTGGCCCCAATACAACTGAGCACCAGATTGTAGTTTCATACTGAGGAATCAGAGAGAAAGAGACACTAAGTTAAATTTGCAAGCAAGTTGGGGATGGAGAAGATGAGGTTATATGACAATTAAAATATCTGTGCTACTAGAAAGTATTTGTACAAGTATTTGTGCTAGTAAGTATGCAAATATTAGAGCATCTTTTGCTCAACCCCTGTATGATGTCACCATTTCACAAATAAGATTTAAATCACAAATGAAAACATTCCTATGCACAAACCTGCTGGATTAAGCTAGGCTGACAAAAGCAATCCTTAGAAGTTAAAACGAGCTGGTTTTGAATAGCAAAATAAATATGCAGTCAATTAATAACCATAGCGGAAGAACTTTATGAATGGGAGGATGATGACAATGGACAGAAGAAAGGCAAAATAAGTGGGAGAAAATTACATGTGCATTTCCCCCCTGTTCTTTAAGCCTTTCTACAACAGAGAAAACTTATTCCATTCATTCTCTGTCAGCATTTATACTACAGTGCAATGAATATAGGTGGAAGGTAGTTATTGCAGAGACTAAAGATTCAGCACAACTAATGTGTGCTAAGGAAGGCAGTTAACTTACCTGCCCATTTTTCAAATTGAGGTATGAAAGCATTTTTGGTAAACCAACATTTTTCTGATCTTTGCCTAAATGTTGGCCATATTATTCAATGCTTAAGTTTCAATTGAATATGTGATGCTTTTTTATTGCTATTCTACAAATGTTGACATTTTTTGTTCCTTTCATGCAGCCCAAATACTAAAATAACTTCATTAGTTTTCTTTAGCAAACTAAAAGGAGTAACAAATCATATTATCTTAGTAAAACCAAGTATTTTAATATTCTATTTTTACAATAATTTAACAAATTATTAACACAGACAAAGGCTATGACAGAAAGGCATTTTATTTCCCCTAAATAATTCATGTTTAAATAAAGGATTTCAATAAAACAAAAAGAATAAAGCAACAGTGTTACCATGGATGCATAAGAGCTTAGGTTTTCTACACATCAAGTTGTAACAGAGACTCTCTTGCTACCTTTGACAGGTGGTTTGGAATTTCCCACAAATATTTCCATGTACAAAAAAGAGCATTGCACGGGATGCAGGTCTTCTACTATACACTTTGGACACATCCTAGATGTATTAATAATTAGAAAAATAAAAGCATTAATTCTCGTGGTGGCAAGTTTACTTCCTTTCTCCTTGGCAAACTTGATTAAACATGACTATGAATGTGAATTTCCATATTTTAAACCTATACTGTAATAATAACACATAACAGTTGGGCTCATTTTTAGTTTTTATTAAAAAATTTCCCACTCTTTATGAGGAGGTTGATTCCCACCACAGAGTGGCTGCCTTTGAAACTTATATTATACATATTTACAAGGTATTCTGACACTGATAAGAGCATGCAAGTAGGGCACCAAGAGGCTTTCACACTAAGGGCAGCTTTCTGAGGTATGCAGAGACAGAGGGTATGTCCTCAATACTTGGAACACATTTGGGATATTAATGGCAAAGTGATATGAACATACATCACTCAGCCAAGGAGGCAGGCTCCCTCAGGCTTCAAAATGAAGACAAGCAGCAACTTCCCAAAGCCTGCTGAATTGTCTTTTTGCCCAACTGAGTAATGGCTGGCATATTTAAAGTTCCTCGCACCTGCCCTCCAAAAGATGACAGACAGGGAGGAAGGAAAAAAGGGAAGAGCACTTGGAAAGAGACTCTAGAACAATGGAAGTTCTTATATAATTAGCATTATATAAAGTTAGTGGCTGAGAATGGTGGCACATGTTGGAAGAGACTGAAAGGACTCATGCTGCCTGGGTGGAGGGTAGGCTTTCTCCATACACGTAGGTAGTCTCTACTAATGTCATAATATCTGTTCAAAACAATCTCAGAAACTCATCCCACAACTTGAGAGACTGGTCAAAAAATGCCCATTCCCTCTTTGGCTCTATAGGAGCACAAAAGTAAAATGTGTACAATACTCACAGAACAGCTTGCGTAATGTAAAAAGGATTGGGATGATGGGGAAAAGTGAGTTCCAGGCTGCGTTGGAAAATCCCTTTGGATATTTCTCAAGGAAACTGCCTAGATCCCTGTTTATGTTATGCTTAAATTCAAGTTGTAAAGGGCTCAGTCTGAGGAACTAGAACAGGGTGACTGCATAGAATAAAGGCAAGATGCAAGAAGCTTGGAAAGATGGGATGTTGCTAATGCCTCATTTTCATTGCACATAAATAATACAAACAGTTGCTGAAGCCTTCATGGGCTATAAGGGGAACCCTTGCTTTATACCATAATATTCTTGTGAAATCTGGAAGTAAAAAGTACAAAATAATCTAAGCTTTCAGCCAATTTTTTTCCAAATGTATGCCAAAGAGAAACTAAGGCCTAACTTTCACATTACTTCTTGATGCAAACATTTCATTTGTGTTGGCATTCACTGTCACAACAAACTTTTAAAATCACATACCCCATGTGAGTATGTTTAAAACCAAATAATAATCAGGCAAATTTGATAGGATAAAATTACCTTGCGATTTTGCCATGTGAAGAAATAACAGGAAAAAATAGAACTATGCCATTTCAATTGCAATTCTTAAAACATTAATTTTCCAACAGTAGGTTCAGTCAAGGACCACAGAAGTCAAAGGGTAGAGCTGAACTACATAACAATGAGTTTGAGTTCAACAAAAGCAATTGTTCTCTTTAAGGCTCTACCTACACTACAAATCCAAACTGATTTTAAATTATTGTGGAATTTGTGGACTTCCCCCATGGTATTAGGATTCCTTACAATAGTTCTCAGTCTTTCAAAGAGTACTATTTTTCAAGCTATGAGAGAGTACCACTATATATTAGGTCTCTAATGCAGAGAAGGCCTGCAGTCTGCAACCCAGTTACAGTGGAGTAGTCTCACTGTCTTGAATGAATTGCTTAAGAGTAACTGAAACGGAGACTGCATCCTTAGAATCCAAACACTGGAGCTGGCATAACTATCTAAATATCTGCTAGAGTAACCTGTCCTAAGGTCAGGCTACTACTGTATTTGCCCAAATAGATGACAACTCCCTTTAAAAATAGAAGTTAAATACAGGTTATGCATGTATTTACCTGAAAGGAAGAGGAATTTCCTTCTGACAAGCCCTCCCCCCACCCCCAATTTATAACATCAAAGAACTTGGGTGGGCGGCCTAGTCTTGGGTTCAGGTAAATACAGTAATCTATTGTGGTAGTAGTCTCCCTTTGCCACTAAGGTTTGAGGTTTTTTAAAAATATACAGATTAGTTTCTCAACTATCCTTAAATGGATGTATGATAAGAGATTGAATTTAAGCAGATACTGCCAACTTTCAAAGTGTACTGAGATATCATATCAGCCAACAATATGAAAATGTAAATACAAAGAACTTTAGCCTCCCTATCACATATTCTATTTTGATATTAAATATGGGTCTAGCTATTAAAAACCTGATGGAAGAGTTCGTGTCCACCAGATCTTTGCAAATATTTATAACTGGGTTGTTATAAATATAAAAATAACCCAACACCATATTCTACACTAAGCTCCAGTTTTGTTTAAATTTAAAAATCTGAATATAAAAGAGTGCAAAAATGAGATGTTCGGTAATATTATTGGAGCTCCAAAATAGCAAGACAGTGCTTCTTCAAACTTGTTAAAAAAGAAAACAAAAAACCTCTTAATCTGAGACACTGCTGTCTCAAATATTTGCAGGGTATAAAATTATTCTACAGCCAAGATACAAACCCCTGCAAAAATGGGGTTTATATTAGATATGCTTCCAGACTCTTAGTTATAGCAGTCTTATGTGTTCCACTATAATACAAATATACACATTATTACCGACTTTCCCAGGATTGTTGCCAAGAGAATGTTCTTTACTAAAAAACCTCATTAAAATTAAAAAGTTGCACTTATCTTGCATCTTCCCCATAAAGACTATGATTTTGCTTATTACTAAAAGCTACAGCTACTACTACAACATTCAGAATACATTCAAGATAGGGAAGAAATTACTGTAACCTAGACAGAACACAACAATCATTACACTGAGTTTAGAACAGCAGCTGACGGGAAACAGTTACCTATTCTGTAAATGAGTAAGCTTCTAGCTTATTTGATATTTTATGCTTGAACCCAGACATCAGATAGTTTGGACGTAACTATTCTGAGCACATCAGCTCTTATGCTATATGATAAGGCATTAAGAGCCATGGTCTTCATCTATTTATTGTGTGGGGCGGCGTGGCAGAGAATGAAATATAAATTACTTTAGTTGGTAGCACATGCTGTACTAACACTATCACCTGTTTTAGATCTGGTTCTTTAAGTATGTATTTCATCCATCTTAAGCGGGTGTATGTGAGAGTGTGTGTGCAAAAAAAATAAAAAAATTAAAAGGCTTTCATTATACTTTACTCCCATACAAAAAGGCAACACTTCCTAATTGTCGTCGTCTTTTTTTTTTGGCCAGTACAAACAAATGTATTGGCTGACCTGCTGCATAGCCTAATTTCTGAGTTTTTCTGCAAGTTATGGAGTGGCAGCAACAGTGACCTAATGCAAATGTAAGCTGTAAGGGAGAACCAAGGAAAGACAGACAATCTGGTTTCAGCGAGTTCTCTCAGGACTTCATGAAGACAAAGCAAAGAGAAAGGCACAAGGCTCAGATCTCATTGATAGTCCTCTCAGAAGGGCAGTACTCAGAGGTGCCTGGGGACGACATGTAGAATGATTGGGTTTTCCTTTTTAATCTGGCTCGCTTGTTAGCCAGGGAGAGGCTGCGGCGGCTTGAATTAATGATTTCCGAAATGAACTTTTTGCAGTCCACACACACCTCCATGGTGCTCCAGTCCTCCATTAACTCTTTTGGAAACAGTGCTTCCTCATCAGACTTATCTACAGATTTGGACTTTGAGGACAATCTGAAAGCAAAAGAACAATTCTGTTCTTATTAGCATATTTTATCTTTCCAATTGTATTCAAGAGTACACTTCTAAATATGAAACAAATTATGGAATACAGACTATGAAAGTAGCGCCTTGGTCTATCTACCTTGGTCTTAATCAAAGGTATCTCTTACCTTGGCATTCCTTTTAGTGACCGGTGATGGCTGGTAGAAGGTTTGTCTGGCCTCATAAAACTCTCTCCTCTCTGCAAAGCAGAAGGTCCCAGAGAAAAGATGGGAAGAGTAGAATATGGCTTTGACGGCAGGCGCATCTGTCAGAATGACAGGTGTATAAAAGTTACAAATATCATTACCCAAAGTTGTGTATTCCATCATATGAGCTTGTGCAGCACCTTTGTTTAGTGAATTTCCAATTATGCTGTCTCTAGGCACATAGTTTGTGAACTGCTGACATCTGCACAGTCCAGCACAACACTACTGATACATAGTCTTCATCAATTTTCAATGGAAATTTCCATACAGGTGAAACTCGGAAAATTAGAATATCGTGCAAAAGTCCATTAATTTCAGTAATGCAAATTAAAAGGTGAAACTGATATATGAGACAGATGCATTACATGCAAAGCGAGATAAGTCAAGCCTTAATTTGTTATAATTGTGATGATCATGGCGTACAGCTCATGAAAACCCCAAATCCACAATCCCAGAAAATTAGAATATTACATGGAACCAAGAAGACAAGGATTGAAGAATAGAACAATATCGGACCTCTGAAAAGTATACAGTGTACTGTGCTTGATTGGCCAGCAAACTCGCCTGACCTGACCCCATAGAGAATCTATGGGGCATTGCCAAGAGAAGGATGAGAGACATGAGACCAAACAATGCAGAAGAGCTGAAGGCCGCTAATGAACCATCCTGGTCTTCCATAACACCTCATCAGTGCCACAGGCTGATAGCATCCATGCCATAATGCATTGAGGCAGTAATTGCTGCAAAAGGGGCCCAAACCAAACCAAGTACTGAATACATATGCATGCTTATACTTTTCAGAGGTCCGATATTGTTCTATTCTACAATCCTTGTCTTCTTGGTTCCATGTAATATTCTAATTTTCTGGGATTGTGGATTTGGGGTTTTCATGAGCTGTACGCCATGATCATCACAATTATAACAAATTAAGGCTTGACTTATCTCGCTTTGCATGTAATGCGTCTGTCTCATATATCAGTTTCACCTTTTAATTTGCATTACTGAAATTAATGGACTTTTGCACGATATTCCAATTTTTCGAGTTTCACCTGTAATTGTATGAAAACATCTGTTGCTTATACAAAATTTTGAAATGTTATGACTTATACGATGAATGTATGAATACTAATGTGCACATAACATGTACTGTATTTGAAGCAAGAAATATGGTAAACATTTTGTTCGTTTAATTGCTGTTTTTTCTTCTATTTTGTCATTTTTACTGTTTTAAAATACTCCTCTCCAGACCTTTTTATTGCGTAAATTAAGACATAGAAAGAGGAAATTGCAACAATATCCAAATATGGTAAACATTTTGTTTGTTTTATTGCTATTTTTTCTTCTATTTTGTCAATTTTACTGTTTTAAAATACTCCTCTCCGGACCTTTTTTCTTGTGCAATTTAAGACATAGAAAGAGGGAATTGCAACAAAGAACAGAAGTTTCAATGAATATACGTCAGCTTCGTTCTATATCCCACTGTTTAAAATCTACACTTATATCCAAGACTTTCCCCCAATCTAATTAAACACCTGGGTAATACATAACAAAGGAGAAGGCTGATGACTCACAGCTATACTTGGTTATCACTGACACTTTTAAAATAAGTAAAAAATAAACATTGAACAATAATGGAGGTAGTGTATCAACTGTGCTTGATGAGTTGCATCAGAGTTTTTAAGGAGAAGAAGCTTGTGGGTTTCTAAACATACCTTTTTACAACACTGTGAGCATACAGGCCTGTAAAGGAAAAAGCAAAAAATATGGCTTATTAAGCTGAAATCAGTAATACCTTCACAGGACAGCACTGGGTGTGTTTCTCAAAAAACAAATATTGCATTTTCTTTCTTTCTTTTTTAAGGGTTACATATGCTTCTTATTTTCACAGGCTATTTCATCTTTAGCTCAAATGTCACAAGGTAGGAGAGGCCAGAAAAAGGACTAGGAATGGGACTCAAAGGATATATTCCAAGCGTATTGGTCTTGCTCAATTTCCTATACCAACTGCAAGTTCTAATGCTAGACCACAGCCACTTCAGAGCTTTGCTTAACTTTGGAGAGTGGTTTGGAGGAGAGGATGGGGACCTTTGGAAACCACAGTGAGCATGCTTCCACAAGCGACTCTATAGATCTTGGCCAACATCTGGAAATGAGAAATGTTACAAATGACAATTTATTGTATGTCTACTGTCCTAAGAAGGAGAAAATTAAACATAGAGCTTGGGCCCAGTATTCTCTAATTTTTTTCATCTCTGTGCGGAATTAAATTTGTTCTGGGTGGCAGTATCAAGGCAGTGTATGCGCGCATGCATTCAGGGTGAGGCCTTCCTGATTCAACATGAGCGCGATCTAAAATTAACTGGGCAGACATTAAAAAATGTGTGAGCACGTGCACATTCGCATGCCTTAGAGGGAACACTGCTTGGGCCCACAAGTCCTATTCAGACTCTACATCAGCACTCTCTTTCATTTAATGGCACTTTGGAAGTACAACCTTCAGATTATTTTAAAGGGCTTTTATTAAAGTAGAGGTTTTTTTCTCATAAAAAGAGAAAACATTCACCTCTGGTACAATACAGCAGTCTAATAATATTTATAGTTTAATGATTACAGTAGTTGTCATGCATGTAGCTTCTATTAGTGGCCATGTGTGTGCAGGCCCAGAGAACTCTAAACATTTCCTGCTCCAACGTGAGTCTGATAAACATTTGACACCATGGAATTCAAGGTATATAGTCTCTCAACATCAATCCACTCAAAATGTGTGGGCTTTTTTACATTTACCAATCTTCTCACATAATCTGAAAGTGCTTTTGTTTTATATATCTTGCATATCTCAATTGCTGCCCCAGGACTATGGAATGCGCTCCCTATTGAGAAACGATCCACCCCATCTTTGACAATTCTTAAAAAATGCTTAAAAACCCATCTTTTTACTCAGGCTTTTTCAGCTTTTTAATAGGTTTTTAATTCTGTGATTGACTTTTAAATTGTTAGTTTTTAATTGTTTTTATGTGTTTTTAACTGTTTTATCATTGTGAACTGCCCAGAGACACGAGTTGGGGCGGTATAAAAGTGAAATAATAAATAAATAAATAATAAATATATGCAAAACAAATTAGCTGCAAAATTTCCAGCTTATTAAGTCTAAACTGCAAAACCTTGCCCTTTTCCAAGTTTCTTCTATTCCCAAGCACAAATATATTTTTTTCTTCCTCAAATATATATCAAAAATGTGAAAATAATCAGTAGAGTGAATTTTTTTAAAAGCAGTGGTCAACCCGTATTCTGTTCCTTCTACTTATTTAAGAGTATTTAAGAGAACATCTTTGTCACGAACCCCAGCTCCCACTGAGATCATCAGGAGAGGTCCATCTGCAGTTGCCATCAACTTGTCTGGTGGCTAATCAGGGATGGGCCTTCTCAGCTGCTGCCCCGAAGCTTTGGAACACGTTCCCTGATGAAATAAGAGCCTCCCCATCTCTGACAATTTTAAAAAAACCTTTAAAGACACATCTGTTCACCCAGGCTTTTAATTAAATACCGTTTTAATCATTTTAACATTGTTTTAAGGGTTTAAATTGTAATGTTTTAACTTTTTGCTGTCAAAAATAACAAAATAAATAAAATAACTTTTTGTTATTTTAACCAATGTTTTAATTTCTCTGTTGCCATTTTTTGTTGTAAACTGCCCAGACGCATAATTTTTGGGCGGTATAAAATTATATTAAATACATACATACATACATACATCATTATGTATTATCTATCAATGGCAACTCACCGCTTACAAAACTGACAGGTGTAAGACCAGGTGAAGAAAGAAAACCTCCTTGTTCGGCAACAAAAACACAGCTACAAAAATAGAGAAGAGATTGAGTCTAATAGCATTTCTTCCTAGAAATCAATTGTCTAAACAGGAGCATCACTAAACTGTCTAAAGTGGCCTTTTGATTTAATCAGTGCAATTAAATTCATTTAAAAAGGATGAGCTTTCCCACTCTTTATAGCATATTTGTGGAAATGCTTCCACAATCCTCTGCTATCCCAACTGTTTTATTCTAGATTTAGTAATCTGAAGCTGCCATAGCCACCTGAATATGTATAAAAGAGAATTTCCAAGTATATAAAAATGTAACTAATTAATTTAATTAAACAAGTAACTTCAGCAATGTTTTGCTAAGTACTCTGGTACTGTGCTAATTTGCTGCTTGAAGGACGTCTCCTAACATTTGAAATTCTGACTTTCTCCTCCATTCTTCGCAATCAGTTCTCTAGAAAAGCAGTAGAATTAGGCATACCTTTCCTTTCTTGAGGGCAGTATAGACATCTTTATACTGCTGGTACTTTTCTAGCTCTGCTTTCACTAGCACTTGGCGGATGTGCATGACTTCTTCCACTGTGAGAGCCAGGCATTCCACTGGATAACAAAACTCCTCCTGAAAGCCAAAAGCCTCTATTAACTACACAACTCAGAATATATGCTAGCCACTGGCCTAGAAAGCCACGCCCTGGTTAGTGATTTGAGAGAAGAAAGATTTCACCATCCAAACTGGAAGAGCATTTTCAGATCCATAAGCATCGTGAGTTCCACGGTATCTAAGGGTTTGGATGTGCAACCCAAAAGAACCAAAATCAATTTAAAATATAGGGTAATTTGTTAAGCCAATCACTATGTTATGAACTTTGTATTATAACTTTGTGATTTCATACTCAAAAGATACAAAACAATGTTAGTGAAAAAACAAATGCTTGTTTTCACTGAAATTTCTGTGGTACTCTGTGATGCCTAGAGTAGCCTGAGAAATGTTAGTAGTTCACTTAAAGAAATATTTATTCTGTGATATCATGTGCTGATAACATACAATTCTAAATACCCTTCTGTGGCATCATGTGCTTACAGCATGTAACTCTAAATAGCCAATGCAATTATCACCATATTTTAAATACTCAATGCAATATGGTCAACATACATACAGATTTATTCTAACTCCATAAAATTTTATATTATTATTATTATTATTAATCAATGACAGTTCAAATTTTATACATTGTTATCCTGCTGGTATAGCAGAAATAGTAATCCATTAAGTACTGAATCCTTTGTGATAGAGAAATATTTCTACTACTGGTAGAAATATTTCTCATCATTAATACTTGCTAACTATACTTGCTAATACTTGCTAATTATATCAATGCTGAGCAGATGAGCACTATCACTGATACCACAGAATAAAACTGCCCATTTCACTCCCAATTATAATTCAGCTTTGTATTTCATTGCATAGATCTAGGTGAAAGACAGAACTTGGCATATTCCCACCATTTTATGCTTTGTAATCTGGTATATCCTTTTTGCAAGATGGATTTTAACCATCTTTTTACCCCATGATGAGGCAGATCAAGGCTGAGGCTGAGACAGTGGCTTGTGCAAGGCCAGCCAGTGATCCACAGCTGACTTAGGACTTCAGCTTAGGCCCAAGTCCAACACTATCAGTCTCCGGGGGGTTGGGGGTGGTGGTAGGAAATTTCTCCTATGCATACAAGAATAATGTTGCCTGCGAACATGGAAATCCAATTAACAAATCCAATTTACAATTCAGATGAGTTGCTAGTTGCTTCAGTTTACAGAGTTTTGAGATTATTCTGTCTTTCAGTTAGAAAGAGAAAAGGAATTACAATGCAGACCTGGTAAACATGAGCATTTAAGAGCCACCATATTTTAAGAACTGCTCTCTTACCGATCTAGAATGAAACTTCATCCTGCTTAGGGTACTTGCAAAAGTACACAAGTTGAGTTAAATCTGTCTCTGCAATCACTAACTTGTTTGTCCTCACTGAAGATGCTTTGTTTTCAGGAGAACCAAAATTCAATACAGCTTGATTTTGAGAGATACTGTGACAAGAAGTTGTAGAGAACAATAATGCTTTCTTGGGGCCAAGCTGGATGTGATGGCAGCAGGCTAATTTGTTTCAAAGTGAGCTTGACCTCCTTCAGCTTTTAGAGCAAAGAGGGAAGACTGCTGGGGAAGTGCTGCTAAGTTCTTTTTCCTACCTGTGGCTGACCCTCCATTGTCACTGGAACATAGGAAGCTGCCACATACTGAGTCAGAACATTGGTTCATCTAGCTCAGTATTGTCTACTACACAGACTGGCAGCAGCTCCTCCAAGGTTACAGGAGGGAGTCTTTCTCAGCCCTATCTTGAAGATGCTGGGAGGGAACTTGGGACCTTCATCCCCCAAGGGGAATATCTTACGGTGCTCACATACGTAGTCTCCCATTCAAATGCAAAGCAGGGTGGATCTAAGTAATTAATGCTTGCTACCACAAGATTAGATCTCCTACCACCCTGGTCCAAGCATCTTTCTCGTCAGCTTGTTGGCATTAAATTTTCTTTTATTTTTCTTGAACTCTAGTGCCATATTGAACACAGTTTTTGACTCTCCGTCTCCCCTTTGCTACAAAAGCAGTTTGCCATGCAGTATGGGACAGGGATGTCGCTATAATTGAGCAGATGGGTTCAAAGAACCCAGAGGGGCCCCCAGCTCCACCCCTCCCTATTTTCTTCATCATCTCCCTCACTCCAGGGGCAGCCAGGGAGAGGGGTGAACACAGGCCCCCTCTCCCCTAGCTACGACCCTGGTTTGGGAGACTGTTTGAGAAACTTGTTTGAGAATTAGCCTACTTGGACATGCAGAATGAACACAGCAGTTTCAAGCTTGGCTACTTTTTTTTGCAAGTCGGTGGGCTTTTAAAACATATATATCTAAACCTTTAATGTGTGAATGAGGCATATCATAGCACCAAGACAGACTAAGTCTCCCTGTCAAATGTACACTTAGTGGCAAAACTAGATTTTTTGCCACATAACATATGGAATGGCCCTAAATACTATTCCTGAAAGGATATTTTTATTATAATATGCCTTGTATTTGCTTATATTCTTCTATGGCTGTCATTTCTGAATATGACTAATTAAATTACTAATTAACGCATGCTTTATAACACAATACTTACTACATAGACTTATTTGTATGACTGAGATGTGAAAGCATGAAACTTGCGATGTCTTTTTGTTTTTGTCTTGAAAATGATATATTGTGTTGTAAATTCACAGTAGCAAATAGGAAAATCTTATAACTTTATTCTTACAATAATAAAAGTTAGCTTTCAGTTTAAAAAGTATGAAAAACACATGAGCAAAAAAATCCCTTTGTAAGCTGAAAATGCTAATGTTTTCATTTTAAAGAGGTTATACAAGGACAAACAAACCGTAATGCAACATTAAACACATAAAAGAGATACTGAATTATGATGATGATAAAATTTGGCATACTGAAACGAGATTCCAGATTACCTAAAAAACTTTTACAGAACAATCTGGATCAAGTTTTAAAAGTAACATTTAGTAATACTGTTTCAAATTGCCATACAAAAATCAGTCATGTGGATTAATTGTTCCTAAACTAAAAACACTGCCTAAGATCTTCCAAATTCAGATTCAGTGGAATATATCAAACTCAGCCAACAACTATTGAATATCCACTCTTTGCTGTATATTATTTGCATGTTTTTCTAGAAGGTATTTATTCTTTATTTATTGTATTTCTATACCACCTGATATAGAACTCTCCAGGTGGTGTACAAATTAAAACATAAAACAATATAAAAGTTAAAATGCATAAAACAGATAAAATCTCAATACACAGAACACTAAAATTTAGATTTTATTTGTTATAAGCATTCACAATTCTTTGTTATAAGCATTAGCAATTCATAAAATGGCACATTGCATCCCTAGAACATTGTTCTTTGACAAGAATCCCGTCACCTATTAAGATTATCTGGAGAGGTCCGGTTATGGTTGCCACCGGCTTGTTTGGTGGTGTTTTGGGACCGGGCCTTCTCTGTGGCTGCCCCAGGGCTTTGGAGAGCATCTCCATCTCTGATTGCTTTTAGGAAGACCTTAAAGACACACCTCTTTTCTCAGGCTTTTAACTGACATTAAATGTTAAACTGTTTGTTTTTATCTCATGAAACCGTTTTAACTTTTTTGTTCTCTCAAATTTAGTTTTTACTCTGTTTTATATTTGTTGAGTTTTAAATTGTGTACACCGCCTAGAGATACACATATCAGCCGGTATATAAATATAAGAAAACAACACAACCTCAGTAATGTCTGGCAATGTTAACTCTAAAAAGGCTACGTCTGTCAGCACTAGAAGAGAAATTTTCATCATGTAATTCTCAGAAGATTTTCACTTAATTCTGCATTTCTCTCTTAACAGTGGCGAGGGTCCAAAGAACCAGAGAACTAGTTTCACCAAGTCCAAAGGGGCTACCAGTTTGCTCTTCCTCAACAGCAGCAGTTCTTTCTGCATAGGAGACTTTTTGAAATTGAATATGGTTTCAAGATCTCTTTCAGATAAGGAATGTGTATCAGTCTGAACTGTTCAAAGAAAAGAAGTCAGCAATTCCCTTGTGTGAGCCTAAGCAGCTCTTTGGATCCTAGCCATTTAATTCTCATCATATGCTAATTACATCCAACACACTGTAAAACTTAATTGCAATGCAACACCATGCATTAAAACAGTTGCTAACATAGTTAATGTAATCTACCTGTTTGTCTCCTTCACAACAGCAATTCAAATGAATGAGAGTTGCATCAGAGCACTGCCATGCCTCTGCACAATTCTCATTAATTTCAGGGGACTCTGCTCAGGATACATTCCCGGTTATTTGTGTCTTAAGACTCCCATCCACCACCAATACAATATAGTGCATACACTGTCATTACTTTTTAAGAAGAGTAACTTTGGTTTCTAATATCTAATGAGCAAAACCTTTATTGGTTATGACTGCTAATTTCCATATGGAACAGTCTCTCCTTTTCATAAAAATGGAGGCAGGCTGCCTCATGGAGTTGCTGCTGGAGGTACCTTAGCATCCTAAGTGTAGCATGCAAAGAAATGCCACCCAGCTTTGACCTACATTCTAGGCAAAGCCCTAGGAACTTACTGTGTGTGAAAGCTAATTCAGGGTTATTGTTGACCTATAGCAGTCAAATTATTGACCCATGGTAGTCATGGTAGACTACCCATGGTAGTCAAAAAGGATCTCAGGATAATGCACATATGGGGTAGTGTTAGTCCTGTCTCCAACTATGTGAGATAGTGTGCCAAGGTCCTTACTGACATGACAGTCCTAGTGGCTCTTACTACTCCAAAGCCAGTTCCCCTAGCTGTAGTATGGGTGGGAACTGCCAATTCTGTTATAGGAGTACTGGTCTTACTGGATGGGAAATGTCTCAGAGATCCTGTAGTCTCATGTTAAGACTACTCATTAAAAACTATGATAAGAATAACCTTAATGAAATACGTCACATGTTATTCATAGATTAGCAGATAAATGTCCCAGAACAATAAATCTATATGAAGCCACATCCAGACCTTCAGTGGAATGTTAGCACACA
The DNA here is from genome assembly GCF_027244095.1 of Hemicordylus capensis. NCBI lineage: Eukaryota > Metazoa > Chordata > Lepidosauria > Squamata > Cordylidae > Hemicordylus > Hemicordylus capensis. The sequence goes on along the minus strand of NC_069660.1, from coordinate 236,733,555 downwards.
GCATGCTTCTCTCCCCTTTCCTTTGTCCTCATTGCAAACCAGAAGCTCGCCATGGAAGCACATCCAGCAGTAAAATTTAGTAAATGTAGTCTGAGTGGGGAGGAAAAGCCCTAATCTCAAATAGGGTCAGATAGTCACGAATATCAGGAGCTTGACCAGTGGGAAGTCTATGTAAAGATGGGAGGCGCCACCTCTGCTGAGTAAATGTGTGTCTAGAGGAAGTCTAAGTTCAGATGAAAAAAGAACATACGAGCATAAGAACAGCAGGGGTGTAACTACCATTAGGCAAGGGGAGGCGGCTGCCTGGGGGCCCCCACGCCTCGAGGGGCCCCCCAGAGGCAAGTCACATGTGAAGTGAATGTGTGTGTATCAGCAAGGGGCCCATTTTAAAATTTTGTCTCTGGGCCCACTCCAGCCTTGTTACGCCCCTGAAGAACAGCCTTGCTGGATCAGGCCAAAGGCCTATCTATTCCAGCATTCTGTTTTCCACAGTAGCTCACTAGAAGCTTCTGGGAAGCCCAAAGGCAAGAGATGAAGGCATGCCCCCTCTCCTGCTGTTGCATCCATTCTGCCTCTGGAGGTAGTCTATAGTCATCAAGACTAGTAGCCATGGATAGACCTGTTCTCCATGAATTTGCCCAAGCCCTTTTTAAAAGGCATCCAAGCTGACAGTCATCACCACATCCTGTGGCAAAGAATTCCAAAGATTAACTATGTGTGTGTGAAGAAGTACTTCCTTTTGTTGGTCCTAAATTTCCTGGCAGCCAGTTTTATGGGATAATCCCTGGTTCTAATGTTGTGAGAGGGATAAAAAATTCTCTCTCTCCACACCATGCATAATTGTATACCTCTGTCATGTCTCCCCTTAGTTGCCTTTTTTTCTAAAATAAAAAGCTCCAGATTTTGTAACCTTGCCTCATAAGGAAGGTGCTCCAGGTGATCTTGGTTACCCTCTGCACCTTTTCCAATGTCCTTTTTGAGATACATTAATGTTATCTGACCTTTTGTTAGCATTAAAACTTTAATGACATGAAAGCATTCAAGGCCACAAGAAGCCATAGTCTATTCAAGGCAATCCAATGTATAACCAACCTCAGGAACTCCCTCTGAGTATGCAGATTGGGAACAATAGTGCCTTTTGTCCTGACCATCACTGGGGTCCACATCTTTCCCAAGTCCCTATCACTGGAACAGGAATTTAACTTCCCACCACTTTCCTGTCTTTGGAGACTTTAGGACATTCCTATAAAAGACTCCGTCTCCATTTGGTCAGTGCACCCCTTGAAGCTCTGACCAGGATATGGCTCGTGTTATGCTGCTTTGGGGCACCATTATCTAAGCTTGCTGCCTTGTGGGTATCCAGTGGTCCACACTACTGACTACACCACCAGAAGCTTTTGCCCACTCAAGAGCCTTCTTTGCTTTTCAACACTTCCCTTGGAGCTGAAATCACTAGGCAGTCAATTGGCCATTTATGCTGTATTCTTGCCAGCATAATCTCAGGGAATTGTTTGTTTTCTTGGAATTGCCAAAGTTGCCACATGCTCTCATTCTGCACTGTGCTTCTTTCTTGTCATGTCTTCTTTCACAAGTCTAGCCTCTGAGTTGGTTGCTCTTTTAGGGGTACTCTTATCACTGATATTTGCCTGTGCTGGACTGCAATCTTGGTTACCACACACTTGTGAATTTGGTTTCAGAGCTAATTCCCAAACTCAAGCAGAAGCATAGCTACAGATATGATAGCTGACACGTGCCTGAGCAAGTGTGATAACAGGAGTGGTGCTCCATTGTTGGAAGGATAGTTACAGATAAACAAGGGAGCTAAATAGGAGAGTTACACTACCACAAGGACCTGTTCTGCTTGCGCAAGACCCCTTGTATGAATACAATTCTGCTGTTCACAGCAGCGCCTTCCAACCATGGAGTACCACTCTCCTGAAAGTCTGGATGCTGCCTATTGTAAGTAAATTTTGGATCAAATCCAAAGATGTTAATCTTCTGCAATTCAAATCAATTGGAAAAAATGCACAAATTTGTTTCTGAAGAAAAGTGTCTAACAGATCCAACCCTCTTTAATGTTCCTTAAACATGTTTGATTTATGACATTTCTCTGTATTTGGCACAAAAGATATAGGGAACAATATATAATTTGTGCAAAACTGGACATACATTGCTTCAGATACAGGTGAGTATTCTTAAATTTCCTTTGAACTGACTGTGTTTTTACTTGTTTAGGTTCCACAGTGTTAAGATTGTTAAAACCCTTTCCCTAATAATCTTGTGATGTTGCATTCTTAGTTTGCTGTCCTTTCACAGGTGATTTCTGCTCCCCACCAAATCAGTTAGAGGATCTACGCATGCATAAGAGAGTCCTACAGATGGTGAAATCAGTATCAATCAGTATCCAGAGAAAACCTAAGCTGTTAATTCTTGTCACAGTTTAGGAAGCTCTCGCCTTCTTGATGGGAGGGAAAGACATATAGAAAGGGTTTCTAAAGCCAGCAGTACAGGCAAACCTTTGAGGGTTTCCACTTGTTGTTAAGTGCTCTCTCATACAGATAATATATAGTCCGTGCCACCCCAAACAGGGCTGCTTCAAAAGGATGAGAGCTAAGCAGAGAGGCTGTATGTATGGTTGAAAAAAGGGTTTTGAGTGTCATCCTTGGTAAGAAACTTGTTATCCTTGGAATCTGAACAGACAGGAAGTAGAAAAGGAAATGCTGAACATGAATAAAATGTTTATTAGGGACTTTGGATTAATGTCATCCAAGTGTCAGAATTAATTTCCTCAGCACACTATGAAATCAGTTCAAGAAAGCCTCAGCTAGCATGTGACATAGGAAAAATTCCTTCTATTTTTTCTGAGAAACTAAGCAAACTGCCACTATTCACTGGAAATGAGGAGCATTTCATGACAAGATTGCTATCACTGTGGGGATCAATGGTCATGCCTGAAGAAGAACAATGAAACTCCATCAATCATGAGAAAACGAATAAGGAAGTATACTGCTAAATTTAATTGAATTTATATGTGTAGTTTTTCATATTTTCAGCAACTGTAGTCATATAACTGCAGTGTTAAAGCCATATTTTTGAAATGAATAAGTTAGTCTTTAACAACGTTAAATGACACTGAAACAGTATCCAATGATATTCTGAAATAAATTACTGGTTAAATTACTTTTATAGCTTTAACAGTGATTATAAAGTGCTGTTACAAATATTCACTAGGGGGCACTATTGCACAATCAACATGTATACTTATAGTAAACAAAACACCATCATAATCTCAATTTTCTTGTGTTAAATCTCCATTTTGTAGAGTACATTTCACATTCATGTACAAAAGTGTGTGTGTGTGTGTGTGTGTGTGTGTGTGTGTGTGTGTGTGTAAGGCTGCAAGCATTAACACAATTATAAATTTTAGTACCAACATATATCTTTCTTTTGGATGCAAATACGAAAGATACACATGCAGCCATTCTCATATTACATGAGGTACACTCATGTACACTGAATCTTCGCAAACAAAAGAGAAACATGAAAAACAGAGTACTACACTTTATAAGCAGAAACAAAATTACAAGTGGAGGAAATTATAATTTGGCATACAAAAACTTTAATATATCTGTTTAGAACCAACTAACTGTCACTTTAAATATTTTCCTTGAGACAACGTCTTTACTTGGATTAGGTCAACTATAATTTCCCTGGAATAATGCAATTATTTACATAACCTCATTCTCATAACGCTAAACAACAAGGTATAAAAATATTAGATTATTATTATTAATTTAGAGTATTTGTAGGCATAAGATTATTTTCTGGCAACATTTTATTGTTCAGCCAATCAGCTATAATTGTATTGTTAAGCACCACATTTACAGTTCTTGCTTTAGTGTTACTTTAGTTTAATTTTAAACACTTAAGTAGTATTAGAGTTGCAAAATAACATCTCACTATTAAAACAGGGACTGAGCTCTAAAGCAAAACCAAGCTGTACCTGACAGCAGTCGTAGGAATGTAAAAAGGAAAGAAATCAGTTTCTTCCACTGCTTTGTCTTTACAGAACAGCATGAGACCCCATAAATCCATAAACAAATAGAATCTTACAGAATCAAAGATGATGGTCAATAATTTTTTTCAGATTACTTTCAGAAAGGATGGAATCAGAATTTTTAGAAGGCACAAAAGGTGTCTCAGTTTTGAACAGAATCAGATTCATGTTGATCCTACATTCATAGTATTCTCTCTCAAAAAAAAATCTATAGTCATAATTAATAGTTGTTCATTAGAAATGCAAAACATTTACAAACCTCACAATAGTAGATACAGGCTTGGATTCTAACTTCCATTCCACTGAAAGAACAGAGTTCAGTTGGCAGAATGGGTATTTCCCCCTCTCCCCAGCAGCCCCCCTATGCATGCCTCAAAAATCTGTTCCTGAGAGTTAAGGACCCTCTGGAACAGGATGGCATGCAGCACTGGGGCAGCAGGCTGCAGCAGGGAAGCAGAATCAGTCAAAAAACAAAACAGAAAACCCTCCTTCCACCTTTGCAAGAACAGAAGCAAGAGCAACTTAAGACCAAGTCAGTTATTTTTTTTCCTTTTGAGGATTTTTGCCTGTGATAGGCCTCTATGAAAATAAACATATTTGTACATATATTCTATGCAGAACAACTGATATGGATTTTCTATATGCTGGTCCCTCTCCTCACCATACTTTGAATGATCTCTCTTTCTCTCTCTCTCTCATGTGTAAAATAATTACTCCCCAAAGCTGACTCTTGAAAAATAATCCCTTTTGTGCCGTACTGTGTGTGCTGCACTGACAAATGAGCTTAGGGTTATTGAAATGTCATTCACCTAAGATCACAAGCTATACTCAAATATGAATTGTATGACAAAAGCCATTTGATTCCTTGTGGGAGAGGGAGCCCTAAGTATTAGTTAAGTGTATTTAATGCAAGTTAATCTCAGCACCTTGAAGAGCTGGCATCAAAAGTATTGCCTCTAGAGCCAAGGAGAAATAAGGCCTCTCTTTAAAGCCAATCAATGCCACTCAATTTACTTGAAGAGCTGGCAAGTACCCTTCTCTCTCTCAGTTTTAAGGAGCATTTTAAGGCCCTTTTGGCAAGGAAAGAGAGACTAAAAAGTGAACTTGGATAACTCATATGTAGTTGTACGGCATTTAAAAGACACTGCAAGCTCCCAAGCAGGCATTTTGTTCTCCCATGACACTTATGTGCTGTTGGAAAACTGCTTTCAATTAAAGCCAATTGACTGAATGTACTGTACTGTCTTTTCAAGTAGAACCATATTTTTTTTGGTCTTCACTGGATTCTGTATTGTAATGTAATCACATGATGCTCTGGGCTCCTTAATGAAACTAACTTTAAATACATAGGAGGCGGGAGAAAGTTAAATAATAGATCAAAACACTGCAAAAACAGAGCCAATTCATTTAATTTTCCTATGGAACAGGACTATTAACTGTCTCGCTTAGAAAAGGGTTCTTTTTAGTATATTTAAAATTAAAAAATTCATCAAGGTTTAAGTACATCATTCAACCCTGCATCAGAAAGTTCAGATTTATGTATTTCTGGAGCTTCCATTCAGTTTATTGAAGACAAATCTTAAGTGTTGATCCATACTCTCACATGGTTCAAGGTGGTACTGCATTCTCGATTTTGTTGCAGTGGTGTTTAGATTTTGTTTTTCTTTCCTCATTGTTGCGAAGTTGCTATATCTGCACCCTTGAGCCAATGCTGAAAATGACCTACCACACTACTTACAAGTGATCTGGAACTCTGTTTTGTAGGTGGCAGGAACTGTCGTACGTTGGTAGGTGTTTCCTTTTCAATGGAATGTCGCCTCTGAGGTGGTTGCTTCCTCTCTGGCTGCGGCGTGGATGATATTGGCAAAAACTTTGGAGGCACTATTAATTCAAATGGTGTTAATTAGTTTATACTTTGTTAATAGTAAGAGCTGTTTGTTTTAGGAGACAGTTCAACTATGACATTAATACAGGTAACCCAAGACAATTACTCTGATGACACTGTAGCGATGCTTTTACAAATGACACAAAATGCTTACTATATTTTTTGGTTCTCTGGTAACAGATTAAAGATTGCATATATTTATTAATGCAGTTAAATTATTTTAAAAATAATATTAGAGAATGACATTGAAAGTCAAGATTGACAGCTAGAGCATACCTACCTTTATAAAGAAAATTCATATATAAGAAATACAACTTCCAACTCTAATCTAGTAAAATGCTCACGTGTTTAAATTGAACAGATTTAGTGAAAAAAATACAACTTAAAACATGAGTTAAGTTGCTTCACAATTCACACACCTTGGAGAGACAAATGCAAATCAAAGTAGGAACAGTTAATTTCCACAATTTTTAAAGGCAACATGAACCAATGAGTTTGCATCCATATGTAGCCTCTCAATACACTTCTAAACCATCACAACACTTGAAAATGTCCTCACTATGTCTGTTTTTGAAATAAAGATACAGCCTTAAAATAGTTAACAGATGTGCAACTGCACAGTCTTTATAACTGTTGAAGTGATTCCTTGTTCTATGCCGTTCCTACACTCATATTGCTATGAGTGGATTTTGCTAGTGTACCTACAGCAAGATCCTGCACCTAACCAGTAGAGCAGAGGCACTGAGATTACTCTCCGTTCCACCCCCATTTGAAAAAGTGGTTTGCTAAAGAAGAAAGGCGTGGAGGTGAACTGACACAGCCTTCATTTGAAGTCCATCAAGAGTTAACCTACTTTCTCCTTTAACCACAAATCATGACTTTTGTGGGCCCTAGGGCAAACAGACAGTGGCCAACAAAGCAACGCTGACAGATAACTGTACACCAGGACATAGCCCAAGTCTCCCCACTCTGTTGAGGAGGGCTCGAATCTACACATTATAGTGTAAAGTCAGTGGAAAACCCACAGTGCAAGTGTTAGGCACTCTAGGAGTAAAGCATTGTTTGACAGAATAAGCCAACAAAAGAAATGTCCATGTATTATAGTGAGCTCTTTGCATAGGAAAAGGGGGGAAGTAAAATGCAGTACACCCAAATGGCGTATATTCCGAATAGCTAATTAAATGCTGCCCCTATTATCTCATGATTTGTACTATCAACATGTGAAGACGATGTCTTTCAGGGTTTTGACACTCAAGCACATGGCTTTCATGGAAAGACAGAAGGACTGCTGCGGTACAGAGCTCTAAACTCTTACTTTTATCAGCCAAGAAAGTTTCACCAGTCTGTACCTTGACTGCCAGATTGTTCTGGCAAGGCTTTACTATCAAGGCTTCACCTATCTCCCCCTCCAGTTAAAAAACCTCAGGAATCTCAAACTGCCGTTATATCCAAGCTGCTACATACATTACATCTCTTTAACTGAATAAATTATATGTAGCTTGCCTTTTCAAAGGGGTTATACCATAATAATTAGCACTTTTATAAATAAAATAAAATAGACTCTTACACTTTTTCCTAGAGGTGGGCTCTAGAAATGTATCTTCCATTTGGGAGGGAGACACACTACTGCTGCTGGCTGATTTGTGCATAGACTCCTCCTAGAAATAAACAGAGGAACTTAAGTCTTGACAGATCGTCCTGTTCAGCTCCACCACTGCCAAAATCACACATTGTGTTTCATTTAATGAACATTTCAAAATGTAATGATGCTACACTTCTACTCTCATGTTATTTTCAAACTTTCCAGAAACATGCAGTAGATACTTACATTATAACAGTGACCATATATAGAATTGCTAAAAGATGTCAGATCACAAAGTATTTTCTTTTATTCAAGCATGTAGAGATCAGCCACCCCTCCCCCTAAAGAGTTAACAGGGTGTGAATCCTTGTCTTGACTAACATGCTGGTGAACTCCAGGACAGCCAATCAGTCCACCAGGTGGGTGAGACCTAGAGGGCGGTTGTGGGAAATTCTGGGAACAAGAAGGGCAGTTCTTTGTTAGAGGCATGTGGCCATGGAGGATGGCTGCAGGAAAATGACTCTGCAGATTCTTGAAAGATAGGAGGGCAGGAAGCTTCAATTCTCAGCTGGAGTTTGGTGAGTTCAAGGAAAGGAAGCCTGGACTTTGGCTTTGGGAAGATTAATTTAGGGGAAAGTTTGTTTGGTCAGATTTTGTGTTAGAATTCATATTTCTTTGGTGTGTGTGCTTCTGCATTTTCCTGATATGTTTTATTATAGTTACCTACAACATAACTGAAATAAGAAACACTAGCCTATACCCATCCTACCTAGGGCATTGCAAAAGACTCCATAGACATTTAAACATGCCTAAGACAACCTATTTTTGTAATCTACTAAGTATTCTTAACTGTATCTAAGAAAGCTATAAAGCCTCAGACAGAAGCAGTCTACAGTACTTGAATAAAACTGTTTTTTAAAGTTTTGTGGGGTTTTTTTTACAAGCCTCTCCGAGTTGATTCTTAACTCAGGGGAAAGGTGGGGCTGAAGGGGCGTTCTCTGGTGCAATCACATCCTCAAATGGTCAGAAGCTATCAGTTTTCTCAAAACATATAGGTTGGCATGTGGAAGGTTTTTTACTTATCTGATAACAAAATAAAGAGAGTCTTCACTGGGATTCCACCCCAAGCCCAGGGATGTTCAAGCTCTGTTGATAAAACAGGTGGTGGTGGCAGCCTTTTGAACTTACTGATAATACAGTATAGTTTTATGAGAAGCCTAGCCAAGCAGCTCAGCAGGGATGATTCAGCATTTCTTTCCTTCACGTGAGCTTGCTCTGGGACAAAGGCTTTAATCCGCTACAAAGTAGCAGAAGAAATTTCATCTTTATTCCTAGTACTTAGAATGAATGATGGATTTGCAATTGTAGTAGTGAAACAAATTCAGTATTAAATTTCAACCAATGCTTAACTATCTCAAAATGTGTGTCTCTTTGAACATGTGACCCAATATACAAACATTAATCTAATCACTAATCTCCAGGATATGCAATAGTTATCTAATCTCTTAAGGAAGATTCACTTCTCTCCTCTGGGCTTCCAGAAAATTAATTCATTATATAACTACAGCATGTACTCATCTCTGTAGACAAAATCTAAAGAAGTCCTGGAAGATGAATGAGAGTAAAACATATTTTGACTAATATCTTTCAGTAGGCAATATCTAAATAGTTTGATTGTCTGAATTAGCTCTACTGCAGAATGTCTACACTTAACATATACTTAATCACTGTAATCTAATAAATTAAGACTTATCTGTTCTTGCGGTAAATTGAGTTGGAGCTCTCTGATATACTGTTGGTTTTATGATGGCTTGGTAATTTGTTTTATAGTGTATCTTCTTTCTTTTATGGGGGGAGTCTGCTGAGATTGTTTTAATTATTTTTATGGTTTTGTCTTGATTATGTTGTTAGTTGCTTTGGAGCAATAAGGCAAATATTTGGAAAATAAATAAATACATGAGGCAATCTAAAGCAGAGATTCTTAACGTTGGGACCCCAGATGTTGTTGTACATAATCCTCAACTGAAGGCCACTGGGGCTGGGGATTATGGGAACTGAAGTCCAAAAACATCTGGGGACCCAATGTTGAGAATCCCTGATCTAAAGTATTATTATAGGAGCCTGCCAGAGAAGGAGGCTCAAAACATTACAAACACTCTCTCTTGCTCTCTCTCTCCCCTCCCCTTTTGGAGCTCCAAAAGGATCTCTCCAAACTGGGTAAGTGGATGACAAAATGGCAAATGTGGTTCAGTGTAAGCAAGTGTAAAGTGATGCTTATTGGGACAAAAAACCTCAACTTCACATATACACTGATGGGGTCTGAGCTGTCAGTGACTGACCAGGAGAGAGATCTTGGGGTCTTGGTGGACAGCTTGTTGAAATGTGGTGCTGCCACCTTTGGAGGACTGTATACAATTCTGGTCACCATATCTTAAGAAGGACATTGTGGAACTGGAAAAGGTGCAGAAGAGGCCAAACAAGATAATCAGCGGCCTGGAGCACTTTCCTTATGAGGCAGGGCAACAGCATCTGGGGCTTTTTAATTTGGAAAAGAGGTGACTACGGGGAGACATGATAGAGGTATATAAAATTATTCATTGAGTAGAGAGAGTGGACAGAGAGAATTTTTTCTCCCTCTCTCACAACACTAGAACCAGGGGCCATCCCATGAAATTAAAGATCAGGAAATTTAGGACCAACAAAAGGATGTACTTTTGAGCACAACAGATAATTAACCAATTTAATTATCTGCCACGGGATGAGGTGATGGCCACTAGCTTGGATGGTAACCAGCAGGACTGTTCTTACGTCCCTCTCTTGAAGACTTTGCACTTCCACAGTAGCCTCTTGTGCATGGGACATGTTTCCACTTGCAGCTCACTTCTTATTGGATTAGGGCCACAGGATGCAAGACACATTTGAAGCTCTATGAATAGGAGTTGCCTTTCTATTTCATAGAAATGTCCTTGGGGAATGTTACTTGCATGAAGAGTCATGTTTTCTCCCCTTAGTTTCTTAGTTTCAGATTAGGAATAAAATAATCCAGCCCACAGAATAATTTTAGTGAAAACAAAACAAGGATGCCTCACACAAAAAGTATTCCTTATGATTTAACAATAGATATGTATGAATGTATACAATATAGAATGGGTTGTGAATGTATTCACAGTACTAGCTTAACCACATAGTTTATCTTATTGTGGTAAAAAAAAAAGTCTGTCAGACCTGAGTGCTGTCCAGTTGAGGGTGGGGTGAGGCTGTGGTGAAGGCAGTCTGCAGTTAGCCAAGAACAGGTCTCTTCACTGGTCAGAACAGCAAAGAAGCCTGACCTGGACATTTTTATAGGGGTATTTTATATATAACTTGACTGGTTCTGGCTCACTGGTGCAAAGAAGCTTCCTTGCCTGATATAGCCGGCCCTTTGAAACATTTCTCCATTAGTCAGAGTTTATAGTAGCACACAGGCTAGATCCCCATACAATACACTCAAGTTACCAGTTCAAGACTCACTATGAGCCTGAGTCCTGAAAAAAGACAGTACAGTCTTATCTTAAGCTTATATTTGATGCACCAAACTGTAATATTGGGCTGTTTTTAATCTTAAAAGAAAACAGAATTATTTGGATAATCTTAGGTTTTTAGAGAACAAATTATGATTGGTTCGTGACTAGAGGAGATGTAGAAATTATATAATATTATAACCAACCTTTGAGCAATAACTTGAAAAATACTATCAATTACCCTCAGTTCCTTAAATCCTTTGAGTTGAGAGACTGAAGAGGGGCTGGGCTGCCAAGTGTCTTACCTCTGAATCTGAGCTGTCTAGTTCTGCCAATGTGGGAGCTTTTAACAGTCTCTTCCTTTGCACTGTCAGCTGAGAAGTACCAATACCATTCACCTTTGCTTCTGGCACTAGGCTGCCATTAACAGCACAGCTTTCTGCCAGTTTTCTGGAGGCCTCTGGTGTGGACACATCTAGGTAAAATCAGAAGTGATTGTGAAGGCATGTTAGAAAAGATGAAGATGTTTCATTTTTATCTTGTCACAGCACGATTAATATAAGAGATCCACAACTGAGCTATAGATCTCTCTCTAAAAATTACAGACACTGATGTGAAACTGATGTGAAATTACAGACACATTAGTGAAATTGAGGTGGAAAAATGCAGCTTTCACAAATGTATTTTCAAAAATATTTTTCTCTTATTCAGATTATCTATTTATCTATTTGAATTTCTAGTAGGTAACAACACTAAAATCAAAGTTAAATAAAATATTAACATTTGTGGTACACCTTTGCCCCCACAAAAGCTCTTGACATTTAACATCTATGACCTGCTGTGGGTATTTCCTACTTTGGAAAGAAAATCTGCTAGAGCATGAAGCAGGCATTACAATTCTAGATCTCCCTCCCTAGGAAGGCCTACCAGAGCCCAACCTATCATCTTTCAGAAGGTAGCTGAAGACTTGCTTGTCAAGAGAGATGGCTCATCTTTTTAATCTAATCTATCTATACACACACACACACACACACTACACTCAAAGTCTTGAGATTCTTAGCTTGTCATAAAAACAGAATATAAAAACAAAGAAAGAATCAAAATTAAAATTGGCTCATACTTGCATAACCTCCTCTGTTAAAAACCAGCTCTTTTTAATGTTTTACAGTATTTCTAGAAAATGCTCAGGTTCAGAAGCCAGTGAATCTCTAGGGAAAGCAGTTCCACAGATGCAGAACTTTATGGGAAACTAGACTACACTTCCCAGCAGTCTGTATGAACCTTCTGAGATGGTGCTGGCACTGAGGAAAGTGCAGCACTAGCACAAGTCAGTATAGCGGGAAATAGGGGTGTGCATGAACCAATGTTCATGCACAAGTGCACCGAAGCTGGAATGAGGGAGAGAATCAGCAAGTGGGACCTTTAAAAAGAAGGAGAGCAGGTCCTTACCTGCTCTCCACTGGCCCATACAGCTTCCTGATGCTTTGATACTCCTCCTGCAATAACCTCCTGGTGCTCTCCCCTACTAGCTGAATGGAAGCAACAGCAAGATAAAGGGCATGCCCTCACTTCTTGCCTTTGGACTTTTCAGAGGCATCTGGTGGGCCACCGTGTGAAACGGGATGCTGGACTAGACAGGCTTTGGGCCTGATCCAGCAGGGTTGTTCTTGTGTTAAATTCTAACCTAAATGCAGCACCAGCATGCACATGGCATCCATATATGTATGGTCACCATTTGTGTGGTTAGCAACACCATGTTGACCATGCACATGGTGTCCACATATGTGTGTATGCCATGTCCATGCCTGCACCATGCGTGGGTTCTTGGGGGGAGTGCTGTTAGAGCAGGAAGCAGCGGAGAGCAGGTAAGGCTCTCTTCCTTTTTAAAGGTCACGCTCACCACTCCCCCCACCCGATGAACCTGTTTGGACATCACCCAAACTAGTTTGGCACCAAACCTGTGGACAGACCTTGGTGTGTGTGTGTGTGTGTGTTGCCAGAGTAGACTACACTTAAAAACAGTGAAGCTCAATAATGAATGACCATGGACAAATCACATTGTGGTTCAACATTCTTTTTCTAGGAGTGGCCAGCTAAATGTTTTTGTGAAGCTTACAAGAAGGACATGGAAACATCAGTGTTCCTGGGTTATGTGTCCCCAGCATATGGTATTCAGAGGTACTGTCTAGGGATGTGCAAACTGGTTTGATGTTGAACCGGACAGAACCCCTTGGCCATTTGGGGGGTTTGCTAACATTTTTGGTTTAGTTTTTTTTTAGTACTTATCCCCCCCCCAGGAGCTTTATCCAAGGCCACGAGTTTGTGTGTGTCCATGGTTCCCCCTCCCTCCACCAGCCCAGGCCACACAGAGGCCCATTACACATGTGCGGCGGCCTCCAAAATGGCTGCCAGGAGGGAGAAAGACCAGAAAAAGGCTGAAGAATGCCCGAACCAGGTGCTTTTTTGCAAAACAGAGTCTGGCAGGGGAGGGGGAGCATCCACAGACCCCCCCCCTGCAGCCTCAGAGAAGCCCCCCAGAGGAGGTATGTAACTAAACAAATATTTTTTAAAACCAAAAATGCTCACGAACCCACACCGAACCAAACCAAACTGCGTGGGGGTGGGGGTTGATGGGGGAGCAAAACCGAACTGGCCTGGTCTGGTTCGGACTCAAACTAACTGCTGGGCCATCTGGTTTTGTGCACATCCCTAGTACAGCCTCTGAAAATGAATGGAAGGGTCCATTTAGCTATCATCTATATATTTATTTCTCCTGAGTGTGCCATGGAATGTGCATCCCGGCAAGCCATCTGATTGGCTGGGGCTCAGGCCAATGGCAGCGGCGGGCCGGCCTGTTGGCCCTGGGACTGGCTGGCACTGGGGGAGGCAAGCGGCAGATGCGGAGGCCAGCGGCGGGCCACCGAACTGGTACTTGGCCCCCGGCCCGGCAATGGTGGCCGCGAGCCTGGTTGCAGCAAAGCGGCGGTGGGCCTGGCCAAGGCGGTGAGGCGGGCCTGGATACTGGGGCGGAAGGTGGGGTTGGGGGAAGAGGTGGCTGGCCCCAAAGAGGCCAGCCGCAAAGAGGCCGGCCGCAGAGACTGGCAAGAGGTGGCAGTGGGCCCAGCAGGCTGCAGAGGCGGTACTTGGCATGGTGGGCCCGGCCGCAAAGGGGGCACTTGGCCCGGCAGCGGGCCAGGCCGTGGAGGCGCTGGGCCCGGCACGGAGGCAGCTCTCAGCCAGTCAGCGCCGGGACCAGCCGCCGAGGCCAGGAGCCCGTGGGAGGCTGGGGTGGGAGGGAACCGGGCGGCGGGACTTTCCTGTTCGTAGCCTGGGAGGAGGAGCAGTGGCCTGGTAAGTAGAACTTTAAAAAATCCAGAGGGAGGAGAGAGTGGAGGAGGGGGGAGGGGAAGAGGGAGTGGGGCTGGGGGGGAGGGGAAGAGGGAGTGGGGCTGGGGGGGAGGGCAAGAGGGAGTGGGGCTGGGGGGGAGGGCAAGAGGGAGTGGGGCAGGGGGGAGGGCAGGGCAGGGGAGGGCAAGAGAGCGTGGGGGTGGGGGGAGAGTAAGAGAGTGGGGGAGGGCAAGAGAGAGTGGGGCAGGAGAGAGGATCAGGGGGGAGAGGAGGGAGGGCAAGAGAGGGTGGGGCAGAGGGGAGAAGGGGAGGGCAGGAGCAGGGGGAGGGGAGGAGAGACTGGGGCAGGAGGGTGAGAGAGAGAGGAGGGAGGGGGAGGGAGGGCAAGAGAGAGTGGGGTGGGCGGGAGGGTGCGAGTGGGGTGGGAGGGAGGGGAAGAGGGGCAAGAGTGTGGGGCAGAAGGGAGGGAGGGGGAGTGGGGCAGGAGGGAGAGGGGAACAGCTGGCCCCAAAGAGCGCACAGATGCTCTGTGCGGGTTGGCTAGTAACAGGAGAAATTTCCATGGGCAGAACAGAGGTTGAGCAATGAGAAACAGCTCTGGGTAAGTGGGGCCAGGCTAAATTGTGATGGAAATAGTTTGCAGTATAGGAGTGACTTGTAGCACTCCACTTTTTGGAAGCACCAGCTGTCAAACCCACAGCTTGGGAAATGCTGAAAAAACTGAACCTTTCTCTAAAAATATGCAGGATGTCTCAGGATCTGACTGGTTGGAAGCCCCTATTATCTATTCTATTAAAGATCTGTGCTTTTTTTTTTTTTTTTAAAGGCAAATGTACTGCAATTCTCTGAAACTGACCAGAGATTAAAGAATTATACAACACTACTTCGAAAGAGCTGTTAGTATAGTTTACCCAAAAACCAGCTCCTTTTTGACTGTTATACCATAAAGAAAACAATTTCGCAAGGGGGGACAAAGGAAATAATTTGTGAAAAGGCTGGTTCCCCCCGCCCCCATTTAATTGTCTAAATTATAGTTCCACATATATTTCCCTTTACTATTTCCAGATTCTAGTTATCTATTAGGGAACCAAGAACATACTTCACAATGTTTTCAGGCAAATTTGAAAAATGAACACAAGCTGTTTGACACCTATCAAAAGGCTGGAAATAATTCACCTAAAATATTGGGTGGAAAATGAACATTGATTATTCATTAAGCCCTTAAGAGACAGCAAGGAGTAAAACGGTTAGGTATTAGAGCAAATCGCTCAGCTAGCTATTGGGTCACAAGCCACAACACTGTAAGCATATACAGGACTTGACTGCTTTCTTGGCTGCTTTTGTAGTTATTTCATTAAATCTATATATATATAATTCTCTAAGGTGTACCCATGGCTAATCCCGTGCACGGCAGCTCTCATGAGAGTTCATGAGCAGAAGCACCTGTTTGGGCAGTGGGGATTCTGTTACCGTCCAGGCCTGATTTATATACTAAATATTCTCATTAGCTAGTATACAAAACTAGGTCTGGCTCATAGTGTCACCAAGTGACCAAGTTCTTTTATATTAGTGACCATGTATGATCTGGGCGCATGGAAGAAAGGAGATCAAACCATTCCTCAAAGATTCAATGGGCTTTATTGAGTATAAGAGACTAACAACATAATCTAGCAAAGCAGAACACATCAATATCAGCAACAGTATTTCCTAGCCAGCACGACTTTTCCACGTGTTCCTAACTACATATGTGTGTGCATTAAATCTTCCCAGAGCCTAATACAATTCAGATACAGACAGAAAAAGTGGGGGGGGGAGGAAGGAAGGCTAAGGGCTGCTATGGTTTGGGGGATCAGAAATTAGTAGGGGGAGAGGTGAAGGGGGGCAGGGAGAGGTGAAGGGGGGAAGGGGAAGGGATGAGGGGATTCCAGGCTTGTAGGAGCAGCATATTTACCAGGATCAGAAACTTGAGAGCGCAGGATCTTTCAGCTGAAGGAGGTCTCTGGCTGGAGACAGGAGTTGTTGCAGTGCTCAAATCATGGCTGAGAGTCAGAGCACCATGGCTGGGGGGAAGTCTTGACTTCTCACTGTGCAGTAGAAGTCACAGACAGTTCCTGTCCATGGACAGAGTTCCTGCTGTCGCCCCGCGGCTTAGCAGCAAACTCTGGGATGGCGTGTGAGCAGATCTTGTTGTAGGCACAAGATTGCTAATCTGCCATGTCCAGAGACTCCTTCTTATAGTGGTTCCATCCTTTGATGTCCACTTGAGTCTTCTGGATGACAAAAGGCATTTATTCCTGCTATCCTCTGAATATTGTCTTTTAATTACCAAAATTAGCTCAGGATATTTGGTCAGTTCAGAGAGATCTCAATCTCATCTTCTGTTAGCTGCTATCTTGAGGAGGGGACATAGTCCAAAGCAAATCCGCATCCCAGATGTGCTAGCCTGGTCCCAAAAGGTGTTAAAAGTCAGGAGTTAGTGAGAGAATTAGTTGTGAGACAGCAATTACATTATTTCTTGTGTACCTCTATCTAGTGTGTATTTAAAACAAAAGAATATTCAAAGTAACATCAAAAGGGGCACATGTGAGTTAATCAACACATTTGGACATGGCAGGAGCATCCTGTTACTGGACAACAGGTTAATTTCAGCAGTGTGAAACTGGTAATTAAGCCTGACCCATTGTGTCTCAGTGAGTTTCCACAAACATTGATAGACAATGCTAGATTACTCCTGTCTCTACAAATCATTTACCAGGCAGTACCCAGGCAGATCTAATTGAACTCTTAATATAAAATGAAATCAGACACAGGCCTATATTCCATATACTTCTGGCATCCATAACAATTCCATATGCAGATAGGGAGGAGGAGTCTGTGAGAACAGAAGCATCATGGTGATTGGGCAGTGGGAATTCCATATGCAGATAGGGAAGGGGAGCCTGTGGCACCATGGTGATTGGGCAGTGGAGATTCCATATGCAGATAGAGAGGAGCCTGTGATGGCCTGTGATTGAAATGCAACTGTTACTGGTTGGAAGATGTTCTTGAGCAAGCGGTAGCAGTACAACTTCAGACATTTTTGGAGGATGCAGCAATTCTTAATCCCTTCCAGTCTGGGTTTTGGCCTGGGTGTGGGGTAGAAACGGTCCTTGTCGCCCTGGCTGATGATCTCTGTCGCCAGCTTGATAGGGGAGGGTTGGTGCTGCTGTTGCTATTAGATCTCACAGCAGCATTCAACACTGTGTACCATGATATTCTGGCCCATCACATAGCTGATGCTGGGATTCGAGGCGTGGCCTTGTTGTGGCTGCTTTCCTTTCTACAAGACCAGGGATATAGGGTGGCAATGGGCGATGAGAGGTCTTCACGTCAGGTATTAACATGTGGTGTCCCCCAAGGGGCTATTCTCTCACCCTTGCTGTTCAATATTTATATGCGGCCACTAGCAAAGCTGGTGAGGAGTTTTGGGCTAGGGTGCCACCAATATGCGGATGACACCCAGCTTTTTCTGCTGATGGATGGCAGGGCTGAGGACACCATAGCCCAGCTGATCAGGTGTTTGGAGGTGGTCACAGACTGGCTGAGGCAAAGTTGTCTACGGCTTAATCCAGATAAGACTGAAGTTCTGTGGCTGGGCCCGAAGAGGCCGGGGGAGAGTTTTCAATTACCGACCCTTGATAGTGCTTGTTTGATACCTCAGCCTACTGTGAAGAGCCTGGGCGTGATTCTTGATGCCTCTTTGAATATGGAGGCTCACATCATGGAGGTCGCTCAAAAGGTCTTTTTTCAGTTACACCAAATACAGTGGCTGGCCCCCTATCTGTCCCCTCTGGATTTGGCCACTGTGATCCATGCAACGGTCACTTCCAGGTTAGATTCTCGCTTTATGTGGGGCTGCCACTGCGCTTAACTCGGAGATTGCAACTGGTGCAGAATGCAGCGGCCAGGGTCCTTACTAAGGCGCCTTGGCAAGCACATGTGACACCTTTGCTCGTTCAGTTGCACTGGTTGCTGGTTGAGTCCCGGGTTAAGTTAAAGGTCTTAACCTTAACATTTAAAGCCCTACACGGTATGGGCCATCTATACCTCCAAGACCGCCAGGTTCGATATGTCCCTCGCCGGGTTCTGAGATCAGCCACAAATAACGCCTTGGTGATCCCGGGCCCTAGGGATATTAAATTGCAATCAACGAGAGCCAGAGCCTTCTCAGTGGTGGCCCCAACTCTATGAAATGGTCTCCTGGATAATATCAGAGCTCTCCATAATCTGTTGGCCTTTCATAAGGCATGTAAGACTGAAATGTTCCGCCAGGTTTTCGGTCGCTGAGATAGCTGGTCATAGAGTGCTCTTGTAATCCATAGTTGTTATGTCATGTGGAATGAGTATTGTATGGTGTTGTGGTTTATGAGGCTATGTAAGATATATTTTAATGAAATTGTGTTGTGTATATTATTGCTTGTAAGCCGCCCTGAGTCCTATGGGAGTAGGCGACATATAAATAGAGATAGATTGATAGATAGATAGTAGAGGAGAGAAATCTATATAGATATATAGAGCATAGTGGGCAAGGGTCTGTGAAGAGAGGGGTTGTGAGGGAGAAAAGAGCCCCTTCAGGAGAAGGAGGCTTCTGTTGTGTGAATCAGATGAGGAAACAAAATGAACAAGATTTGTTAACTCAGGAAGGGGGAGGGAGAGAAAAAGAGAAGGACAGAGAGAGAGAGAGAGAGGAGGGGAAGAGAGAAAGAAGGAAGGGCGAGGGATGGTCCCAAGCCTGTCAGCAGCCTGAGGGGAACAAGTGGCCAAGGTGGTGCCTGCGGCAGCGAGGAAGGGCCTGGTCAACCACTGCTGCTGCTGCTCCTGTGGGGAGGAGGAGGATTGGGGCTTGGGTGAAGGCGGGGTGGTCTCTGGGGAAAGGGGGCTGCAGCTTGGCCAACAGGTGCCAGCAACACTGCAGCCACAACCAAGAGGGGTGAGGGGGATGGAGTAAAGGGATGGAAGAGTGACCAAGAGGGGTGAGGGGGATGGAAACAACAGGATGGAGGAAGAGGAGCAGGAATGTGGCTCAAGTGAGGGTGCAGAGATCTCTGACGTGAAGGGGGCTGTGGCAGGGGGTGAGGGGAGCAATCAGGTAGTAGCCTACAGATGCTCTGTGTGGGTTAAGCTAGTACAGATTACTTCAGCCAAACAAACAAACAAACAAACAAACAAACAAACAAGGTAAGCAGCAGTAGTTACCTCTGCTGTCAATAAGTAATCCCAAGGCAAACAGTAGCCTGACCATTTGAATATACATTTCTTGTGTTGCCAAGATTTGAAAAAGCTATCAAATATCTCAGGCTGTGAGCCTTCACAGTAAAGTGCTAGGCATGATCATTTTATTCTCTTAAAAGGAGTGAGTCTTGGTAGGGTTGGTGCAGGTTCCTCACCCAACCCGCCATGTTTGAGGTGATGAGATCAGTCCCAACCCAACCTTCCATCCTCTTGGCTGTTTCCCTTCAAATGTCTGGCTGCTCATCCCATCCCTGCCCCACCTACCTTGGCTCTTCCTTTTTCTCCCCTCCACCCTAGCTCTTCTCCCATCAGCTCTTTCCTCCCCATCTTTCCATTCGTACATGAAGCAAGCCACTTTTCCCACCTTGGCTTTCTCATCTCTCCTGAAGTCCACACAGCTCTTCCTGCTCCCAACCCAACCTGACCGTGTCCCTTTTCCTTACCTCACCCCATGGCAGTGTTCCAGCTGCCCTTCTCCTCCTCCATTCTCCTTTCTGGCTTTTCAAAAGCCAAAGGAAGGGAGTGAAGAGGAAGTGTGGAGGAGGAGAACAGAGTGCTGGGCTAGAACAGCCATAGCTGGGAGTAGAGGAGAAGAGTAGCAATGGTGGCGGTTGCTGCCCCAGACAAGGCTTGGGAGAAGTGCTGGTTGATGAAGGTGACTGGCAGGGAGCAGTCCGCCACCAATGCCAATCTGTCAACTGAGGTGGCCCTTCACCCAGCTCCACAAGTGAGCTAGCCGAGCTCCTTAGCACTTTGTTATCAGTGACTGCTACTAAGATATAAAGCAGGAGATTGCAAACGGGGGTGGGGGGAGATCAGTGGTTTTTGGTTACAGTTTACTATGCTTATCAAATGAATAAAGATAAATTAAATATTAATACAAGCAGATACAGAACAATGTGCTGTTTTGCTGGTGCACAATTCGAACAGAAGCTTGGGTGTCGTCCAGTATAATATGCGGTTTGTCTAGAAATGACAATCATTTGTCCATATAAAAATATGGAGAGAACTGAAAATAAAAAGGAGTCTCAGAACTGGTGCACAACAGATTTCCTCTCTCCGGGTTAAGAATGTAAAGCAGCTTGAACAAGAACAATGGTGAAACTAATTTCCAGTTTCAGTGTGGTACATTCTATCTAAATGTCCCTCACTTAGACCAGGCCCGCTAAAATTAAGGCCCAAGCCAACTGATTCAATTACAGCCCCCTCCCTATTTGCAATCCCTTGGGGAAATTTTAAATATTTGTTTTTGTGACTAATTCTCACTTCTTTGTACGAACATGTGCTCCTTTCAATAGTGTGGGTGAGGATGGGAGAAGGCCTGCATTGTTTTATGTTAGTCCAGCTTCCCTAGATTCAGACCAAAATACACATGATATTAAATGTCTTAAGGTGTAGTTAGAGGCTTGATAAGTTGCTGCTGTATGGAGCTGTAATTTGGATTGGGACCTCTGCACAGAAGAGAAAGAGAAAATGCAACAGCATTAACTGGTATTAACTTTAGTTAGGTGTTGGCAACCAGGACCAGGTTGGTTACAAATCCTGGATTAGGAGCAAATCCTGTTCATGTTGTTCATGTGTAAGCCCAGAGTTCCACTTGGTAGATTAGCCAAAATCTGTGGTCATTAGGACCTTGCCCCTCCCTTTCAGTGCAGTCCTGGGCATGTTTACTGGAAACTAAGCCCACCATTTTCAATGGCGCTTATTCTCAGGAAAACATGCATAGGATTGCAATAGGCAGGGATCATTCCTGCTATGCTGCAAATGGCCTTAGAAGCCTAGCACAACTAGTGAGCTAGATCCCTAGCCCACCCCAGCACCAAACACAGAGCCAGAGGTGAAAAGGAAGGAGTTGTTTTTGATGGTGGGCAGTGGTGGTCCCAGAGAGCCTCTGCAGCCCACACCAGAACAGCCAGTGCCAACCTTTGCCTCCAAAGCTATAAGGTAAGGCTGGCACTCACAGGTGGCAGCACCCCAAACTACTGCAGAACACCTCCAAAACCAGCTTGGAGCTAGAAAAGTGGGCAGAGACCATCCCATATCTGTACTGGGATAAAAACCGCTCTCTCCTCAGTTCTAAAATAGAGAGGATGGTAAACAGGGACTTCTGTTGTCACTCTTGATGATGGGGCACTTGCCTCCTTCCCTCACAAGGATGTTGAGAGAAATCATATTATCCTAGTTAAGGCCATTCATTACTCAACCAGAGACAAGGGTGGTGAGGGGAAGGTGGTGAGAATCTGTAGGATAGGGGAGGGAGGGCATAGCTCCATAGCCCATTTCCAATCTACTAGGCCCAAATTTTTAAGGTTCTGTCCACTAAAGGCAAGCCAAGTGTAAAAGCTTTAAATGATTATTCTAATGAAGTTTAATTACATTTGGGTAGGTTAAACATGAAGGACCTCTCCATATCTTTCATTTATAGAGGCCTGGAGTTCCAGGATCAAGTAAAAGTATTTGCTTTAAGTGTCCACTTTTTACAATAATGGCAACAGTGGTGGAATTTATCATTCCCCAAATAATTCTGGCTATGTTTTCCTGACTAATACATAGTTCTTTAAAACTGATCACACACACAAAAGTACAGCTTTATCTCTTTTAGCTGTTTCTATCTTGAGTTTTCTGCATTCTATGCACTAATTCTGCCTTTCAGTGATGTAGTATCATAGTCTTGGGAAGGTATTACATGTTCCAGGCTTCCTGCTCCTGGAAGGGTAGTCTATTACAGACTTACAAACCTAGTGCTTAACCAAGTATCCCATCATGTAAAAGATGTTTGATAGGCTTGCCTAGGCCTAACCACCTTCATATGATAGAGAGATAGATAGGTGAAAAAAATCTTTGGATATAGTATGGTCACAAATCCCATCAAAATCTTCCGTGAGTTCAAGATGTAGCTCTTCCTGTCTCCTAATGATCACCTAGTAGATTGACAGTAAAATTAGCAGCCTCACCAGTCAGTTGGGAAACCAGAAGTACCGAGTACTGGGCAGGAGATCCCAGTTTAAGATTAGACATTACCATCATAAGGAAAATGTCCTTATTAAAATCTGATTCCTTGAGGAGGGAAGTCAGTTTAGGCATCAGGTCCCCTACTTTGTCATAGTATGAACATTGTGGAGTATCTACACTAGTGGAAGTAAGATTATTTACTTTTTGGCTTTCCTTCAAGGTCTTCTCATTCACAGTTAAATTGCTGAATGAGTTAAGTAGCTTAATACCAGAAATTGCATGTTGATGTTAGAGAAAGTTTACTTAATCTCCTTAAATTCCACGAACAGCTTCTGTACTGGATTCCCTGTTAGTACACAGGTGGTTAAAAGCATGTCATAAGTGCTATAATTTCCTCTGAAAACAGAATTTTGAAATGGGAAATCTATTAAATTATTCATTATTGAGGGAAATCTATTACATTATTCATTACTGAATCTTCTTTGTGCAGGTGGTGCGGAAATACATTTATAGTAATCTATTTGAACCATTTGCCAATCAACTGGACAATTGTATGTAGCATCAGACTGGGAAGGTATTAATCTAAAACTCTCTGAGAATAGATTTCTGATTAGAAGGGGGGTGTCCAATAATAGCTTTGCATATAAATGGGGGAGCAATCTAGTTCCCCCATTTCTTGTAACTGTAGTTGCTTGTCTTCTAGTCAAAACTATAATTAAAGCAGAATAATTTTTTAGCCTAACTACTCAGCAGGTGGCTCTCTACATCCAAAAAAATCACTAATTATAAAAGATAGAATTCAATCTTTCCATTAGCTCCCTTATATAAACCTACACAAACACATACCTTCTGCCTCAGAAAACAGGCCTTTAAGATTAAAAATATATATATATTTGAGATACCCTCCAATACTTTTGTCCCTCCAAGGTGCTAAAGTGAGGTGGCAAATATCAATCAGGCAAAACATTTAAGTCAAATGGGTGAGGAAACCATGAGCTGCCAAAGCAATCTAGTGATATTTCTAAATTCTTGGGAGGCAATGGGATGCTTAACATTTCCCTCCTCCCCTCACCAATGTGCTCCCAGATAGGGCTGCTGACTGATGGCTACAATAACTTCCTGGCTGAGTGTAGAAGGACTGGGGACCTGCAAATAGTCTACAGGAGAACTACGGTACATGGAATATCACCTTATCAAACTGCTGTCCTTTGCTCTAGCTGCCTAGGAAGACCTGTGGTCCCTCCTGGTCTGCAGCATGCATCCATCTAGAGGCTGACATAATTGTTACCATTCAGCTGCTGTCCAAAGGACATGATGCCTTCAAAGAAAGGAGGATGAGGCAGAGCATTTTGGAACATTTCAGTCCTTGATAGAGGTAAATCCCCCTTTGCTGGCAGCCTCCATTACACATCAGTTATAACTTTATCCAAAACACTGCTGGCAAAAGCTTTTAAAGTTGTTCACGTCATGACACCTCGACTCAAAAGATAACACGAATTCCTTGTCCCTAGCTCTAAAGCTTGTCTCTCTCTGTTTTTCTGCTCTTGTACATGTTACGACCTACCTATAGCTTCTATTGCTCTAAATCTCCAAGCATGAGCCACTCAAAATATCTCTTGTTGTCTATAACAACTCCAACTGTTCTCCATTACTGCCCTCTAGGCCTAGAACTCCTGCCCTGCACAGCCTCTTTTGCTTTCAAATTCCTCTTCAAAACCCACCTTTTCCATGAGGCCTTTGGTTTAAGCCCTTAAAAACCTCACTTTTTTAGTATATGTGTCTTGCTTAGGCATAGGGTCCATTGGACAAGGGAGGGTAAATGTCTCTGGGCCTAGAGGGTCAGGGGGCCCACTGCAGAGGCCTCCTGCCTCCTAGGGGGCCTCTCAGTGATTTGGGAGGCTACTGCCCCACTGATATTTCTCACACAGGGATTTCAAACTGTGGCCCTTGTGCAGATGTTGGCCTACAACTCCCTTCATCCCTGGCTTTTGGCCACTGTGGCTGGGGATTAAGGGAGTTGTAGTCCAAAAACAGCTGGAGGGCCACAGTTTGACATCCCTACATTAGAACAATTAGAGCCTGGGGAACATGCATACGCATCTGCTCCTTTTCTCTTCTGCAGCAGTGGGGAGGGAGAGGGACCACCAGAAGCTGGTGCAGCGCTTTCTGTTTGGAGAACACAAAGTGGCGGCTCCACTGGCAACCATGCAGGGCTTGGTAAGGGCTGAGTTTCCCTCATCCCTTCTGAATGGAAGCGCTGTTTTGTAAAGTGCCCTTGGATTTACCGTCTCTGGACCTCATGGCAGATAGGAGGAAGAGGCAAGCAGGTTGTCCTTCACCCTTGCGCCTGAAATCAGTTGCAGGGGGCATGGTTTGTGGTGCTGGGGCGGGCGTGCGTGCGTGATAGGGGCCCCCTTCCTGCTCTTTGTCCCCAGGGAAGCTCACTACATCCCTGATGTCCTATCGTCTGCATCATGTGCAAGTCGTTTCCCTCTCTCTGGAAAGCCTGAAGCTCCTTCTCTTGAAGCAGAACTTCCAATCAAAAGCTTGTAAGTTTATATGTTCACATGCATCCACTCATATCTTTGCCTCTCTCTCCCTCTCTTTGTTTTCCCCATTGCCTATTTTATATTTTAGGCTCATTATTATTATTATTATTATTATTATTATTATTATTATTATTATTAATTATTATTATTATTAATTTGATTTTTATACCGCCCTTCCAAAAATGGCTCAAGGTGGTTTACACAGAGAAATAATAAATAAATAAGATGGCTCCCTGTCCCCAAAGGGCTCACATTCTAAAAAGAAACACAAGATAGACACCAGCAACAGTCATTGGAGGTACTGTGCTGGGGGTGGACAGGGCCAGTTACTCTCCCCCTGCTAAATAAAGAGAATCACCACAGTAAAAGGTGCCTCTTTGCCCAGTTAGCAGGGGAGGCATCTTTGCGGGCAGGCATCTGTCTATTTTTTATTATGAAACTCTGTAAGGTGCCACCAATGGTGTATATAAA
This sequence comes from Hemicordylus capensis, assembly GCF_027244095.1. Classification (NCBI taxonomy): domain Eukaryota; kingdom Metazoa; phylum Chordata; class Lepidosauria; order Squamata; family Cordylidae; genus Hemicordylus; species Hemicordylus capensis. The sequence continues at coordinate 236,707,940 of NC_069660.1, read as the reverse complement.
TAACAAAACAATAATAATAAAAGTAGATCATAATTCACAAAGACTGTGTGCACAAAGACTGTGCGAGCACAGAGGAGCAGATATTAGTTAAACACATGCAAAGATAACAATGCATACAATTTTAGACAAGTTTTGCACTGAGTGATTACCAAATTCTTTACCATCAATTCATCCAAAAAAGCATATAAGCAGAGAACATTATGCAAACCCCAGTTATAACATGGAAATTCTTTTCCATGAATAACACACACGTTACTACAATAAAATAAAATTCCTTAACATTGTCTGTTCTTTCTATATCCAAAATCATCATAATCCAAACTTGTGCTGATCATGTGTAAAAACCATTTCTTCCCACAAGGATATTTTGTTAAAACCCCTCAATTTGCTTCCAAAAACTCACAAGATGATTCAGACAAAGTACTATCACATTTCTTTGTGAATCACATGTGTGTTATAAAAGGTTGTTTTTAAAATGAAGAAGAAAACAGATAGAGGTCAGTCAAAGTATAGTTTAAAACTGTAGCTTGCTATGGAAGTAGCATTTCTGTATGTTTTCACAAATGATGATATGGCTGCTTTAGATAAGTGAGACCACCAGTTTGATTGAAGTTTTAAAAGTCCAAATCATTTTTAATCATTTATCAGACTATTTAAAGGATAAAAGTGTCAATAAAGGTACTTGGTCACTCTATTGGAATATATTTTCCATCAATACTTCTTTCTCTGAGAAATGTTGTCTAAAAGCATTCTGGAGACAATTTACAGACCACTTATACAAGTCTACTTTAGTTCTTCCAATGTAATGATCAAGAATAGTGTTAGCCCATAACACATAGGTCTAATGCAGACATATAATACTGCCTTATCTCCTAACTAAAAGCAGGATCCAGACTGTCATTGTATTGTACAGTGAGAAAACCTCTAAGTGGTTTGCACTGCTCTGCCGTGTTAAACAACCACTAGCAGAAGAAGAGGACTTCCATTCCAGAAGGTTGCACAAGGCATAACTAGTAGGCATGTGCACAAACATGTGTTCCTTTTCTGAACCGCCGAACCGGTTTGGAGGTCTGGCGGTGGCAGAGTTACCTTCTAAGGAGCAGAGAGAATGCCCTTACTCACCCACGCCCCGCCACGTTTCCCCTGCTGGTGCTGCCAAAACCACTGGTGCGGGGCTGCTGCATACCTCCTTGCAGCCCCGGTCAGCATAAAACCAGAAGTGCCCGAAGCACATGCGCTGCCAAACCATCTAACCGATGGTTCGTGTACGTCCCTAATAGCTAGAGGTTGTACAGCATTTTCTGCTAGTACAAGCATTAGTCTGGAACAGAGGTTTCTTTCTTCATGCAACATCCTTCTGATATAACATCTTGCTAGTTCAAGCATGTTATGCTAGCACAACATTAGTCTTGATTCTGATCCATGATTAGGAGTACCCTGCTAGATCACACAGTCGTCCGTCTTTCTCACATGCAAATTTGCTTTCCTTTTCAGAGCTAACCATGATGTAGTGTTGGATCTGTGCCAGTATTTGAACTAACCATGGTTAGCTTCAAAGTGGATTTCTAAATTGTGGCTGGAGCTAACCATGGCTTGCAAAAATGTAAATGCTAATTACGGCTAGTTCTGAAAACCAAAACAGAAGCAAAAGGGAGGAGGGAGTTAGTTAGGAGCGCACAAGTTAGTTGGGTTTTCCTCATCTCCTTTCCACGTATGGTAATTTAAATAGCCCTTCTCTGCTTTCTAATATTATTATGATTTAACTAATCTTACAGATGAATACATTATTCCCTCTGTGTATATTTCAAATTATATTTAAATAGATCTTTCATAACTAGGATTTGAAAGACAACCTTCAGGTTCCTTTCTTACATGAAAATTAAAAACCAACAAATGGAATGGAACACAGTTTACAGTTATCACAATAACCACGTCAGGTGCTGTAGCACTTTTTACCTGACAAGTCAAAACTGTAAGACATGCTAAGAGGCCGGATTGCTGGAAAGAAAAGAAAGAAAAGAAACAAAAATGACAAAAGAAAAACAGTTTTGTTGTTAAGGAAACAAAGGAAACAAAGGGTTAGTTTTATGAGAGACAATTTAAACCTTAATATACAGGTCAATATAAATCTGAAACATGCTAGACACTTTTTCTTTACTAAGGTAAAGGTGTAAGTGTAGACACTTCAACAACATAACTGGAGGTTGCAAATACATTAGCACCTCAATCCTAAATGTATTCACTTGGCAACAAGGACCAGTTAAAATGTTGTTCACTCAGGATATAGAGCACAAGAAATCCCTTTCTTGTGGTGATGGTACACACGAGAAAGTAATGTTTAAAATATCCTTACTACACATGCAGCCCTCAGCATGTTTATCATCTACCTGCCAGTATTAAAAGTTCCTAAATTTTCAACTAAAGGATTTTGACTAAAGGAATTTGCAAGGGGGGGGGGAATCAATCCTTTAATCAATATATGTTTTGAGATGAAAAACGGACAATTTCCCTTCACTCCTCTCCTGCTGTGCATCTTGAATTTTATTGTTATTTATTTGTTGTTTGTAAGCCTCAGGGTAGAGCCTCTGTCTCTCTTTTTAATTTATGCCCTGAGAAATAACATGTCTCTGAAAAGTGAGTTTAAAACCACATTCAAATAAAAGTTAATGCACTGTAGGTACATAATTAGAAGTAACGTGTGAGAAAAAGGAACTTGGATCAACCAAATGAGGGGCAGTAGTATTTGCATAAGCATTCCAATTGACATTGTTGTTCTTAATGCAAAGCAATGGGAGTTTTAAATGAACCACTCTATCCTATGTGCATTTACTTGGAAATAGATCTCGCCAACCTCAGTAGAACTGGCATACAATTTTAGCCTAATTCTGTGATCCTATGCACATTACTTGGGAGTAGGCTCCACTGAACTGAGTAGGGTTTATTCCTGCCTAAGTATGCATGGGAGCAGGCTACACTGTTATTTTTATTCACTGCAAACTGGAGCTTTGCCACTGTTCCTCAATTTTGCCAAGTATAGTTTTGATGTTTTCTTGTGAATTTTAAAATCAAATTTTAAATTGATTTTTATTTGTTAGATGCCTGAGTTGGTTTTTAACAAAGATAAGGCAGGATATAAAACGTAACACAAATTAAAACAAAATAACTATATCTTTTGAATATTATAGTCCTTTTCTGTTACATACTATGTTTAAAAATATAATATGAGTTAGCTTATGAAGAGAAGAACTTGGGGCAAATCTATGGTCTTTCAATATGAGGTAAAGGAGGAAGACAGAAGGAGAACAGCTATGAGGATTATCTGGACCCTTTTCAATCTGGCTTCCGCCCCGGGTATGGGACTGAGACTGCCTTGGTCGCTCTAGTGGATGACCTACGCCGGGAACTAGACAGGGGGAGTGCGTCCCTGTTGGTTCTGCTGGACCTCTCGGCGGCGTTCGATACCATCGACCATGGTATCCTTCTGGGCCTCCTCTCGAGTATGGGAATCGGAGGCACTGCGTTGCAGTGGTTCCGGTCCTTTCTTGAGGGGAGGGTCCAGAAGGTGGTGCTGGGGGACTACTGCTCGGCCCCGTGGCCGTTGGCCTGTGGGGTCCCGCAGGGTTCGGTCTTGTCCCCCATGCTGTTTAACATCTACATGAAGCCGCTGGGAGAGGTCATCCGGGGATTTGGACTGAGTTGTCAGCAATATGCGGATGACACTCAGCTCTATCTCTCCTTGTCATCTGATCCTAGGGAGGCGGTGGATGTCCTGAACCGGGGACTGGAGGCCGTGATGGGTTGGATGTGGGCTAACAAACTGAAATTGAATCCGGATAAGACGGAGGTGCTGTTGGTCAGTAGGAGAGCCAATCGGGATGTGGAGATTTTACCAGTTCTGGATGGGGTTGCACTCCCCTTGAAGGAACAAGTACGCAGCTTGGGGGTACTACTGGACCCGGCTCTGCTTTTGGAAGCTCAGGTGGAGGCGGTGGCCAGGGGTGCCTTTGCACGGCTTCGGCTGGTGCGCCAGCTGCATCCCTTTCTCGAGAAGGCAGATCTGGCCACGGTTACCCACGCCTTAGTCACGTCGCGGCTGGATTACTGTAACGCGCTCTACGTGGGGCTGCCCTAGAAGAATATCCGGAAACTGCAGCTAGTGCAAAACGCGGCAGCGAGGGTGTTATCCAGAGCTGCCCGTTGGGAACATATCACCCCCATTTTGAAAGAACTGCACTGGCTACCGGTTCGTTTCCGGGTCCAATTCAAGGTGCTGGTTTTGACCTTTAAAGCCCTAAACGGTTTGGGCCCAGGGTATTTGAGGGACCGCCTGCTCCCAAGGGTTGCTGCCCGCTTGACGAGGACATCTGAGGGGGCCCTGCTCCGGGTGCCGACAATGAGAGAGGCCCGGCTGTCGTGCACTCGGGACAGGGCCTTCTCTGTTGCTGCCCCCAGACTCTGGAATGCTCTCCCAGTGGTCATTCGCTCCTCGGACTCCATCATGGCTTTTAGAAAGCTTGTAAAGACTTGGCTTTTTACCCAGGCTTTTACATAATCGTTTTTACTGCTGCTTCTGGGTGTTTTTATTTCTTGTATTGTTTTATGCCTGTTTTTATATGTTTTTATACTCTTAGCATGTTGTTTTTATTGTGTTTTTATTGTATGTTTTTAACTTTTGTAAACCGCCTTGGGGCTATATTTTAACGAAAGGCGGTATAAAAATGCAAAAATAAATAAATAAAATAAATAAATAACTCACAAGAAACAAAACTGTATTTTTGTGTTTCATTACGTTTATCTTTGTTTTGCTCTTTTCCCAGACATTTTCCTAGATTTATTACAACTTGTGTTTTAAAATCCCTTATGTAGCACTATCATGTTCAAACATCTCAATTTTGAGACATGTAATTTAAGGGGAGTGTCTGACATACAGAAATATTTGGTTTTTTTAAACAATATTTCCCTTTGTTACAGGAAACCTCAGTCAAGAGAGTTGTGAACAGTGCTCAGATTCAGGTTTAACTCAAGCAGAAAACAATACAAGCTCTGAATACAAACTTACTTTCTGAAACTTAAAAGTTAAAAAAAAGTTAAAACTAACTTTACAGTTAGGTGCAGATTAAAATTAGTCAGAAAGAGACTAATCTAGTAGAACTAATCACATAAAGAACTTCCCGAAAATATTTTAAAGCTAAATCAGCATGTTTAAGCAAGCACTCAACCATTCTATGCCTTTTGGATAACAATTCTTTCTGAGCAAGTAAAGATCACTAGACCATTAAACCACAGATTATGTTCCAAATATGTTTGAAATGAATGACTGTACTATTATTACTATTATTACTATTATTATTATTATTACATTTATATCCCGCTCTTCCTCCAAGGAGCCCAGAGCAGTGTACTACATACTTGAGTTTCTCCTCACAACAATCCTGTGAAGTAGGTTAGGCTAACTTTATCTTTATCTTCTCCTAGCATTGCTGTGGGTGCCAATGTGATATAACTTGAGTAATTCATACATTTTGCTTCAGATTAGATTTCTATTGTTGAGATATCTCACGTTCCCAGGAAATAAAACTTTAACATATCCTTGGTTTGGATGATACCTTAATCAGTCTATGAGATAAGACAATAATCAGTGTCAAGAGCACCCATCATGTCATCTTCTGTGGATATCCCAGGGGCCTCCTTTATCATGGGGGGATGGGCGATCCAAATGGCCACTCTAAACGCACTCCAAATACTAGTTTGAACAAGTACTTTGAGCTTGTGTAGAGCGGCCCTTCAGATGAACATCCATCCCCAGTGCAATAAAGCGTTATGCTGGGAGGACATTGGGATGTATGCAGAAAAGACATCAGGATGGCTGTGCTCTCAGCATGTTGCCTTTTTAATTATGTGGTTCAGCAAGGTATCATACAAGGCAGTCCATATTTGGGGAAGGTCCAGCTAGCTAGTACCCCTGTTGCTACTTTGATCACAAGTGAAATGAAGTTGTATGTCACAGGCACATACCTGTTACCTTTAATGCTTTAGCATTTGAACACTGGACCACGGTACTACTTCAGCTTAGGAACACTCATCTGGTCTTTTTACTAAAGAGTCATGGTACAGTTATAAAGCAGATTTACACAGAAGGGTCAGTCTCAATTTCTGGCTTCTCCAGTTACACCTAGGAAACACCTCTAGAGACCTGCTGCCAGTTAGGGTGGAGAATACTGACCTAGATGGACTAATGGTCTATATAAGGCAGCTTTATATGTTCAATCCAGTACTCAGAGATAAAATCTACAACTTGCCAAAGTACCAAAACTACGGCATTATTGATAGCTAAAGCTGGAGGGGAAAGAGTTTAGAGAAAACAAAGGAATAAGTAACATGCTGCACTGTGTGATAAGAAAACAATCTTTGCTATTTGTCAATAAAGTAGCAGAAGATCACTCCTACAATCATTATTATGGCAGTTACATTTTCCTAGACTGATATCAGAGCTCCATGTATCATCCAGAAAGCAATCAGAGTTGCTAAGGAGGTAGGCATCCCGGTTTGTAAACAGCTCTATTTTGCATTTGTCTGAGAGCAGGAAGAACTCTATGGGCATACTGAAACTTTCAAATCTGCATGGACAAGTCATTTAGATATACTCCTGACTTATCAAAATTAAGATATTTTGTTTTCATTCTGTTTCAATGGCTGATTAGAAAATAATCCATCATTTCAGGACTCTTTGACAGCCTCTAAATCAGAAAAGAGCAGCAAGGGATAAGTTAAGTCAAATGGAAAGATGATAACTTTATGAAAGCATACATAATTAATACAGAATAATTGTTAGCACACCACATCCAAGACCAATATCAAAATCAAATAACTCACCTAGCCTGCTACGCCTGATCTCATCAGGAGAGACCGGTCTCAGCTTTCGTTCAGATTTTATTTCTTCCAGTATTCTTTCATGCAGGCTACGTGGCCGTGGTGGGGTTGGTTTCAGTTTTCTTGCAGAAGCCTTGAGAATATTAACAGAAATGTAGAAAAGTTACACCAGTCAGGAATTTCACAAGAGAGATATTCAGCAACAGATTACCATGGACCAGTCTTATTCAAACTAAAATATGCACACATTTGTTTCTTAGAACTGAAACATCACAGGCTCTGATCATTACGGGCAGCATCTATAGTGGTGCATATGTAATAAAAAGTTAGAAGAAACACTTTCCTTTTTCTCATCCTCCTTTGCGCATTCCCCAGAAAAGCATTTCTGAGGGTCGGTGTGGGATGCCATGCTGGTGGTTGCAGGAGGAGGAAGGAGATGCTTAGTGACAGCTTCTGCTTTGCTAGTGGAAGGTGTCTGTGTGTGGTTTCCAGGGTCTCCCCCCTGCTCCTGCAGCCACCAGTGGCATGGCATCCCACACCATTGCAGAGGATCCTTCAACCCTCAGGGATAGCTTTTCCATCTTCAGGGAGGAGGGTGGAAAGAGCACAAGAACTGCTTCTGTAACCTCTTTGTTACATGCAAACTACTGTGAATGCTACCCTACATTTCTATAAAGTTTCTTTCTATAGAAACTGTGTATAGAAACAATATATCACAATTCACAGTTTAAATACTTAGGCAGGGAACCAGGGAGACCTGTGCACAAAGTGCTTGGGTTGCCTCATAGTAAGTTGCTTAGAAGGAACCCTGACTTTTGAGGGGCTTTGGGAGGAGCTGCCGTTAAAAGGAGGTCTGAAAAGCCCTGTGTACAAAGGAGACAGGGTGAGGGCAGAAAACCAGTAGAGTCTACAAGCCTACAAGTCCAAATGACAGAACTGGACAAAATGAATTACATCTCCTCATTCTCAGGATCTATAGACACAAACACAAATCAAAATGGACATTATTAAAGCATTGGAGATAGTGCAGATGTGGAATCTGACAGGCAGTTAAAAAAAACACCCACCAATAGGTTTGTTATGAAGGTTCATCAAATAAACAGGGAACTTTCTTGCACAACAAGTGCCTGTCTACTGATCACACACATGTTGGATAGAACAAAACATATAGTAAGAGGACAAGGAGAGAATACATTTGGGCATATTTTACCCTAGATACACAGCACAATGAGAATGTGGATGAGCAACTGAGACACACACTGCCTAGGGAAAAATGGGAGAAGAGTGTAAGACCCAGGGAGTGAAAACCTACTGAGGGCAATATCTGTCAGGAAGGAGTGCAAAGGCTGCTCAGAATTAAAAACAAAGTCTTTCATTTTTTAAAAAAAATATTACTGGAACCTTTATTAACCTTTGGAGAAATTCATCTTAAGGATGGCAGGAGTTAGGTTACAAAGAAAAGGTTTGTGTTTTTCCATATTCCAAGCATTTTGCAGATATGAAGTGGGAGAAGCTTCATTTTAAAAGTGCTAATTTTTTCAAGATAACCTCTTCTCCATTATGGAATTCAGCCTTCACCCTGAGCAAGACTGTTGCAGTGACAAGCATTTGGTGCCAGATAAGAGAGGAAACAAAACAACTTAGTCATGCAACCTGAACTAGGTGCATGCACAGACCATGTTGCCAGTAAACTAGGGTTTGGGCCACGTGAAAAGCACCCATCTACAGTATCAGATGCAATAACAGCACGAGACTATGGGATCGTAGTCTCCACGAACTTTTAACCTCAGCACTGGCATGAGTTAAGCCCTAGGCAGAGTCTGGCAGTATGCCTACAGGTCCAAGTGTCAACAAACTGAAACAGGACGCACCTACGCCTTCTCTAACAGAGGTAAAGCTGGCTAACTAGACATCTCAAATCAAATAGTTCTGGGAGCAGATAATCCCACCCCCGAGATAGCAGTTGGAATGCTTTGCAGAAGAAGCACAAATATGGCCATTTCTCACCCCCATAAATTTGTCAATTTGGCTAACAAAGATAAGGGGTGAACTGCTCATAAGTAAATAGAAGATGTGCCTCTTACATCTGGGGCATCATGGTCTTGAGATAGCAACCAAACTCCCATTCTCCTCATATGTATGGACATTTACACAGCCAGCCTTGCCTTTGTCCATGAGGACACACCTGCAGTGACTCATCCATCTCTACAATGGACACTTTTGTTTTGCAAAGATCTCCCTGCCCCACAGGGTGGGATAGGCACCTGACTGCATCAACAACTGCCTCAGGGCACATTTTGCAGTGCATTTGCCCCAAGAGAGCCACATGGAATCAGAATCCATTTGATTCTTGGAGGTTGCTAAGCCACGGACTTTCACAAAGAGGCGAACTGTGGCTGCTGCCCTTTGTCCCTCTTCCCTGCTGCACCGTTCTCTACTCGTAAGAAGGCACCTTGCTGAACCTTCGCGCACCGAATGCACCCAGGAAGAATAGGTAATACGAACATCTCTAGCCAGCCATCCTTAAGCTTCCTCGCCTCTTTCTCTGCCTCCCTCCCTGGTCTCCAGGCACTTCCTAGTGAAAGCCTCCAATTAGACTCTCTCCCTCTCTTAGAAACATTAGCCCAAGTTATAAAATTTGCTAAACCAAACTCTTTTGCCTTCTGTATTTCCCCATGTCTACCCCAAAATAAAGCTTTGAAACTTTAATTATGTCTCATCTTTTCCAATACACCAAACCTGCTTAAATTGATGCTGTGACAGAACTGCATCCCCATTCAAGACTTTGAATTAATTTCTCCGCTTTAGCCCAAAAGCATAGCCAAAGTGCCTAGCCTATTTATTTATTTATTGTTAAATTTGTATACCGCCTTTCATTAAAACAATCCCAAGGCGGTTCACAGAAAAGATAAAAACAAGACAATTAAAAATGACACAAAATAGTAAGCTAAAATATAAAACAAATCTGACTAAAAATTTAAAATTTAAGCATAAGAACTGTACAAAATACAGAGAAGCAGCAGGGATGATCATATAAAAGCCTGGAAAGCCAAGATTTAACACTCTTTAACTGTGATGGAGACCAAGGAGTAAATAGCCACCGGAGAGCATTTCAGATTCTGGGAGTTGCAACAGAGAAGGCCTTGTCCTGCGTGCACGACAGCCGAGCCTCCCTCATTGTCGGAACCTGGAGCAGAGCCCCCTCAGATGACCTCATCAAGTGGGCAGCAACCCTTGGGAGCAGGCGGTCCCTCAGGTATCCCAAGCCCAAATTGTTAAGAGCTTTAAAGGTCAAAAATAGCACCTTGAATTGGACCCAGAAACAAACTGGTAGCCAGTGCAGCTCTTTCAAAATGGGTGTGATGTGATCCCAGCAGGCAGCTCCAGATAAAATCCTAGCTGCCGCATTTTGCACTAGCTGCAGTTTCCGAATATTCTTCAAGGGCAGCCCCATGTAGAGTGTGTTACAGTAATCCAGCCGTGGCGTGACTAAGGCATGGGTAACCGTGGCCAGATCTGCCTTCTCGAGAAAGGGACGCAACTAGCACACTAGCCAAAGCCATGCAAAGGCACCCCTGGCCACTGCCTCCATGTGAGCTTCCAAAAGCAGAGCCGGATCCAGTAATACCCCCAAACTGCGTACTTGCTCCTTCTAGGGGAGTGCAAACCCATCCAGAACCAGTAAAATCTCCTCATCCCGATTGGCTCGCCTACTGACCAACATTACCTCCGTCTTGTCCAGATTAGCACGTTCCAGAAGGGAACATACTACTGGGGACAAGCTATTGCCCTCTGAATCAAAATGCTGACAGTGACTGGGAGTTGCAGCAGGAAATCAGGGAGGCATCAAGAGCCAGGGCTGTACTAATGGGTGACTTGAATTACCCACACACAGACTGGGTAAATTCACAGTCAGGTCATGACAAAGAGGTCAAATTTCTAGATATGCTAAATGACTGTGCCCTAGAACAGTTGGCCTTGGAACCAACCAGAGAGAAGGCGACCTTGGACTTAATCCTGAGTGGGACCCAGGACCTGGTTAGTGATGTCAGTGTTGACGACCCTTTAGAGAACAGTGACCATAGTGCCATCAAATTCAGCATACATGTGGGGAGAGAATCACCAAGGAAGTCTAACACGGACATTTTGAATTTCAGAAGAGGAAACTTCTCCAAAATGAGGAGTATGGTGAAAAGAAAGCTGAAAGGGAAAATCAGGAGAGTCACTTCGCTCCAGAGTGCATGGAGTTTACGCAAAACCACAATACTAGAAGCCCAGTTAGCCTGTATATCCAAAAGGAGGAAAGGTACCATTAAGTCCAGGAGGATGCCAGCATGGCTAACGGGTACCGTCAAAGAAGCCATAAAAGGGAAGATGACTTCCTTCCGTAATTGGAAGGCCTGTCCAAATGAAGAGAACAGAAAGGAACACAAACTCTGACAAAAGAAATGCAAGGTGACAATAAGGGAAGCAAAAAGACAGTTTGAGGAACATTTAGCCAGAAGTATCAAGAGGAATAACAAAAACTTCTTTAAATACATCAGAAGCAGGAAACCTGCCAGGGAGGCAGTTGGACCATTAGACATTGAGGGAGTAAAAGGGATTATTAAGGAGGATATGGAGGTTGCAGAGAAGCTAAGTGAGTTCTTTGCGTCTGTCTTCACAGCAGAGGATACTGAGCATATATCTGTTCCTGAACCAGGCTTTTAAGGGATGGAGGCTAAAGAACGGAGTCAGATGGAAGTGACAAGAGATGATGTTCTAAACTGTCTGGAAAAACTGCAAACTAACAAATCACCAGGGCCGGATGGCATCCATCCAAGAGTCCTCAAAGAACTCAAATGTCAAATTGCCAACCTCCTTGCTAAAATATATAACTTATCCCTGCAGTTGGGCTTTGTACCAGAGGACTGGAGAGTAGCAAATGTAACACCGATTTTCAAAAGGGGATCCAGGGGCGATCCGGGAAATCACAGGCTGGTTAGATTAACGTCTGTTCCAGGCAAATTGATGGAAAGCATCCTCAAAGATAAAATTGTAAAGCACACAGAAGAACAGGCCCTGGTGAGAGTGAACCAGCATGGCTTCAGCAAAGGTAAATCTTGCCTCACCAACCTTTTGGAGTTCTTTGAGAGTGTCAACAAGTGTGTGGATAAAGGTGATCCACCTGACATAGTATGCCTGGACTTCCAAAAAGTTTTCAACAAAGTTTCTCATCAAAGACTCCTGAGGAAACTTAGCGGTCATAGGATAAGGGGACAAGTATATGTATGGATTGCTAACTGGCTAAAAGACAGGAAACAGAGGGTAGGTATAAATGGAGAGTTTTCACAATGGAGGGAAGTAAGAAGTGGGGTCCCTCCAGGGATCTGTACTGAGACCAGTGCTTTTTAATTTATTCAGAAATGATCTACTGTAGAAGCAGGGGTAAGCAGCGAAGTGGCCAGATTTGCAGATGATACCAAACTCTTTCAGGTAGTGAAATACAAAACGGATTGTGAAGAGCTTCAAAAGGATCTCTCCAAACTGGGGGAGTGGGTGACAAACTGGCAAATGCAGTTCAATGTTGGCAAGTGTAAGGTGATGCACACTGGGACGAAAAACCCCAACTTCAAGTATACACTGATGAGATCTGAGCTGTCGGTGACTGACCAGGAGAGGGATCTTGGGGTCGTGGTGGACAGCTCATTGAAAGTGTTGCCTCAATGTGCAGCAGCTCTGAAAAAGGCCAATTTCATGCTAGGGAGCATTAGGAAAGGGATTGAAAATAAAACGGCTAATATAATGACCTTATACAAAACTATGGTGCGACCACACTTGGAGTACTACGTAAAATTCTGGTCACCACATCTAATATAGGACATTGTAGAACTGGAAAAGATACAGAAGAGGGCAACCAAGATGATCAAGGGCCTAGAGCACCTTTCTTATGAGGCAAGGCTACAACACCTGGGGTTTTTTAGTTTAGAAAAAAAGACGACTGCGGGGAGACATGATAGCGGTCTATAAAATCATGCATGTTGTGGGAAAGTGGATAGAGAGAAATTCTTCTCCCTCTCACATAACACTAGAACCAGGGGTCATCCCATGAAATTGATTGCCGGGAAATCTAGGACCAAAAACGGAAGTACTTTTTCACAACACGCATAATCCAATTGCGGAATTCTCTGCCATGAGATGTGGTGACCACCAACAACCTGGATGGCTTTAAGTAGGGTTTGGATAACTTCATGGAGAAGAGATCTATCAACGGCTACTAGTCAGAGGGCTGTGGGCCACCTCCAGCCTCAAAGGCAGGATGCCATTGAGTACCAGTTGCAGGGGAGTAACAGCAGGATAGAGGGCATGCCCTCAACTCCTGCCTGTGGCTTCCAGCAGCATCTGGTGGGCCACTGTGCGAAACAGGATGCTGGACTAGATAGGCCTTGAACCTAATCCAGCAGGGCTGTTCCTATGTTCTTATGATTCAGTCTCAGTTTATTAGCCCACATCCAAACCATCAAGGCCTCCAGCCCCTGATTCAGGACATCCACTGCCTCCCTAGGATCAAGTGACAAGGAGAGATAGAGCTGAGTGTCATCTGCATATTGCTGACAACTCAATCCAAGTCCAGGGTGACATCTCCCAGCGGTTTCATGTAGATGTTAAACAGCATGGGCAACTCACTCTTGTGCAGTTTTGCTTACAATGGTTAGGCGCGGTTTGGTCTTAGTTTGGACCAAACCTCAGGTATGCAAACCGGTTTGGTCGAACTGATCAGCTGGACTGGTTGGTTTGACAGACCAACTCAAACCAGTTCAAAGTGGTTTACAATCAAACTGTTTGAACTGGCCCAGATCGTAGTAGTCCGGTTCAAGATAGAACCGGTTCTGCACATACGAATATGTATTCCTAACTTGAATGGGCACAAACAGCCTGTAAAGGCAAAGCACTATTTTGGACCTTGAATTCTTAATGAAGCTAATTTTCCATCTGGGGTAAACAATGGACTTCCCTAGAATCCCAAGCAGTCCCTCTTCCCACTTCTCTCCTCAGGCAAGCTCACAGAGTTAAGCCTCTGCTCCTGAGATGCCCTCCCCAGTATCCCTGGGAAAGTTGTTATGTACATTGGTGCCTGGTCAGTCACCAATCAGATTTGGAATTAAAGTGGCTTCCTGGTGCTTTTAGCCCATATGAAAGACTTGGCTTCTTCCTTTCCTGCTGCCTTGGGAATACTGGCAGAGAAGACCCATGGAGCATCCTGATGGGATCTAGGAAAGATACTATATATCACTGTTTTATTCTCTCTCTCTCTCTCCTCCTACTGCATCATCAGACCCTCCCTCACTGCCAGCCACAGGATCATCCAAACCTCTGCCTTCTCCTTTCACTTCCTTCCCTCTCTTCCCTTACTCATATTTAAAATATTGCCAAATATTTGGTTTTTGCAATATGTTTTTGTTTTTAAGTTTATTTTTCAAAAGCTTTATTTTTCTCTGTTTGCTCTGGAATACTTTAATGGCACATGATTTTGTCTGGACTGGAATCCATATGTTATTCATGCTTGCTCCAAGTGACCCCTCACCCCACATTTAATGTCAAAATAGATGTGCAGACATCTGCAGCATACATGGGTTCAAACAAGTGTGATAACACTTGACAGAAAGGAAAAAGAATAAAAAGCAGTATCTGCTCTAGAAAAAACACATACTGGATTTAATGGAGGTCGAGATCGGATGAAGTCCAAGATTATTTCATGGGCACTCTTTTTTAATCGTGGAGGAATATCCCCATTGACCTGAGAAAGAGAAAAAACATGTATATTTTGTCTGTACACCTGGCAATCTGAAAATCCCAAGAGAACAACACATCCTAAAACTATGATGATTGCTGAACTGCATCAATAATCTTCATTAAGTTAGGGAATGATGAAGATAAGTATTTTGTCGGAACTTAAGAATTATCTTGCTGGATCAGATCAATGGTTCAAAGATCTGATTCAAACACTTTCTCTCTTACACATCCACTGGATGCAGGGCATGATGGAGATTGCTGCTGTCGGAAAGGCAACGGCTTCTTAAAAGTAAAAGGTGTGCGGCATCTGAACAGGGACCTTTTATTCATATCTCCAAAAATGTGTCTGTTATGATTCCAAAAGTAAGGAGAGTTTAAACAAACATACAGACATTATTTCTTTTCCTAAGCATTGTAGGAAAAGAAAGACAAGAGTATGTATCCTATATTTTTCTATGTACAAGTAACACCTGTCATTAAGAAAGGAAAGCGGGTGGCAGGGGATACATGGCTCCTGGTGGACATAGGACAGACTTCCAACATTAGAAGGGCTAAATGACTAGATGCAAACATGTTACACACAAGGCAAAGTAACACTTCATAAGGTACAACCATGGTAACAGCAATGTAGACATTCTGAGCACACAGGCTTTATTTTTGTCTAAAGATCAAAGGATTATTTTTAACAGGATCAAAAGATCTATGAAACTAGTTCCACATGTTCAAAGAGATTTCTGAACTTGTGTTTCCCAAACAGCAGACTCCCATGCCACACAGCAACCAGTTCTGAACTTGAGGGGACTCTCAAAAACAGTTTGTGACATGGCACAAGGTTCCACTGTTCAAGGTAAAAAATCCCTCAGGCCATAACGCACAAGGTCCTGGACTAATCTAAAGTATCTAGATTCTAGGCAACCTACTGTAACAGTAACTATTCTACTACTCCATGTATAATCATAAACTTGACTTTTAAATGCATAATGACACACTGCCTTTTCTTTTTATCTTATAGTGTCACAGCTTACCATAACCTTCCTTAAAGTATAGCGTTTGGATCGGATATCATCCATCAGCATCTCATATGGAGTGAGCTGATACTCTATGGGAAGAGGATTATACTGACGTTCTTTAACCTTCTTCAGTTTCACACCATTTCGCAAGTCTCGCATCACTTGCACCCAAAACCGAGCCTGAGGAATCAAGAAGAGTTATTCAGAATCAATCACTGCTAACCTGTTATGATATCTAAAGAGCTGACTCAAAATCTAATGAAGGAACTTAACCTAAATAAATACACTTTTGATCACACTTTTTCATACATATTTTTTCCAAATTCCAAAATTCATGGGAATAATGAATGAATAAATATCTATGAGCAGGTACCAATCACTGCAAACTTAAATTACATTTACAAATGTAAACATTTGTTTTGGAGGAATAACTCACTTTTCTTTGCCTTACATTATTAAGCAGATCTTACTCAGGCATTTGGCTGTATATTTTAAAGCATTTGGTTGTATATTTTTATATTTAGTCTGTTATAACTATTTTAATTTCATTTATTTTTGTTTTAACCATTTATACACTGCCTAACCAAGTATGGGACAGTATACACGCATATATAAATAAATGAAAACATAAATTAGTATATGAACAGTTAAATATGTCTATTCACAGTCATGAAATAAGTTTAAATGTTTTTGTTTGAATAATGGCACTGTATTCTATTCAAAGGCACTCTTACCCAGTCAGCATTTTTTAACTCATCAAGATCTGTGCTGGAGTCATCAGTCCTTTCTCTGTCCATTTCCTGAATCTTTCTCAAATTCTACCAATTAAAAGAAATTGTATATATTTACTTAAATGAAGAAGCAGTACAGCAGTGTAAGAAGATATAAAAACAAACATTTAATAGAGCTTTAACTGTCACATGTTTCTTATAGTTTTGCTGGAGATGGTTAATACTGTTTGTGATAAATATGCAAATACTGATATTTACACTATGAATTATTCAATATATTTTACAATTAACCAGTTATAACATTGTCACCATAGATATGTGCACCTGTCCAGCAAAGTAGATTTGCACATGAACACAGAGCTTCTATGAATGGACTGCCTTGCTGAATCTGAAATCTGTGCAGACAATAGTTGAATACTTGAACATGTAAATTGCTAAGCAAAACAGTGCTCTGGTTTCCTCTCAAGAAATCTATCACAACATTCAGAGATTTGCCTTCTCTATTTCTGTAGACTGTTTGACTAGTTACTGTAATTCTTATTTTTCTTCTAATACATAGCATATATGTACACATCTGAGTCAGAGTCCAGAGATAATCCACTGCATACAGTGTATGGATTATGAGCAAAATCCTTTCCAGTAAAAACCTGAGGACAGATGCTTACCAAAGAAATGCAATTGTTCTATTACTGCCACAGGTTGGAGTATGTTTTGCTTGGACAAAATAGTTTCTTACTCTCTGTTTGGGACATCACAAGACAGCTGGACCAACTTAGAGCTTTTTTGCCTAGATATTCTATTTTTTCTCCTTGGGATATTATAAGGCAGTTGGACTGACCTAAAACCTTGGAAATTATTCTTGATGTTGTCCTCTTTTCTAACAATGGGAACTAGATACTGGTAGTTTTATAACATAAAATTTTTATTTGAGTGTTATATATCTGTATATATCTGATTGTCTCTGGACATATTTTAGACTTTTGATGTTTAGCTTTTATATTTTGCAAAATTGTGTATGAACAAACTTACATGGTTTAACCTGGATACAATCTGTAATTCAAATATATTACTATAGGATATTTAGATTCTCTCTAGACAGTGCAGAGAGCAACATATGCAAAACAATAAACCTTGTGCTTCTCCACACCTGATGTGCAAGCCATTACACATGCAATTGTACAACCTGAGGTGCTTAGGGGAATACGCAACAATGCAAAATGCAGAAGTGGAGTAGGTTCTCCTTGTCTCAGGAAAATAGCAGCTTCTCATACACAAGCCTCTTTCAGCATTTAGATTAAGTTCTTGGACCATGGTCCTGGCCTGAACCAAAGTTGGGTGAAGACAGGATGTGTTGTATTATTCCATGAAGTTTACCATCTGCTCCACTTATTTGCCCCTCCTCCCATCTCCCCATAGCTGAAGGGTAATGAAAGAGAGCAGCATTCTAGCTTTCCTCCAGGATTTCTGTTTCAGTTCAATCAATGGGTGTGTGAGAAGGGAAAGACTTCAGGCTTCATTAGAGGTAAACTTGCCTCTAGCACTTCCAGGTGCAACTCAACAGCAAAAGATGACCTGCATAAGGGCAGTATTACTAACAGACATCACAATCCCAGTGACAAAAGTATACTTGCACCTTGGTGAAGTTCAACACTGGGGTAGAGACCCTCTATCTAAATAAAATTTTCGTCACTCAGATGTTTTATTTGGTAATTGGGTGTGTTAGACTGTTGGGGACTTTTTAATAACAACACGTGGAGCACAAAAATAGAACTGAATTAAGAATGTAATTATATTTCATTCTAAAATAACTGATAACTGTCTAACTAGTGTTTTCATCCTGGTGATTTCCCCCCCTGCTAGATAGATGGGAGAGTCTTTTAGGACTGAGTTATGATAGAATTGCTTGTTTGTCTTGACTGAACAGTGATTATTTAAATGCAAATTGGCTCTTTCTGTGATCGCAAATCAGAGAAAACAGAAACTAGAGTGAGAGCTTGATGTAGCCTAGGAGAGGAAACAACATGGTGCTAACAAAAGGAGTTACAGATGACGTAGGGCTATTTCAGTTTCACTGTTCTTTGAAGTCTACTCAGGATTCCTATGTTGGGCTTTTGCTTATCAGTGTCAGATCAGTGGTTACTAAAACAATATTCATTCATGGCCTGATTCAGGATGCGATGGCTGAGCTGTAATGCATCAGCAAGACCTGACTGGATAATAGGTAAAGGTCCAGATTATTCCTGTCAGATTTATAGTACACATCAGCCCAGGTCTGTGGGAAAGGAATCTGCAATTATGCAAACAGGTAATATCCCCCTTTCTTGCCATGTAGTGCAAACAGACAATTTATTGTTTGTAACTAAAAATACAGTGAAGAATCTGTATCTGAGACCTGGTTTAGTGGTCCCCATGCTTAATATCTTCTGGGATTTCAGGCTGTCTTCGCAAGTTCGATCAAGATTTCATGGCCATAACTAACCATGGGGGCTACTAAATGTGCAATTGCTTCACCACATTCATCAGCTTATGCATTGGTGTTAATGTGATGGGCCTAGAAAAGAGATGATCTGATGTGACCTACAGACAGGTGATCTGGAGATGTTGCTCTTGTCGCAGACAGATCATTTCTTTAAAAAGGCAGATAACTGAAATTAAAACCTAAAAAGGGGTGGTGACCCAGGTAAGACTGAAACTGCAAAGATTTATGAATACAACAGATTTTTAGAAACTCTGATAGTTTTCATTGAAACTAACAGCTATCTTGCTGATGACTTGGGCTAGCCTCTGGAATAGAGAACCTGACTCAGGACATTGACATGACAGCTCCAAATTATCCTTTCCCATTTATCTCATGGGATATGTTTATCCCATAAGTGGCCTGTCATGAAGAGCACATACACCATCTGCTATGCTGGTTGCACTGGTTGACAACTAGTCTCCAGGCCCAATTAAATGTTAAAATCATTATCTTTAGAAGCCCTATATGTTCCAGACCCTAGATACCTTAGGGCAAGTCTTCTTCTAGACAAAATCCCTCCTACAGCCAAATATTTACAAGCACAATTCTGCTTTCAATTCTTTCTGCCCAAGAAATAGCAATCTATGTGGTGAGAAGCAAGGTCTTAGTAAAGGTAAAGGGTGTCACCGAGTTGGTGTCGACTCCTGGCGACCACAGAGCACTGTAGTTGTCTTTGGTAGAATACAGGAGTAATTTACCACTGCCATCTCCCGCGCAGTATGAGATTATGCTTTTCAGCATCTTTCCTGTATCGCTGCTGCCTGGTATAGATGTTCCCCCTAGTCTGGAAACCTACCAGTGGGGATTTGAACTGGCAACCTCTGGCTTGCTAGTCAAGTCATTTCCCCATTGTACTATTAGGTGGCTCAAGATCTTAGCAGAGCACACTAATTATGGTACTCCCCCTCAAATAAATTCTGCTAGAGCCAAACATTAAAATTATTTAGAAACGTTTATTGTTTCAACAAGCTTTTCCAAGTTAGACATGCTCAGATCTGGCCTTTGACATTATTGTCAGTCTTTGGCTGGATGTTCTGTTTGTTTCAATGCATTATACTGCATTTTACTGAATGATTTTAAAAACCATGTTTTAAAAGTTAAATAAAACCAATTCATTGAACTGGATGTATGCATTTATATTATTGTATTCAAGAAGCTTTAGGCTTCTGTGGAATAGGAAATAAATATCATAAATGTTTAAGGTAAATATTAGAATATGCAGCCTGCAGAGAAGACTGGTCTAATTCAGTATAATTGAACATTAGTTTTTAATTCTCATATATTTAATACAAAAGCTACAGCGAATTTAACATGCACTCATCACTTACATGCACATGTTAAATCAGTTTTTGTCACTAACTAAATTGTAGATCTTCAGGCCACACCCTTGAAAAGGTATTCTATTTATCTTGCTGTTAACAGGACACTTTAGTGTCACAGCAGTTACATTATTTGACAGATGCTGCTGTTCAGGTTCCTTCTCTCTTTTATAGGTTGTTTTTTTCCTCCTGCAAAGATCAAAAATATTTCTAATATAAAGACTATATGACATCCTGTTCAGATTAGCACTAGAATTTTCACCATCGCTACCATATTAAGTTTTTGTTGAAATATCTCAACAATTTCTATTACAATTTATCTACGTGAAAATGAAATTCCAGTTACTGCTTTTTCTGTTTAAGAAAAAAACATTTTGTCTCTAAAGATGACTGCTAATAAAAAGTTCATAAGTTATTCCTTGAAAATCAATGATCCTAAAATGGGTTAACATCTGTTGGGGAAGATGATACAGCAAACTGTCTCTAGAGATATCATTTGAAAGAATTTGCCACTGAAAGAGATTGTCTTTCTTCTTTCTTTTAAAGAATGTTTGTCCTGGTTCTGCTGTTTTCATTCTTCATGAAAAATGCTTACTTGGGACGGGGAGGGAGAACTATGACAAGACAGGACAGGTAATAGATTGGTTGGAGGCTTACTGAGCAAAGTATATAGAATAAAGATTTATTTTGTATTTAACAGTTGCAGAACTAATTCACCCCAGTCTATCCTCCTTCCACCCCAAAGAGGAAGACAAACAACGCTGAAAAGCAACACTCACCAGCCATGAAGAATTTAGGACACATACTGTATATACTGTAACTCTGTCTCTTTCTTCATTCGCTGGAATTCAGTGCTCTGCTTAAGGACCAGCATCCTGTAGTTGGAAGTCTCCGTCTTCTCGGAGATTGTGAAGTGCCAACTACCACTTTTTACTTCTGTCTTTTAAGAAACTTATCCTTTATTTTCAAAGAACCTTGTCTTGATTCTGATACACCACCTTGGGGTAACCTAACACTGCCACCCTAACACTTTATCCACAGCCAACAACCTAAAAACATCATTGCTGTATGCATGCTTGGACCCAATTACTGCTAATTCCCCTGTTCCAACCAAAAACAAGGTCATGGGATAGTAACCACATGCCCAATCAAACATGATGATGTCAGCCCCTGAAATTGTGCTCTAGGGAGGAAGTAGTTTAATGACATAACTGGTTGCAGCCATTCATCTCCATGCACATCTGGTTTCTGCTGCAATGGAACAAGTTTCCATTGAGCTTGATCTCGAAAATATAGTGAAGATTTCAAACACAATGCAAGTGTTCACACTTCCACAGCAGGCCCCTCACACCAGTGATGTATATTTTTATGCCTCCTAGGTTTTTCATCATAATATAATCCAAAATTGCATAGTTAATCAACACCCTGTCCACTATTATTATTATTATTTTATATCCCGCTCCTCCTCCAATGAGCCCAGAGAGGTGTACTACATGCTTAAGTTTCTCCTCAACCCTGTGAAGTAGATTAGGCTGAGAGAGAAGTGACTGGCCCAGAGTCACCCAGCAAGTATCATGGCTGAATGGGGATTTGAATGCGGGTCTCCCCCGTCCTAGTTCAGCACTCTAACCGCTACACGCTGGGCTCTGAGCACACTAGACTGAGCAGAAGAGCCAGGGGACCCCTCTCAAATGAGATTTATTTCAACTGAAAGGATAATGGTTTGTTTTTTCTTATACATATGGTCATTGCAACATTAAAGCAGAGAATAAATTCTAAGCCTCTTTAGAGAGTGATCTCTTATAAATTAGTGATCTGCAGTGGAAAGTCATGGGATAAGGGGACAAGTACATGTCTGAATTAGTAACCATTTAAATGCCTGCCTGGAAGCAGTAATGGGCTGGATGAGGGAGAGTAAGCTGAAGCTGAATCCAGATAAGACGGAGGTACTTATTGTACAGGGTCAGAACTCCAGAGACGATTTTGATCTACCTGTTCTAGATGGGGTCACACTTCCCCAAAAGGAACAGGTTTGCAGTCTGGGAGTACTTCTGGATCCACACCTCTCCCTGGTTTCTCAGTCTGAGGCGGTGGCCAGGGGTGCTTTCTATCAGCTCTGGCTGATACGCCTGCTGCGCCCGTTTCTCAAGATCAATGACCTCAAAACAGGGGTACATTTGTTGTTAACCTCCAGACTTGTCTTCTGTAATGCGCCCTACATGGGGCTGCCTTTGTACATAGTCCGTAAACTTCAGTTGGTTCAGAATGTGGCAGCCAGGTTGGTCTCTGGGTCATCTCAGAAAGACCACATTACTCTTTTGCTGATGGAGCTACACTGGCTGCCAATAGGTTTCCGGGCAAAATACAAAGTGCTAGTTATAACTTATAAAGCCCTAAACAGCTTAGGCCCTGTGTATTTAAGAGAGCTTCTTCTTCACTATGAACCCCATCTCTCATTGAGGTCATTTGAGGAGCTCCGTCTCCAGTCACTGCCAACTCGTCTGGCGGCTACACAGAGATGGGCCTTCTCGGTTGCTGCCCCAAGATTGTGGAATGCGCTCCCTACTAAGATACAATCCTCCCCATCTCCAGCAATTTTTAAAAAACATCTGAAAACCCATCTTTTCAACCAAGCTTTCTCAGCTTTTAAAAATTTGTTGGTTTTAATTTTGTGATTGAATTTAAACTGCTGAATTGTTTTAACTTTTTATATGTGTTTTATTTGTTTTATGTTAACTGCCCAGAGATGAAGGTTTGGGCAGTATATAAATGTGAGAAACAAACGAAACAAACGAAACAAACTGGTTAAAAGACAGGAAACTGAGGCTATGGATAAATGGAAAGTTTTCACAATGGAGGAAAGTAAGAAGAGGGGTCCCCCAGGGATCTGTACTTGGACTGGTGCTTTTTAATTGATTCATAAATCATCTAAAAACTGGGGTAAGCAGCAAGATGGCCAGATTTGCAGATGACACCAAACTATTCAGGGTAGTGAAATCCAAAACAAATTGTGAGGAGCTCTAAAAGGATCTCTCCAAACTGGGGGAGTGGGCGACAAAATGGCAAATGCACTTCAATGTTGGTAAGTGTAAAGTGATGCATACTGGGAAGAAAACTTCCAACTCCACGTATACGTTGATGGGATTTGAGCTGTCAGTGACTGACCAGGAGAGCGATCTTGGGGTCGTGGTTGACAGCTCGTTGAAAGTGTCGACTCAATGTGTGGCAGCTGTGAAATAGGCCAATTCCATGCTAGGGATCATTAGGAAAGGGACTGAAAATAAAACTGCTTATATTATAATGCTGTTATACATGATGAGCGGCCACACTTGCAGTACTGCATACAATTCTGGTCACCACATCTAAAGGAGGACATTGTAGAACTGGGAGAGGTGCAGAAGAGGGCAACCAAGATTATCAGGGGCCTAGGGTACCTTCCTTATGAGGCAAGGCTACAACACCTGGGGCTTTTTCGTTTAGAAAAAAATATGACTATGGAGAGACATGATAAAGGTTTATAAAAGCATGCATGGTGTAGAGAAAGTGGATAGAGAAAAATTCTCCCTCTCACATAACACTAGAACCAGGGGACATCCCATGAAATTGATTACCAGGAAATTTAGGACCAACAAACAGAAGTACTTTTTCATACAACACATAATCTCTGCCACAAGATGGGGTGACAACCAACAATGGATGGCTTTAAGAGGGGTTTGGACAATGGATGGCTTTAAGAGGGGTTTGGTTTATGGAGAAGAGGTCTATCAATGGCTACTAGTCAGAGGGCTATAGGCCACCTCCGGCCTCAAAGGGAGGATGCCTCTGAGTACCAATTGCAGGGGAGTAACAGCAGGAGAGAGGGCATGGCTTCAACTCCTGCCGGTAGACTTCCAGCAGCATCTGGTGGGCCACTGTGTGAAATAGGTTGCTAGACTAGATGGGCCTTGGGCCTGATCCAGCAGGGCTGTTCTTTATGTTCTAAAGTATTTGCATCAGTAATGTACCATTATATTGAAATGACCAGAAATCACTATAATGATTTCATTTTAATATCTATTTCAAATCCTTTTAATTCACATCTTTACTATTAAATCCACACATGGGTACTTAATATAACCTGCTTGATTCACCCATACTGCAAAAGGTTTCAAGAGCTCCACAGTGTGAAGCATTAAGGCTGGAAAAACTTTTTGCCACTCTCTGCTTCCCCTGGAAATGCCCTGAGCCCTCTGAAAATATGTCCCTGAGGGATGCATGACTCTCGGGGAAGTATTTTTAAAGGGTTCAGGGCACTTCCAGGGGAAGCAGAGAGTGGTGAACACTGTTTTCCCACCCTGTGAGCTTCATGCTGTGGAGCTCTGAAAACCTTACACGGTGCAGATATATTTTCCCAGCATGCTGCCACTGCTTTAGTCAGAGTGTCAGCCACAGTGTTTGTATTATATCTCAGCAAGCTCCAGGTTGTATGTTTGAACCTATTACATACTGTATTAATAGCATTTACACTTGCTTAATGAGCTCTAAAATTCATTTAATTTAACAAAATTACATGACTATTTTATCTGTATTTCACTATTATCATACACATTCATATAGTCCCATGTAAAGAGCGAATGAACAAACAGGATAGGTCTTGAAACTACAGGGGTGTAACAAGGGGGGAAAATGTGAGAGTGTTTAAAATGTCCTAAGGGTCGTACATTTTGGAAAAACGTCTTATTTAGCCATTATGCAGACATGAAGCTCAACTGGAAATGAGTGAACAACATTACTGTTGAAGGAGAGTAATAGCAACAAGAAATATAGTGTCTCCTTTAATCAGGATTTTAAATTGTGAATAAACATTCATTTGTATGCTATAAATATGGCTTTTTAAAGTGTCTTAGAATTAGGGATGTGCATGAAATTCACTCAAATAGATTCAGATCGAATTTGAATCAATCTGAAACCACTAAATAGAGTGGAAATTCACTCCAATTTATTTGAATTTGCTCAAAGTCTAATCGAATTTGATTGAATTCAATTAGGCTTTGGGCAAATTTGAATTGATTCAAGCGAATCTCCACCCTATTAAATGGTTTTGAATAGATTCGAGAGAATTTCTTGCACATCCCTACTTAAGAGTACAAAAGTACACTACATTTCTCAGAAAGAAGTAAACCAAACACTAAAAAGTCCTCCATATCGGTTACCTCTTTTGCACTTTTAATTCTGGCCAAGAATGTGTACAACTCCATTGTTTCAGCAAACAGTGCCCGACAAACTGCTTGATAATGATTTGGTGCATCTAATCGGGTTGGTAGATGGGCAGCACAGAGCTAGGAAAGATAATAAAAAATATTGCATTATTTAAAATTAAAGCATTATTGTTCTGCATTATATGTAGATAATTGTATTTAAAATACACCAGAGAAATATTATTTATTACATGCCACTTCTTCACAATATATGTTTATCACACATTTATTCTATTTTTGTTTTTCCACTTACTTATAAGCCATGTGTGGAGGAATGGCTCTCTCTTCCTCCTAACCTTTTTATCACATATCCAAAAGTGGACTTTTGGTATGGCTGTGTCCACTACAACATTCCTTCACCTTTATCAAAAGTTACAAAACACTCTCCCAAAAAACCCTCAGTCGAGTGGAAAGGCATATAGACTCGGGGTGGAGACAAATCAACAAGCTTCTGATCTTTATATAATTAGAAAGCTTACTTTTTTAAAAAAAATCAGTTCAATTTAAAAAACAACACCACCATTTACAGCAAAAATGCTATTTCAAAACAGTGATAACAGAGCAGGTTAGAGAAAATAAATAGCTGGAAAAATGCAATCACTTCTTGGTTCAATACTGGTCCCTACTCAGAGTCCTCTGTACTTTTTTTTCCTTCTCAGCTTCTGGCTTGCTGGGCAGTCTCTTGTTCTGCTTACAGCATAGGTCTGGGGCTCAATCCGGCCTGGCTTTTCTTTTTCTTCTAGTGATTTCAGCTATTTTCCTTCCATAACTTCTCTTCTGCAAATGGACCAACTCTACTGCAGGCAGATTCTCTTTCAGGCTTCTTCTAGCTGCTCACTCTTGGCTCTCTTGACTACTCTGGACTTCTATGCTGATCTCCTCTGGACTCCCTCTCTGCTCTCCTTGGCTCACCCTAGCAGACTTCCAGACTGACCTCCTTCTTCTGCAACCTCCAGCTCTGATTCTCTCCAGCAGACTCTCTCTATATATACAGTTTCTCTGGCCCAACTGTTCCTCAACTCAGCCAATCAGTACCAACAAAAATTCCCTCCATTTTTCAAAATCTCTTTCCTTTCCAAATAAAGTCAAACTACAGAAGAACAAGTATGAATGTTTGACCCTGCACCGTCTCCATTCATAGGGATTTACAAGCACAGAAATTCTATTTACAATATTAAAGATTTAGGAATATAATATAATTTATAATTCATTGATAATGCAAGGGCTATTTACAAAAAGAAGAGGTTTGGGGAAACAGTAGTAATACACTATACAAGAGAGGGCTTATTGACAGAAACCCTAGAGATCTAAGCCTTGTTCCTCCACACTGGTGTTTCTCAACTGCCAGTCCGCGGCAGTGCCAGTCCATGAGAAATTAATCCCCCCCAAAAACAAATTTAGAGCCAATGGGAGCCACCGTTGCCAGGAGCTCTATGGCACTCATTTCTAGGCAGGCAGCCCTCACTGCTGAGATAACGTTCATTTCGAGGAAGCGAAATGAATGTTATCCCAGCAGCGAGGGCTGCCTGCCTAGAAATGAGCTCCAGAGAGCTCCTGGCACCAGTGGCCCCCAACGGCTCTAAATTGTTTTGGGAGGTGCCTGGGGGTGGCACTTTCCCCTTTACTAACTGCTAGTCTGGGAAACTGCGCACAAAGAATGTACCGGTCCATGACTCCAAAAATGGTGAGAAACACCTATGCTCTGGCAATATGTGCGGCAAAGAAGCACTTATTTGCAGCACGTATTGCATCTGTAGGTTCACGTCCAGCCAAATTGTCAAGGGTAGTGAGAGGACTTATATAGACCCATCCTGCCCAGCTTTGGAACCATCAGTTAGTCGTTATGAGGTTTTGAATGAGTTTTTTTGCATTTCTTGCATTTGAGCCTGCCGGGATACCATTGATGGTGGAGAGCCTTTTGTGGGGGCATCCAGTAACTCCTCTAGTGTGGTTATATTGGATCATTTTCAGTTTGTGACTCCAGAGGACGTGAACAAGCTGCTTGGAACAGTGCATCCTAACACTTGTTACTTTGATCCCTGCCCAACATGGCTCATACTATCTAAACGAGGAGATTATTGGAAAGGATCTGGTTGAGATCATAAATGCTTCTCTGAGGGAAGGTAGGATGCCGCCTTGTCTTAAGGAGGCAATTATTAGGCATCTTTTAAAGAAACCTATATTAGATCGCTTGGATTTAAGCAATTATAGGCCTATCTCCAGAAGTACTATCTATATAGTACTTCTATACTATACTATCTATAGAAGTAATTTTAAGGTATTCTCAACAGATACAATTCTCATCACATATTGGCAGCAAATGGCCAGCAGATGGCTCTGTGAAAATGTACAACAGGGAAGTACGTCAACTGGATGAGGAGCGCATAATGGAAAAGAACTTGTGTTTTCAAACATAGTATTTCTTCATCTGGAAGCGTCAACTATAAAGCTGCAACTTACTTGTATTTTCATTTATTTATAAAGCAGTAAACATTTTCTAAGCACTGTATATTGATTTAAAAAACCTCAACAGGCCCTGCATCCACAGGTGGAGAATCAAACAAACAATTTTTTAAAGTGAAACAAAAATGAAGAAAGAAAAACAACAAACCAGTTCAGATACCAACACTTCTAAGTTGCATAATGACCAGGCTGAATAGCTACTGAATGGAGAGTTCTGGGAAGGAAAGAACAAAATGGCAACTTTCCCCAGCCAGGTCAACAAAGGGGTCTTTCCTGTTCCCTTCACTTGGTCCCAGTCAGGTAAAATGGCTATATATGGAGATAGTTCTGGGAGAGAAGAAGCCACATAGTAGTTGGTCCCAGCCAGAACTTGCTGCCTCACTTTTTCCTCTGCTGCAGTCAGGTGAAGTGGTAGAACCATTAACTTTTAATGAGACTTATTTTCCCTAGTTTGACAGTGCAAGAGCATGTGTCTTTGGTTATTTGACTTCCATGTGTATACAATATCTTCTATGCAGCTAGTAGTGAAATATCTCAGTCCTATGCTGCTGCACTAGATACAATATGTTCCCATAAGAATGAAACTGAACAACTGAACAAGATTGACACTAGTGATTCAGGCCTCAACAATAAATTTAGAAGCCAGACTGACTTCTGCTCCATGTGGGGAGGTAGACATCACTCGCACTGAGCAATGCCCTCTGCTTGGGGGCTGGGGGCTTGACTCTCTGCCTTGTTTGCTCATTTCTGCTCCTGGTTGTATCCATCTGGCTTAGGAAGTCAATGGGCCAACACAACCAGGAGAACAACAACAAAAAATATGTATATACCGCTTTTCAACAAAAGTTTCCAAAACAGTTTACACAGAGAAATAATAAATAAATAAAATGGAAAGAAGAAGAATAAAATGGGAGAAGAGAGCAACCTGCCCAAGCCTTACTTGCTCACTTTCCTCCTGATAGTGTTAATTGTGCTCATCCTTCACCTGGCTCAGGCACCACTCTTAAATTTCCAGGGGCCATGGTAAGTTAATACCTGGGAATGGTCAAGCCTTATACTAGTTAAACATCTCCCTAACTTAAGAGAACGTCTTATTTATTATGAGCTCCATTGCCCATTGAGATCATCTGGAGAGGTTCATCTGCAGTTGCCATAAGCTTGTCTGGTGGCTACACAGGGACAGGCCTTCTCTGTTGCTGCTTCCCCAAGACTCTGGAATGCGCTCCCTGCTGAGATAAGAGCCTCCCCATCTCTAAAGTAAAGGTAAAGGTAAGTGTGCTGTTGAGTCAATGTCAACTCCTGGCTACCAGAACCCTGTGCTTTTTTTTTTTTTGGTAGGAGAAAATTTACCATTGCCATCTCCCACACAGTATGAGATGATGCCATTCAGCATTTTCCTATATCACTGCTGCCCAATATAGGTACCAACGGGGATTCAAACCAGCAACCTCATGCTTGCTAGGCAAGTCATTTCCCACTGCGCCGTTAGGTGGCTTCCCCATCTCTAACAACTTTTAAAAAGTCTTTAAAGACACATTTATTCACCCAAGCATTTAACCAGACCTGTTATTTTAAATTAAGATTTTAAATATTTATTTTATTTTATTTTTTATGTTGCTGTAAACCGCTTAGAGATGCAAGTTTGGGGTGGTGTAAAGGTAAAGTTGTGCCATTGAGTCAATGTGGACTACTGGAGCCCACAGAGCCCTGTGGTTTCCTTTGGTAGAATACAGGAGGGGTTTACCATTGCAATCTCCTGCACAGTATGAGATGATGCTTTTCAGCATCTTCCTATATCGCTGCTGCATGATATAGGTGTTTCCCATAGTCTAGGAAACATACCAGTGGGGATTTGAACCAGTAGCCTCTTGCTCCCTAGGCAAGTTACTTCCCTGCTGCATCATTAGGTAGCTTGGGGCGGTGTACAAACATGATAAATAAATGTTAGCACAGGATGACAGCCAACAAACTTCAAGAATTTCACTCATTTTGAAAAACAGTAAATAAACAGTGAAGATTAGGCAAATACAAATATTTTATACAACAGTTATGTTGGGTTGTAACTGAAGGGTCACAATGCTTTATTCTTTACAGCTGTAGTCTTGCTGAAGCCTATTCTAAGAATATTTATAGAGGATGCAAGTGCAAGTGCAGCATAACTGACTTTCTATATGAAACTTCTCTTTCTGAGCAGTTACTGGGCTGCCTAGGAACTGGATTGCTGCATTTAGTTTTTGCTTAGATCACTAAGAAGATTAGAGCATTTCTATCTACATTTAGAGGTCACAGGGGGGGGGGAAACATTATGTAAACGTTAGAGTCTTGCCAGCTCTTCTTTGTGGGTTCATTCTTATTTGAGAAGGGAATATAGCTCACCCAGCCAGTCTGGTGTTAACAGAAATCACATCTATTAGGAGAGATCAAACAAAATTTCTGGCTCCATCTGAATGTACTCCATCAAGAGTGAAACCAAATTACAACAAAATATTCACAACTGACTGACTTGGAGCTCACTTGGCTCCCACATAAGTGTTTTCCAAATAAAGACTTGAAATCTGCACCACCACAACTCAGTCTGACTGGGATCAGAGTTCAAAAGATACAAAACTTGTTTCCACTTCTAATCATCATCTGAAAGAAGGCTGTATATCTGTTCTTTATTCTCTGGGGAGTAAACATAACATTCTTTCCCATGGGACCTAAAAGACTCTGCTATCAATGTAAGCAATCCAATATGTCTCCATAGCCAAAATATAGACTAAATGCTTGTCATGCATTTGCTACAGCAGGGAGAATCAAACACATTTCACCAGTTACCAACCTGAGAAGCAAAGTTAAGTTCATCCCCAGGGGATAGAAACTTGTTTCACACATCCCTCCATGCTTATCCACAGAGCCAGTTTCTATATTCAAGGGCCCCTGCATTCCCTTTCTCTTTCTACACCTGCCATACTCACTTGTTTTCAGCTGCATGACATTTGATGGGGAAAGCAGGAAACTGCCATTTCCCCTAAGATGTCTCTCTCACACTATACACAACTAAAAAATTTCCATATATTCCTTCCACAGAAAACTTAGTTGTCCACAGATTGGAAATTCTGTGAAACAATCTAAAGCCAAACAATTCGAGGTGGTGGAAGAGCCACGGATAAGGTCTACGGGTGGGTGTGTGTGTTTTCCTCAAGGTTAAAGCTGCAATTTGCCTCACAGGGGAAAACATATTAGAACTTCCTGGAAATCAATAACATACATCTTGAGTTTATACATACATACATTGAATAACATACATACATGCTCAGGTATGTGGTTTATTACCAGTTCTACCAATCTTTAGAATACTTAAAAACTTTCATCCCATAGAAGAATGATATTTGAACTATAAAAGGTAGCAACCAAAGAAACAACAGTTTATCACTGTAGAAACCAGGCAAAAAGATCCTCCATTAAGAATTAATTATTCTGTGTAAGATTACATCAGAACATAAGAACAGCCCAGCTGGATAAGGCCCAAGATCTATCTAGTCCAGCATCCTGTATCACAACCAGTACTTAGCTTAAAAAAAATATATTATTCCAAAAAGGAAGAGTGAGAACAACTAATATTTGTCTATCTCTGCAAGTGATTAATATTTGTGGATGGAAAATGGAAAGATAAAAATATACTTGAATCCACCCACCACACTAATTTAATTACTCAATTATACAATTATTTAGGCTGCAATCCTAAACTATTTACTTTGAACACTTTGGGACTTACTTCTGAGTAAACATGCTTAAGATTGCACTGTCTTTTGGAAGTGAGGTCTGGCGGCTATTATTAGGCGGCCATATGAAAAGAATACCAATGTAATATTAAGTGTGAGAAATATTGAAATCTCTCTCAGGAGGATGCAGATTGCAGCTGTATTTTATAGTTTAGTAATTCAGAGCTGCAATTGGTTTATGTACTCTTACGTAAGGCATTAAAATGCTTCTCAGTATATAGAACCTGCTCATGTTTTGTCTGTAGCTTGATGTTTCTCTATCAGCCAAAAGACAGATTTCCAATTGCATAACCAGACGCAAGTCGTTATTTTGCTTTTAAAAGACATCAGAACAACAGAAACCTATTTCTGTATGCATGGGATAACGTCTTACTTGTAAACCCTTTGTCCAGAAGGTTCATTTATTCACTTCAGTTCTATTAATAGGGTCAAGCTTTGTGAAGCAGATTTTGAAAAAACCACCAAGCTATAACTACAAAACTGATGTTCCATATTACAAATGTAAATGTAATTAATGAAACTTATGAACAAAAGATATTATCTGAAAATGACATGAAATCTCCAAGCCTTCTGTGAAAAATGCTAATACTCTGCATGCTTTGTAGAATGAATGGCTTTAAACAGTGACTAAGAAAAGCAGTCTCGGAGAAAAGGCAGACAACAGCGAGATCAGATACATAACATTTTTTCTTCCTTTCAGATGTAGCTCAATGTGATTTGTTTCATAGGGTTGATGCATTCCCTGTGTGGGGCAAAGGATTAACAACATGGGAGACAGCAGATGGTATGCAGACCCTGTTAAGAGGATCCAAGGATGGCCAGCATTAACTCAAGGATACATCCTTGAAGAAATGGCACTGGTAGTAGATGTCTAGGAGATGACGTGGACAGAAATAACATTAAATGGTTATGGCCTGAAATTACTATCTTCATCCAAAAACTTGGATGATTCAGATTAACTAGACCCTTTTCAATCTGGCTTTCGCCCTGTGTTTGGGACTGAAACTGCCTTGCTCACCCTGGTGGATGACCTATGCTGGGAACTAGACAGGGGGAGTATGTCCCTGTTGGTTCTGCTGGAGACTTCTGCTCCACTCCTTGGCCTCTGGGGTCACGCAAGGCAAAGTACTGTCACCCATGCTGTTTAACATGAAATCGCTGAGAAAGGTCATTAGGAGGTTTGGACAGAAGTGTCATCAATATGCAGATGACACTCAGCTCTACCTTTACCTGACATCAGATCCTAAGGAAGACGTGGATATACTGAACTAGAGACTGGAGGCAGTGATGGCTGGATGAGAAAACTGAGACTATATCCAGAAAAGGCAGAGCTGCTGCTGGTCAGCAGAAAAGCCAATTGGGATAGGATCATTCAAACAGTTCTGGTTGGGGCTGTACTCCCCATGAAAGAGCAAGTGCACAGCTTGAGGGTGTTGCTGGACCCGGCTCTGCTTTTGCATGCTCAAGTCAAGGCAGTGTCCAGGATCCAATTTGCACAGCTTCAGCTAGTGTGCCAGCTGTGTCCCTTTCTTGAGAAGTCATATCTGGCCAAGGTTAATCATGCCTTAGTAATCCACGTTGCAGCTGGATTATTGCAATATGCTTTAAGTGGGGCTGCCTTTGAAGAATATTCAGAAACTTCAGTTGGTGCAAAATGCAGTTGCTGAGGTTCTCCCTAGTACTGCTTGCTCAAAGAATATTGCACTGATTTTGAAAGAGGCACTGGCTGCCATTTTGTTTCCAGATGCAATTCAAGGAGCTGATTATTACCTTTAAAGCTCCTAATGGCTTGTGTCCTGGATACCTAAAGGACTGCCTGCTCCTAAGGGTCTCTGCCCACCCAACAAAGTTGTTAGAGGGGCCTTTGCTCCATGTGCCAACGGTGAGAAGCTAAATTGTCATGCATGTGGAACAGAACCTTCTCTGTTGTGGCTCTAGAATGCTCTTGCAGTGAATGTCTGCTCTTTGGCACCTGCGGCTACTTTTAAAAAACAACTCAAGACCTTTTTATTTGGGCTTTTACCCCTTAGGGGCTGCTGGGTCTCTCAGCTTTCCTGCTTTTGTTTGTCTTTCTTATGGGGTGTGTGTGTTTGTTTTCATGGTTTTTACTATTTAATGGGTTTTAAGGTTTTAAATGTGGTTTTTATGGAGTTTTGTTTTATTTTAATTTTTGTAAACTGCTTTGGGATGTCTTCTGAAAGGCGGTATAAAAATTAAACAAATACATAAATCAATCAACCAACTAAACTGGTCCCATTGCACTGAAGCCAAGATTGCATTCACTTGGACAATTAATTACTCTCGAACATGTGCATTGAAATCAATCAGATTCTTAACTTTGAGCAGGATGGCAAGCTTCAAATATACCCTGATCACTGCTAATCTCTCTGTGACAATTGTATAACACTACGGAGCACTTGGCTGGAACTACTGCCTTTTCGCCATCTTGGCTCCACCTCCCACAACTGTTTAACACAAAGAGATACAGTCTCTTTATACCGGTACAAAATGAAGTTGGAAACGAGATCATAATTTTAAATCTGTTCTAAAGGAATTAGATTTTTAAAGATGAAAAACCAAGTTTTCATTTTTTTAAAGAAAGATTTAATTATTTTTGTATTACATTCTGCACTTAGATATTTTGTGGTAGTAGCAACAAGTATATTGGTTAAATTAATTAGCTGCTAGCAACAAATTGTTCATATTAGTCCAGATTTGTAAACTGAAGTGAATGAGGTTTCTAAGGCTAACTGATTATCAAAGAAAATCCACGGACAAGAGCAGAAGCATGGGTAAGGTATGAATTTTTCCTTGAGAAGAGGACTCAGGAAGTAGGGAGACAAATCAAAAGCTGGATAGAGAAAGGGGGCAGATAATGGCCTGAAAAACAGGTAGGAGACAGAAGCCTAAGGAAAACAAGATTACAGAAAGAAAGTTGAGTGATATAGGGACATATAATTGGGGGGGTATAGTTCTAGATGGGATTAGTTCTGCATGTTTTACACTTGTGTTTCTCTAGCAGAAGGCCCCCAGACTAAGGGGGTGTTTGTTTGTTTATCTTCTATATATTTAATTCTCTAAGGCATACCCGTGGCTAATCCCATGTGTGGCAGCTCTCACGAGAGTTCAGAGAGCTGCCAGATAGGCTAGCCACCAGATGGGTGGGAAAGGAAAAAATGGCCACTGCTGGCTGGCCAGCTGGGCAGAGGAGGGAGGCACTGAGAAAACGGCACCAGCAACAGGCTGAAGGAGGAGGCAGGGACTGACGAGGAAAGAAGGAGGCAGCAGAGAGGGGCAAGTGGGAAGAATGAGCCGGGAACTAGTGGGCAGTGGAGGAAGAATGAGCGGAAACAGGCGGGAGGGTGGGGGAGAGAACGAGGTGGGAATGAGCGGGGGAGAACGAGCCGGGAATGAGCAAGCGGGGGGTGGGTGGGAATTATGAGGCAGAAACGGGCAGGTGACAAAATAGCGACGGGTTGGGTGTTTGTGTGTGTGTGTGTGTGTGTGTGTGTGGCGCGGTGACAGACTAGAGGCGCAGATGCTCTGCACCCAGCCCAGCTAGTTTAAAATATTTCTATACCGCCCAAAACTTGTGTCTCTGGGTGGTTTACAGTTAAAATCATTGAAAACATCAAATCAATTAACAATTAAAATCATTGAAAACATTGAAAACATTTAAAACCCAATATTAAAAATATTTAATATTTCAAATGTCATATGTGATACGACTTGGGGATCTACAAAGAAAAGTCACAAATATTGGTGTGTACACACAAGTCCTTAAGCATGTGTAGTTCTTCAAATCCCAGTTGCTGTCTGCTCTGACAGTGTAATGAATTCTCTAAGCTGGACAGAGAAATAACCATAGTTACTAGCATTTTATATCCAAATTAAATGTGCAAAATTACATGGCCCATGGTTCTAGAAAACAGGAATATATAAAAGCTTTAGATGAGGGCTTCCCAACCTTTTTAAACAAGTGCACCCCTTCTGTCCCTAACCTTCAGTGTAGGAGAGGGGGTGGAGGAGAGAGAGAGAGAGAGAGAGAGAGAGAATAGATGTACATACAAATTTAATGTTAGAGACAGGCTACTCTAATCACGGGTTCACATGCACACTAAGTTATTCATAAGCAATCTGACTGAAAATTATTTGGACAAGTTTACTTGTTCTGATACTCAGTGCTAATTCTCTGAAGCTTGTCAGTTGGGCTGAAGAGAGGTTTACACTGAGCATCAGCATATGGCCAGCCAATCAGGAGCAGAAGAAGAGGGTCTTCATCCTCCTCCCTCCCCTTCTGCAGTGGACTGAGGACATGGCTTCAAATTGGTAATCCTCAGATGGGGAACAAATAGAGTGACTGCAGCATGGGGAGGCAGTAGGGTTCTGAGTATCCCAAAGAAGCCCTTCAAGTACCTCTAGGGTTACTAGTACCCCCTGTTCAAATCCCCTGCTTTAGAAAACCAGGCATTGGCTCTAGGTGGTACTTGCAGAGCTTGGCTTGGTATGCAAACTTAATGTGAGGGGAAACTATCATTCACCAAAGTCTGCAGTGTTGGCTGAGAATATGAAAGCACCATTCCTCTCACATTTACTTAAGAAACAAGAACAGTACAAGGGCAAGTTTGCATTAGCAGACTACTAGGAATTTTCCACACTGTGAGTGAAAGCTTGGCTCTCCATGCTCAGAGCTTCAGTAGAGTCAATCACATCACTGTTTACCATCACCAGGGGGAGAAGGAGTATCAAAACACAACCTTTTAGCTGAAAACTGACATTCTTTATGAACTTCTATGGCATAATTCAAATTAATGGTGGTATACAATGGCATTTGAAACAAACAGAACTCAAGGCTTAAGCTATACAGTCATTCCTTGCCAACCATGAGGGTTATGTTCTCACAAAAACTCTGTGGTTGACAAATTCACGGTTGGCAAGCAAGAAGAAACAATGTTAATGAGGGGAACTGCGCTTGCAAAAGCACCACAAAATCAAGGGAAGAAAGGTTAAAAATAGCTAAAAAACAACAAAAATCCCTAAAAATCACCAGAAATCTCATAGAATCACCAAGAGTTAGCAAGAATCACCAAGTTGAGTGAGCAGATTGAACCTCTGGAAAACTTTTGATCCCACCCCCCAAATAACTTAAATGCAATTATTTGGTGGACTGTCTCATTCTCAACACACTACATCTGCAGTGGACTACATTACAGGGCTATTGCTAATTCTCTCTCTCCAAGTATCAGCCCAGTCACCCAGCCTGCAATACTGTACACACACACACACACATATACACACACACACTTCTCTGTCACCCCCGCTTCTCTCCTGTCTCTATCTCTCTTTCCTCCACTCTTCTGTCTCTTTTCCTCTCTTTCCCCACCTCTCACAAGCGAAATCCCGCAAGAAATTGTGGATACTCAGGTCACGTTAGGCAAGACCAACCATAATTTTTCATTCGCGAATACTCAAAACCACAGTTGGAAAATCCGTGGTTGGTGAGGGATGACTCTACAGATAATACAAAATAAGCAGCAAAATGTGATGAAAGAGGATGGCAGACTACAATAAATTAAATATCCTCTAGATGGGTTCACAGTCTCTAGAAATCATAATCCGAAGATAGGGATAGCAAACAGGACATAGGAGTTTTGCAGGAGTTTAGTCGGAAGTGTGCGGGGGAGTTTGGATCACAAGGAGCCTGGTGGAGAAGAGAACGTAAGTACATATTCCTCCCTCGTATCCCTCATATTCTTGGGAAAGGCTGTTTGGACAGTTAAATAGCTGACCATTACAGCTGAGACCTATCCTTCTAATAAACAGATAATAAAATACTTACAATAAACTATCTCTAAATACTGTCAACAGCCAACAAGACAGTATGAAGATAGAAAGTCAGCAGGGGAAGGGGCACTTCCCAGTGTATTGCACAGAGTGCCACATGTATGACTTTTTGCCCCATGGGCAGAAGTCATGGGTGTGTGCTCAGTGCAAGGAGCTCCTGGCCCTCAGGGAGCAAATCTGTTCCCTTGAGACCAAGGTGGCGGATCTGGAGAAGCTCAGAGAGACAGAGAGGCATGTGGACAAGACCTTCAGGGATGTGATAGAGGCATCCCACTCCAGGGCTGGTAGCTACTCTGCTGTCAGGGAGAATGAAGGTCTTGGGCAAGGAGGACATCAGTCTGAGGAAAAGGGAAATGCTCCTTTAGAAGGGACCCCTTCCGTGGATGATGAGCCCATATCCTCTCGCACAGGGGATACTCCTCTGGGGGGTGGGGGCATCCTTGTAGTGGGTGATTCGATCATTAGAGGTATAGAGAGATGGGTTTGTGACCCGCGTGTTTGACCACACGGTGACGTGCCTGCCTGGTGCGAAGGTTGCGGACATCACGCAGTGTCTAGACAGGCTCCTAGGCAGTGTTGGGGAGGAGACAGCTGTCATGGTGCACGTTGGCACCAACAATGTGGGGAAATGTAGTCGGGAGGTCCTGGAAGCCAAATTTAGGCTGATAGGTAGTGTATTGAAGTCCAGGACCCCCCAAGGTAGCATTCTCAGAAATGCTACCTGTTCCACGTGCAGGTACACTGAGACAGGCAGAGCTGAGGGGTTTCAATGCGTGGATGAGATGTTGGTGCCGGGAGGAGGGGTTTAGATTTGTTAGGTACTGGGACACATTTTGGGGCAAGCAAGGCCTGTACAAAAGGGACGGGCTGCACTTGAACCAAGATAGAACCAGACTGCTGTCACTTAAAATCAAAAAGGCTACAGAGCAGCTTTTAAAATGATACCTGGGGAACAGCCGACGGGAGCTGGGCAGTATCCCGTTTGGCAAAAGCCCTCCCTTAACGTGCGAGGGTGCAATGAATTCAGATAAAACAGAAGCAGACAGTGCAGAACTGCTTAAAGAGCAGACAGGAGCCTGTGCCAGCAGGTCAAAGAGTCAAAAGAATAGCATACTTCAGGGGAAAGATTCAGAGTATAGGTGCTTATATGCCAATGCCAGAAGCCTCCAAGCCAAGATGGGTGAACTGGAGTGCTTGGTTGCTAACGCAGAAATAGATATAGTGGGCATAACAGAAACATGGTGGAACAGTGAGAACCAGTGGGACACAGTCATCCTTGGGTATAAACTCTACAGAAAGGACAGGGAGGGGCGCATTGGAGGTGGAGTAGCACTGAATGTTGAAAAAGGGATAGAATCTAACAAGCTTGAAAACCTAGGTGGACTGGAGTCCACCACAGAAACCCTGTGGGTGACTATACAAGGCCGGAAAGGAAACGTGCTACTGGGGACGTGCTATCGCCCTCCGGATCAAAACGCCGACAGTGACTGGGAGTTGCAGGAAGAAATCAGGGAGGCGTCAAGGAGAGGCAGGGCTGTAATTATGGGTGACTTCAATTACCCACACATAGATTGGGTAAATTCACATTCAGGTCAAAGAGGTCAAATTTCTAGATACGCTAAATGATTGTGCCCTAGAACAGTTGGTCATGGAACCAACCAGAGAGAAGGCAACATTGGACCTAATTCTGAGTGATACCCAGGACTTGGTGTGTGAGGTCAGTGTCATCGATCCTTTAGGGAACAGTGACCATAGTGCCATCAAATTCAGCATACATGCAGGGAGAGAATCACCAAGGATGTCTAACACGGACATTTTGAATTTCAGAAGAGGAAACTTCTCCAAAATGAGGAGTATGGTGAAAAGAAAGCT
The DNA here is from genome assembly GCF_027244095.1 of Hemicordylus capensis. Taxonomy (NCBI): domain Eukaryota; kingdom Metazoa; phylum Chordata; class Lepidosauria; order Squamata; family Cordylidae; genus Hemicordylus; species Hemicordylus capensis. Next base: position 236,668,539 of record NC_069660.1, on the reverse strand, counting down.
GAAAGGGAAATCCAGGAGAGTCACTTCGCTCCAGAGTGCATGGAGTTTACGCAAAACCACAATACTAGAAAAGCCCAGTTAGATTGTATACTCAAAAGGAGGAAAGATACCACTAAGTCCAGGAGGATGCCAGCATGGCTAACGGGTACCATCAAAGAAGCCATAAAAGGGAAGATGACTTCCTTCCCAAATTGGAAGGCCTATCCAAATGAAGAGAACAGAAAGGAACACAAACTCTGGCAAAAGAAATGCAAGGTGACAATAAGGGAGAGGAAAAGAGAGTTTGAAGAACATTTAGCCAAAAGTATCAAGGGGAATAACAAAAACTTCTTTAAGTACATCAGAAGCAGGAAACCTGCTAGGAAGGCGGTTGGGCCATTAGACAATGACGGAGTGAAAGGGATTATTAAGGAAGATATGGAGGTTACAGATAAGCTGAATGAGTTATTTGCGTCTGTCTTCACAGCAGAGGATACTGAGCATATACCTGTTCCTGAACCAGGCTTTTTAGGGATGGAGGCTAGAGAGCTGAGTCAGATAGTTGTGACAAGAGATGATGTAATAAACTGTCTGGAAAAACTGAAAGCTAACAAATCACCAGGGCCGGATGGCATCCATCCAAGAGTCCTCAAAGAACTCAAACGTGAAATTGCCAACCTCCTTGCTAAAATTTTCAACTTATCCCTGCAGTTGGGCTTTGTACCAGAGGACTGGAGAGTTGCAAATGTAACACCGATTTTCAAAAAGGGATCCAGGGGCGACCCAGGAAATTACAGGCCAGTTAGCCTAGCGTCCGTTCCAGGCAAATTGATGGAAAGCATCCTCAAGGATAAAATTGTAAAGCACACAGAATAACATGCCCTGCTGGGAGTGAGCCAGCATGGCTTCAGCAAAGGTAAATCTTGCCTCACCAACCTTTTGGAGTTCTTTGAGAGTGTCAACGAGTGTGTGGATCAAGGTGATCCAGTTGACATAGTATACCTGTACTTCCAAAGAGCTTCTGACAAAGTTCCTCATCAAAGACTCCTGAGGAAACTTTGCAGTCATGGGATAAGGGGACAGGTACATGTGTGGACTGCTTACTGGCTGAAAGACAGGAAACAGAGGGTAGATATAAATGGAGAGTTTTCGCAATGGAGGGAAGTAAAAAGTGGAGTCCCCCAGGGTTCTGTACTGGGACCAGTGCTTTTTAATTTATTCAGAAATGATCTAGAAGCAAGGGTAAGTAGTGAGGTGGCCAAATTCGCAGATGATACCAAACTCTTCCAGGTAGTGTAATCCAAAACGGATTGTGAGCAGCTCCAAAAAGATCTCTCCAAACTGGGGTAGTGGGCGACAAAATGGCAAATGCAGTTCAGTGTTGGCAAGTGTCAAGTGATGCACACTGGGACGAAAAACCCCAACTTCAAATATATGCTGATGGGATCTGAGCTGTCAGTGACTGACCAGGAGAGGGATCTTGGGGTTGTGGTGGACAGCTCATTGAAAGTGTTGACTCAATATGCAGCAGCTGTGAAAAGGGCAAATTCAATGCTAGGGATCATTAGGAAGGGGATTGAAAATAAAACAGCTAATATTATAATGCCCTTATACAAAATTATGGTGCAAGCACACTTGGAGTACTGCGTACAATTCTGGTCACCACATCTTAAAAAGGACATTGTAGAACTGGAAAAGGTGCAGAAGAGGGCAACCAAGATGATCAGGGGCCTAGAGCACCTTTCTTATGAGGCAAGACTACAACAGCTGGGGCTTTTTAGCTTAGAAAAAAGACGACTGCGGGGAGACCTGACAGAGATCTATAAAATCATGCATGGTTTAGAGAAAGTGGAGAGAGAGAGAGATTCTTTTCCCTCTCACACAACACTAGAACCAAGGGTCACTCCATGAAATTGATTGCCAGGAGGTCTAGGACCAACAAACGGAAGTACTTTTTCACACAACGCATGATCCACTTGTGGAACTCTCTGCCACAGGACGTAGTGACAGCCAACAACCTGGATGGCTTTAAGAGGGGTTTGGATAACTTCATGGAGGAGAGGTCCATCAATGGCTACTAGTCGGAGGGCTGTGGGCCACCTCCAGTCTCAAAAGGCAGGATGGCTCTGAGAACCAGTTGCAGGGGAGTAATGGCAGGAGAGAGGGCACACCCTCAACTCCTGCCAGTGGCTTCCAGCAGCATCTGGTGGGCCACTGTAAGAAATAGGATGCTGGACTAGATGGGCCTTGGGCCTGATCCAGCAGGGCTGTTCTTATGTTCTTATAGTTAATTATGATGTATCATTATTTTAAAAAGCTATCTTGCATGATATAATCCAACTGTTTCTGTTCCATGCAACAGTGATTCCCAAACTGTGGTCCACAGACTGGTAATCTGCGAAGCTATTACAGGTAGTCCATGACAGAAAATAATAAAGATAATGTAATAATAATTTAATCCTGTTTGTTTCTTACATAGCCCTCTTGTACCCTAATACAATTGTGCTCTGGAGGATCCCTCAACCCTCATGAGCAGAATTTTTGGGCCAAATTGGGCTGAAGAAAGGCGGGGAGTTGGGGAAAATCACCTCCATTTTCAGTCTTTGAGAGTGTCAATAGCATGTGGATAAAAGGTGATCTGGTTGACATAGTATACTTGGACTTCAAAAAAGCTTTTGACAAAGTTCCCCACCAAAGGCTCTTGAGTAAATTTAGCCGTCAGTGGATAAGGGGACAGGTTAATGTGTGGTTCCGTAACTGGTTGAAAGACAGGAAACAGAGGGTAGGAATAAATGGACAGTTTTCACAATGGAGAGAAATAAGAAGTGAGGTCCCTCTGGGTTTACTGGGACTAGTGCTCTTTAACTTGTTCATAAATGATCTAGAAGTTGGGTAAGCAGCAAAGTGGCCAAATTTGCAGATGACACTAAACTATTTAGGGTAGTGAAATCCAAAACAGTTTGTGAAGAGCTCCAAAAAGATCTCTCCAAACTGGGTGAGTGGACAACAAAATGGCAAATACAGTTTAATGTAAGCAAGAGTAAAATGATGCATATTGGGGCAAAAAACCCCAACTTCATATATATACTGATGGGGTCTGAGCTGTCAGTGACTCACTAGGGGAGAGATCTTGTGGTGGTGGTGGACAGCTTGCTGAAAGTGTCAATTCAGCTCACGGCAGCTGTGAAAAAGGCCAGTTCCATGCTAAGGATCATTAGGAAGGGGACTGAAAATAGAAATGCTAATATTATCATGCCCTTATACAAAACTATGGTGCAGCCACATTTTGGAGTACTGCATACAGTTCTGGTCACTGTATCTAAAGCTGGAGATTGTAGAACTGGAAAAGGTGCAGAAGAGAGCAACCAAGATGATCGGGGCCTGGAGCATCTTTCTTATGAGGCAAGGCTATAGCATTTGGGGCTTTTTAGTTTGGAAAAGAGGTGACTATGGCGAGACATTATAGAGGTGTATAGAAGTACGCATGGAGTAGAGAGAGTGGACAGAGATAAATTTTCCTCCCTCTCTCAGCACCAGAACCAGGAATCATCCCATGATATTGAGTGCCAGGAAATTTAGGACCAGCCAAAGGAAGTACTTTTTCACACAGCGCATAATCAATCTATGGAATTTTCTGCCATGGGATGTGGACATGTCCACTAGCTCGGATGGCTTTAAAAGGGGCTTAGACAAGTTCATGGAGAACAGATCTATCAATGGGCACTAGTCTGGTAGCTACTGACCACCTCCAGCCTCAGAGGCAAGATGCCGCTAAATACCAGTTGCAGGAGACCAACATCAAGAGAGAGGGCATACCCTCACCTCTTGCCTGAGGGCTTCTCAGAGGCATCTGGTGGGCCACTGTGTGAAACAGGATGCTGGTCTAGATAGTCCTTGGGCCTGATCCAGCAAGGCTGTTCTTATGTAATACAACCAAGTGCTACATTAAATGGTTCAAGATGAAGATGTTTGCCAACAGGGAGGTATCATTTGACATTAATGGCCTTGATTTTACAGACAACTAGTGTAGCATATTTCATTTCTGTGATTTTTTAAAATATAGTTATTCCTGACCAACAGAGCTGATGATTGCTGAAATGTTATTTTAATTTATTTATTTTAACATATTTTTATACCACCCAAAACTTGTGTCTCTGGGCGGTTTACAAGATAAAAACAACATTAAAACAATAGTTAAAAACAAAAACAAGAAATTTAAAACACAACAATTTAATTTCCCCCCCTTGCTGAGTAGATCTAAAAGTACCTACTTTTTAAAGTGTTTTGAGGGCCTGAAACGAAGAATCTTCCTTACAGATACTATGAACGTTCCATGAACAAGTTATTCTTGGCTATACTTCTGATGAAGAGCTGCCCAAGAAGCATGGTTAATATTATATGTTCATTATTACTTTAATAAGGGGTTTTTGATTTTGCTGAATAACCCCTCTATCCATCACCAGTCATGGCTACTGGTCACTTTCTACACTACAACTGAAAAAGGTGTGCAAAATAAATGATATTTAACCCTACTGCTGCGTAACAGGATAACCTATTCAATAAGATAACCTATTCAAACATAACTGAATAACGTACTTTGTAACTTTTAAAAGGTACCAGAATAATGCAGATATTTCAAATAAAATGTTCACCCCCAAAAGGGCTAATCACCTGATTATTCTTGTTTATTTTAGTATTTTCTATTATGGTTTTCTCCAGAGACTCTTTTCAATCAGTAGAGCTAAACCTTTCAATGACAGCAAAGTCTATGCTCAGGAATGAAAAGAGAGGATTGACTTGCTGATCCCAAGTCCAGATTATTTGCTGTCTTATCCAATTTGCCTAGGTGGATTTAATGCCATCATTATGCTGATAGTGAAACTGAAAAATGCACACTGGACTTATTAGCTTTAATGGCTAGACGGCGCACATGTTTGCCCCATAAGATGAGCTCACAGACAGATCCAGTCAGCTTTGGAACTGATCAATCCGACTTGTCTGTCTGAAAGTAGACATTTTAGTCTACTTTGGCATATATACAACTACTTTATACTCTGTTATGATGAATCACTACAGCATTGCTAGGTCTCTAAGGGCCAAACTAGATGAGATGTTAAGAGTTGTGATTGTGTCTCCCACATTTTTTAACAAAAGTTAAAAGAAGCTACAGGGATTCCAAATCAAATTGGGGCTGCATTGCTGGAGCAAGTGAGGTATAATCCTCCCTTCTGCTCTGTTCTCCTGATTTAAATCACATTCCACCCCAGCTGCCCTACAGTGGAAAACATAGCGGATCCATGTCATATCAGGCTTAAATTACACAAGATGGCAGCAGATTCATCTTTTAAGCAAATGAGAGATGCAGATGAGGAAAGCTGAATCCTCCCAGCTTTTTCTGTTTTATCTCTCCTTAATCCATTACAAGAATTCTCTTTTCAAATCTACTTGATTTGTATGGTAACAAGCCAACCAAAGAAGCAAGGTGATCACAAGCCAATTGGAAACCAGTAACAAAACCAGTCAGGATGGGAAAAACAGGCCTCCAAAATGGTGCTTGGAATACTCAAAACATTGCAAGTTCAACTGGTTATTCCGACATAACATTCTGGGGATTTGCATTGTGTTCCAAGCTTTGAATGGAACGCAAATCCCGTTTGCGATTTCCCTAGTGCATGTATTTATGGTTGTAATTTCTGGTTTTGTAGTTTTGTGAGGGAGTAATTTTCAATGGAGATGCATTGGTATGTGTATGGATCAGCCCCTCTTCTGCTCACATTTTTCCACTGAAAGCCACTTTTCCCGCTTGTCAGTGTCCAGGCACCGTTGCAAACAGGTGACTGAAAACTTAAGGCGATGGGTCAGTGAAAAAGCAATCTATTACTGCTTTTCCACAAAATATCTCTCTCTCTGAAGCTATTTTTCATACTAGCTGCAACTGTCAAGGTTAGGGTTTACATCAATCTGTTTGCATGTAATATAGTTTGGCTATTGTGATACAGAATTTGTTTGGGTGATGTTGTTGCTTTTTCCTTGTGGTATCACAAGTCCAAAGAAATGATGAAACCATCCCATACACTGTAGAAACTGACACAATTTTCAGCTTCAGTTAACAGACCAAACTTTCATGACTATTTGTACATACATTAATTATTAGAAGCTATTACAGATTCAAGAATTGTGCACACTTCTAAATACCTGCCAGTAATGTAAGATTTGAATCACTGATACAGAGGCCCAAAGTGCCAAACCATGGTTTAGCCATCATGAAGAGATTTCATGATTATATGCTCCCCTCGTCTCTGTACCTTCCTCACTCTTACACAAATCATAGTTTAAATCAAAACCATTTCAAAACTGTGGTTTCCATTTTGGTTTGGAGGCAACCCAAGACTTTTTGATCAAACCAAGAAGTGAGGGAATCAGAAGAAAGCAAAGAGGGACTACATGCACATGAGGCCCATACACAATGGCTAAACTAAAGATTGGTCACTACATCTGAAGTGGATCATTGCTATCATCTATGGTTACAGAGGCATAGCTAGGAGAACGGAGGCTGGTTTTTGCCCCTCTATCTGGTGGCCCCTCCAAGTAAGGGAGATAATGAAGGTAATTAGGAGGGGTGGAGCTTAGGGCCCCGGGTTCTTTGAACCCATTTGCTCAGTTATAGCTGCACCTCTGCATGGTCAGATTTTGTTTATTATTTATTTAACATATTTTTATACCACCAAAAACTTACGTCTCTGGGCAGTTTACAACAATACATGGATACAGATCCATGTATCCCTGATTTTCACCAGTTCTCCCTACCCACTGCAATCCACTGTGGCCCACCTGCAAACCCAGGTCCTTTCATCCCTGCTGGAGCCCAATGCGGGGACAGGGTCGGGGGAAAGAGCTCTAGCAATGGACTGTAATGAAGTCAGGCAGCAGGAGGCAAATCATTCAGCTTGTCTCATCTATGTGCCCCCTTTTAGTTTTAAAATCAGGGATGGGGAGATAAGGTTCAGCTCTTTACTATTTACCACTTCACACATGAACAGGGTAGATTTAATAAAACAAATGTGGCTGACACAACCACTTCTAGCTTGACTCACAACAGCTTGTATTTGACGGCAATGAATATTTATATTTCAACAGAAGTTCCCAAAGTGGTTTACACAGAGAAATAAAAATAATGATGGATTTCTGTCCCCAAAGAGCTCAGAATCGAAAACGAAACCAGTAACAGCCACTGAAGGGATGCTGTGCTGGGGCTGGATGGGGCCAGTCGCTCTCCCCCTGCTCAGTAAAGAGAATCACCACTTTAAACAAGTGTCCCTTTGCTCAGTTAGCAGGAGAATTTGAATTGCAGCTAGATTCAGTTCCACTGACAGACCAAGATTCTTCCCAAATAAACAATGCCCAAACCCGGTGCATATATGTAACCCATTTTTCTACTGTCAGCAGAAGGTAGCTACCTGGATAGTATGCTGGCAACAAAAAAGCAGTGTGGAGTTCCTAGTTTATGCTATGCCACTCTTAGACAATAATCCTGGAAATCCTATTTACCAATTGAACAATTCAGGAGACAGCCCCCAAAGGAGTTAGTGCAACTCAGTTCAAAAGTACATTGGCCACTTCAGCCACTGGATGTAAATTGTACTGAAAACCCTGACTGTATGGGTCCTTTTTGGTTGTAGCTGTAGTTTCTTAATTAACAGCTATGGTTTGGTGGTAGTTTTGCAATTTTTCCTGATGTGTTTAAAAAGTTACAGGCATATCTATCCAAATGAGTTTTAATTTTAAGTCAGCACAACTTAAATGGTTGATCTGTAGTGATCAGTAAAGTGGAGCAATACAGATGTTTGTGGGTTCAGATGCCAAGTGGAGTCTTGGCTTCCAGTGCCATCAATCAGCCTCAGGAGCATCATGTGTTGCCCCCTCCCCTGTCACCATGCAAGTCAGAAGAATTCTACTTCCAGTGTGTTTAGAAACCAGCCAGGATTGGCTGTGATGGTCAAAGTGACTGGTTATTTTAACCAAAGTAATTGAAATAAACAATTACCTGAAGCTGAATTCAGATTGCAGTTTATTTCGAGCATGTTGTTGACAACATCATGACTTATCCCGACTTGTTTCTAACCACAATCGGAAGTGGAATTCTTCCAACTCACGTGTGGGCAGTGGAAAGTGCAAGCTCCTGAGGCTGACTGATGATGCGAGAAGTCAAGATTCTGCATGGCATCTGAACTGGCCTTGTGTGTGCAGTTGTAACTTTTTCATTCAGACGATAAAATCTAAAATATAGTCATGTTTAAAATCCCATAAGAAAAATATATTTCCTCCCACATCTTATTCTTAAATAAATTACATATCAGCCTGAACTATTTTAAATTTTATGAACCATCCAACTTTCAGCCTGACCTTGCTTTCAGAAACACACCTCATAAAGTTAACAGTTAATTATTGAAATAACAGTGGTTCAAAGGGATTAAGAGTGTGATACAGCTGAAGGGGAAAATACATTTTTTTTCTTTAAACAAGAAAGCAAATGGCACAGAATATATTCTTCCCCCATAGAAGATAAGAAGTCCATAATGGCTCATTCAAGTGTAGCTAGGTTTAGAACATGACAAGGTTACATTCTCAAACATACAAAATCTTAGGAAACTTTAAAAAAAAAAATAAGGGGAAATAAAACTCTTTTGACACCCTCAAAAAGTAAAGCATTCATTTTTTCATAATGCATTTACGTTTATCAGCCACAGATTAGTGATGTGCTCAAAGCGTTACGGCACCTCTATTTTGAGGCGCCAAAATGCTTTGAGCTGCCCCAGCTGAATTGTTTCGGTGGGCACAAGCTGGTCACTAACTGGAGCAAGGCAGATCTTACCTGCCCCTCTGTTGCTCCTCTGGCGCCGGCCCGCCCGCCCCACCCCCCGCCCCCGTGTGGCACTGTTTGTATTAAACAGTCAAGCTGTCGGTTTGGAAAAGCCATGCTACTCTGGCTGCATCAGTTCCCTGCTTCCAGCAGCCTCTGGGCAGTTTTGGGCAGGAAATGGCATCTGAGTATGTACAGAAGCCATCTTGAGTGGCCTGCATGCTGTTGCAAACACTGTAGGAAGTTGCCTAATACTGAGTCAAACCACTGGTACATCTAGCTCAATGTTGTCTACACTTACTGGCAGCAGCTCCCCATAGTTTCAGACAGGGGTCCCTTTTGGCCCTACTTGGAGATGCCAGGGAATGAACCTGGAACCTTCTGTATGCAACGAGATTATCTGTCACTGAGCTGTGGCTCCCATCCTCTAAGAGAAATATCTTACAGCAGACAGTCCTCACATGTAGTCACCCATACAAAGGCAAACAAGGGCATACCCTGCTTAGCACACTACTGCACATTCAGCTCTTCTCATCAGTGGCTGACATCCTAACTCACTCAGTATGCATGCTTCAAGAGACTACAGGGCTGCAACGAGAGCCCTGTGCTGTTCCCCTGGTCCCCCTGGATATGTGCTGTTGCACAAGAGCCTTTAGAGTTTTGAGAACACCCTATACTCCAGAAGGACTCTGCACAATCAAAAATATATCGCTGATCATCAGCAATGTGCTTCTGATGTTGCAGAGTCTTCTGGAGTACAGGGAGCTTTTGTGAAACAATGTGCACACAGGGGAACTAGTGCCCAAGGACTCCCATCACGCCTCTGCAGTCCCTGAAGCATGCACCCTTTTTTAGTCAGGATGTCAGCCATATAATAATATAATAATATATTACTATTAAAGCAAAAGTAAAGTGTGCTGTCAAGTCAATTTCGACTGCTGGCGCCCACAGAGCCCTGTGGTTTTCTTTGGTAGAATACAAGAGGAATCTACCATTGCCTCATCCCGTGCAGTATGAGATGATGCCGTTTAGCATCTTCCTTTATCACTGCTGCTTCATATAGGTGTTTCCCATAGTCTGGGAAACATACTAGTGGGGATTCAAATTGGCAACCATCCAATTAGGATCTGTTTGTTAGTCAAGCATTTCCCCACTGCGCCACTTAAAGTGACTATGTTATTATTAGGTACACTAATATTTATTTATTATATTTCTATACCGCCTGATATATACATCTCTAATGTGTACCTACGCCACCTAATGGTGCAGTGGGGAAATGACTTGACTAGCAAGCCAGAGCTGTGCGGGAGATGGCAATGGTAAACCCCTCCTGTATTCTACCAAGAAAACCACAGGGCTCTATGGTCGCCAGGAGTCGACACCGACTCAATGGCACTTTACCTTTAATGTGTACCTAATATGTTAATATGTCTTCAGTAGTAAAGTTAATAGAATCTACTGACCCAAACATCACAAGACAAACACAAGACAAACAAGTACCACCAATTGCCACAACAATACAGTGCCGAAGAGCATGACTCATTTGTTGTCACACAATGAGTGCATTTAGGATCTTAATCTGACTAAGATATGTAGAGTCTCTTTTAGGAGTTCGTAGGAAAGTGGAATGCGATGAAGGTGTGTGGGCTGGAGAAGAATATTATATCAATGCAGTGATGAAATTCCTAAGAGGGCTTACATTAGAGCGAATGCATCTGTGCTCCTGTTAATCAGTTGTTGAAAAACAAAGTAGAGCCAGCATAAAGATCTCTGTCACTTTTTACTGGCACATTATTCGAAGAATGGAACATTTCTCAGGCAAGAAAATATGCTGCAAGAATCTCTACCAGCAAAGAAGAAAGATCTGCTGATGGGGAATTACCCATAATAGGCTCGTGCTAACAGGAGACAGTTGATGAGTAAGAGATGGTATAGTAGGCACATACTTTATAGCCAGATATAAATATGCTTTAGAGGCACACCCAAACATGTGCTTTTTTGCCCTCCCTACAAGGGTGTGGTAAAACAAATGACACACAAATAATTCCTCAGATCTAGTTTTATGTGAAGTATGTGGCCAAGTAACCCTTTTATAAACAGCATTAGCAATACACTCAAATATACTGCATTACTACAAACGCTTAAATTAACAAGTCACAGGATTAAGTTTATTATGAATAAGGTTCAAACTAGACTTTAGGTATCAAACCTATGTACTAGTTTTAGGTTGTAGCTGATTTCCTATGAAATAGGGTCAGAAAGAGGGCAATTTAAAAGTACAGAAAGGACAGGTTGGGGAAGTTGCTGAACCCTTCCCCCATTTATTTTATTTTATTTCCCATTCTTCCTCCAAGGGGCCAGAGCAATGTAGTACATACTTAAGTTTCTCCTCACAACAACCCTGTAAAGTAGGTTAGGCTGAGAGAGAAGTGACTGGTCTAGAGTTACCAAGCAAGTATCATGGCTGAATGGGGATTTGAACTTGGGTCTCCCTGGTCCTAGTACAGCACTCTAACCATGACACACACCCAAAAAAATAACTAGCCATTTTGATCTTGGTGGGGCTCTGAGATCCCAGCAGCCAAAAAAACAATAGGGGGAGAAGGCTGAGATAGATCCTGGGACAAGAAGTAAAGATGGGTCCCTAGGTCCCCTGCCTCCTCCTCCTCCCTTCTCCCTACTGTGTCTTTGTTGCAGAAGAACTTATGGTGAAAAACAAAACATTCTCAGAATGCCCCTTTCTCTCGCTCCCATACAAATAATGTCACACATTTCCCACGCTCTGATCAGGAGCCAACAGCTTGCCAATGAGTCAGGGAGACAGAAGAGTGGTCTGTTACCCATTCAACAGGCCCCTCTCCCTCATGGGCCCAGGGACATTCTTGCTCTCCCTTGTTCAATTAGAGCCATATCCCTAGGAGAAGTAGTTCTGGCACATAGGAAGGGTTCAAGCAACCTACTCCCACCTGCTTCTTAAGCTCCACCTCCTCACTTTACAGGAGGAGAGAGGCACTGTTTTGAGATCCACAAGAATATATTTTCCAGAATGTTTTTAAGGAAATTATTTCAGTAGTTCATTTCCCATGCAAATAGCAGTGGTGCTGGTAAGGGACATTTTCATGGGAACTGCAGTGCAGAATTAGTGTTAAAAGGACATCCCACCCGCATCACAGTTCTGATCCTGACAGATACCTACAGCTCTTATTTCTGTTTAAAAAATATAAACACAAAAGGACCAATGATGTGATTATGTTATTTAGTTTGGCCCTCAGTTCACTGGAACTAATTGTACACTTAGTAACTGCTTACCATAATCTTCTTGCTTACTTGCTAACTCTTTCTCCTGGCTCACATAAAAAAATCTTTCAAATTATGCACCGCAGTGAACACTATATTAGGAATTAAAAACTGTTTGAAGAACAGGAATTCCTATGTTTTCTGTATCTGAAAGTCTCTTTTTCATAAAGGCCTTTTCACATATTGTGCATGACAATGAAGTAGAAGATGAACTAACAATAAAGAGGCCATTAAAGAGCTAGAAGGACCTCCTTCCCTCTGTTCTTCCCACTATCATCAACATTTAGACTATATAATCCTTGGGACTTTGTTTTGCTTACGTTAAAGTGCTATGTACAAAAATGCAAAAATAATTCAGCAACAAGCATTTTAATCAGGCTGTTAAATTGTTGACCAATTAGTTGGAGGCCCATCAAAAATGAAAGGCAGAATGACAAGGAGCAGTTTGTTTCATGTTTCACCTTTCTCCCTTTTCACTTGCATTAGTCTCCTTTCTTCTCTCCCTCCTTTATCTTTCTTTATGTCTAGAGAGGTACTCTCCTCCTCCACATTTTTATGACCTTCTATTTTTCTTTTCTTCCTCCCTTCCTCCCTCTCTTTGCCAGCACTACTACTTCTCTGCATTCCCTTTGGCTGACTATTAGTGATAGTAGTTGGTTTTATTTGTTGGGTGTCAGGATTTGTGTGTGTGTGTATGTGTGTGTGTGTTTGTGTTTTCCTTTGAAGGCAGCTATATTTTTAAAATATGGTTTAGAGCAGGGTTTCTCAACGTGTGGGTCCCCAGATGTTATTGGACTTCACCCATAATCCCCAGCCCCAGTGGTCTTTGGTTGGGAATTATGGGAGTTGAAGTCCAATTACATCTGGGGACCCACACGCTGAGAATCCCTGGTTTAGAGCATTAGGGATGCGGTTGCTTCCCTAATGCCAGCAGATAAAGCTAGTTGGCACGAGCACTGTGAAAAGGAAAGGACGTGGGGACCTAAAACACAGAACAGCAGAACATTGCTGGCTGCTTGTCTTCCAGAAACCCAGCCCTCCACTGACAATGATAGCACTAGTGTAATAAAAGGTAGCTAAGCCCCTGAAGTGGTGGTTTTCTGTAAGGGGGTGGAATATACATTAGCTCCAACTTTTCTTAACTCTCAGGTGAGGGGAACGATGGGTTATGGAGTTTCAGCAACCAACTGACGGCATATGCTTGGTATTATATACTTCATGTTAGAGTCAGAATGTGAACTATGATTAATTAATCAAAATTCCACATACCATAAAACATCTATTTTAAATATCAAAACAAATTAATCAGGCCAGTACTGTACCTTCATGACATCTCGATAAGACTGTATAACTTCAACATCCTCTTTATAATCTTCATCCTCTACACCTTCATCGAGAGCATCATAGCCTTCATCTTTGCTCCCATCTGTTTCTACTGTATTAGTCATATGATCAATAAGCTGTTCCAAAGGAGGACTTAGCTCTCTTTCTTCATTCTCTTTCAAGCCATAGTCCAGTGCTTTATAAATTATAATTCCCAATGATTCTATTACCTGAAAAAGAAGAATTGTTTTATAGCATTTTTAGATATAGAAAATAAATTATCTTCAAATCCATATTGATATTTTTACTACTATTTGCTTATACAATATAACAGAAAGACATTATCTGCTCTGTCAATGTTGCACAAGCAAACAGCATCATGTACAGCACAGAAATGGAAATATTTAAGCTAATGAGGAACCAACATCTAAATTTGATCTCTTTAATCCTGACCCATGTGTCAGCAGCTTTGAAACCACTAGAATGGAATAGGTAAAGGTGTGTATGTGCGTTCATGCGTTGAATATGCGTTCCTTGAACTGTAAGACAATAACAAAGTTGAGCATCTTCATGTAATAAAAAATAACATTTACCGTTGTGCTTTTGGGGGGTAAATGCAAACAAAATTAGGCTAATTAAAATAACAGTACATAATACATTCATATTAAAACTTATTGCTTTTATTGCAGAAGTAGTTTTTTCACTATTTCAATAAAATACTCTCACCTATTAATTAAATGCATACTCTCCATGCAGATACCTTGGTCAGTTAAATAGTAGGAGGGAGAGGGGTAAAGTGGGTCCCTTCGGTTGGTGGGGGTGTGCAACTCTGAGGCACGCAGAAAAATCCAGCATTATTTTAAGCCGTCTCTGCCCCTCCCAATCCCAAAACCTGCAGGTCCCCACTCCTATAACAAAAACAATGTAATTGAACATTATAAAATAAAGCAAGTCCAAAGCATGTGGCATAATGTAAGTGCAAAGTTACACTTATATTATGAAATATTATTTACTTTAAGATGCTTTAAAAAGCATTTTTCTCTCTCACTGTCCTTCTACACAACATTTGCATACAAGCTATAATTACAGTAGACTTATCTCAAAGCATTTGAAAACAAGAAGCTAGAAATGTCTTATGGGCCAAATTAGACACAGGCCAGATGACAAATTGGTTCTCCATTAAGCTTCTAAAAAGCAGGATGGAGAGGGCAGAATTTTTTGTGGGGGCGGGCAGGTTATGCACATCCAGCTGCTTTAGCTAAACCAGGATTTCCAAGCACAGTGAGTTTTTTCAAATCTCAATCTCCCCTGCTGCTTTTTAGATGTTAGATGAAGATGAGTGTTTGAGAACATCTAGTTAATATATACACACATATTTGAACAAGCAAGATCAGACATAGTATCTATGAGACTGAGATTGCTAAACTGCAATCTCAATTTTTCAACCATTTAAAATGTGCTTTAAAAACACGGGGTAGCATCCAGACTAGTTAGTCAGGACTTAGCATCACAGAAATCAATGATACAAGTTAGTTATGATTAACTTAAAGCCCATTAATTTCACTGGGACTTGGTCTTTACTTAGTTTGGTTGTTGCCCACTGTTTTTACTTTTTAGTCATTTGGAAACATAACTGAATATTTATCACGAGTGCCATTCTGCTACATTCACAACAGAGTATTGTCTATATATGCTTGCCTTCTTCATGAGGTTGCCTATGCTCATAAATAAAATAACAAAGCTCCAATGCATGGCTGTACTTGCAAACATTAAAAAGGCTCTTCTCAGCCAAAATGGCTGTCACAATCGTAATTCTCCTTTTTTGGATAATTTCTTCATGAGTCTGAAGCTTAAATGATCTTGCTGCCCACAGCTCAGAATCTTTTTTAATGGACCATTCAAATGCACACAAAAACTCTGCCTGTTTTATATCACCTAGGTTGCTGTTATTTTCTGAACCCATGCCATGACATTAACCATGGTTTATTTATTGCCAAATAACCAAGATCTGAACTCTAGGTTTGAAGGTGGCTTGTGTACCTAGATAAAGTCAAAGAAACAGGAGTCTGTTTCTTTGATTCCTCCCTCTAAGAGCTGCTGCTCATAGAGATGATGGCCCAGACCAGCTGTGAAATATGGCTGCTCTAGGGTGTAAGTGTCTCTCACTGGTGTCGGCACAACATTCCCCTAATCTGCCTAGCAACTCCTTATGTCATCTCTCCAGATTTTGCCTAGAAATGAAATTGCAGACAGGACTCATCTTCCCTTTTAAATCCAGAGATGCTTAGCAGATACAATTCAAGACAACTCTGCCCTGCCGCTATTCTCAGATCCCTCCCCAGAAGAACTGAAGTCTAGCAGCAGCCCAATATTGCAGCATAAAGCTGGGCACTTTCCAGATTAGATCCTGCAACGGGGTCATATCGCAAGTGTCCATACTTCCTGCGTTGTGACACTGCAGTCCCTACGCGGACAGCAGTGTGCAATTCACATTGCCAGTGCCTTGTCTCGACTTTAATCGCTGTGATATAGAGCTAGGACGTCCTATATCCAGTGTAACGAAGCTGCTGTTTTTTCGGGTTGTTAGTTGCTGCAAGACTGCTCCCCCTGCTGTTTACGTTTTCAATGTGATTTGCCCGAACAGGGGCATTTTGCTGCTGTTGAACAGCTAGTTTGGAAAGCACCCTGGACATTTCAAGCTGTGCTGAAATCCTTTCCCCAACATTATATCTTTCCCTACTCCAGTTTAATTCTTGATTTTTACTAACAAGAGTGAAGCTGAGAAGGTCCTTTCTTGCCAGTTAGTCCAGAGGATTTCCTTAATGCTCCCCCTCCAAGTGGATCTATTCAAAGCACTTGTGGGGGAATGCTAGAGAAAACAAAGCAAGGTTGGACATATTAAAGGGTGTCAGAATCAGTACTGACTCAGGGCCAAGACAAACAATTCCAAAGAAGAGAAGGATACATCAGGGAAAGAAGCCGTTTCAGTGCCCTGACTTCCAGAAACCCCAGAAGAGGGAATCCTGTTACACATCTCACTGGGAGAGGACATGGTACCTCCAAAGCCCTTGGACTCCAGAGACCCTGCACCATCTGTTTCCTCCATTCCAGCCAACAAGGAAGCACCATCCTAGCCAGTCCCTCCCATGGATTCTGTGCTGTTCCCCAGACCAATGAACCAGTCTTTCTCAGGGGACAATCATCAGCACCTCTTGAACTCTCAGGCTCACCCCCTAGCTGCCAAGAAAAGAGGTGCTGCCATGCTCAGGAAGACGTTCAGCACAGACAAATAAGTGCACATCTGACTATTCATGGTTTGACCTCCACAGGCTCTACTCAGGAGGAAAAGCCTACTCTGAAGACTCCTTGAGAGTAGAACCTGCTTAGGCTAGGCAAGAAGGGTGTGGCTCTTCCCTAGCTTTATCAAAACTGCCATTTAACAGCTGTACCTTGCTGATTCCTCTTGAGAGACTCCAGCTCCCATTCTTTAGCTAAGTTACCTTGCCTTCAAGCCTTGATTAGCAGTGGACCTGGTTCTTGGTCTCACTCAGTATCTTGCTTATTACCTGGATACTACTTAAAGATACTCCTCTTCACTACATCAGAGCTTGACATCTTGCAAATTCAGATATGCCACTTCTGACACCTAATTGCAAGCCTCTCCTCAATATGCTGCTGAACCAAAATCTCAACAGTATTGTGTGAGTGAGCCTTGTTCAGTACTCCACTCACAATCAACCATCTCCATCTAACTTCTCCTGAGGAGTGTATAAGATCTATAAGACCAGTACGGATGTGCACGAACCAATTAGGCACTACTTTTCTGGAGTGCCAAACCAGTTTGGAATGCCAGCGTCCGAGCTGTTTCGGAGGCGGGGGGTCTTTTAAGGGTGCCCTTACCTGCCCCATCACTCCCCGCCAGCATTCTCCCCAAAAGTATTGGCGCGGGCTGCAGAGTACTTCCCTGTTGTCCCGGTCAGCGTCGTACCAGAAATGGCCGATGTGCGTGTGTGCCCACCACCACCTCCCAGGAGTGTATGAACCAGTTTGTGCACATCCTAACAGGATAACAGGCAACCTTGAAGCTCTGCTCTCCAAACGTTGTCTCATCTTTCCCTCCTTTTAGCTCTAACACTTCAGGATAGTCTTTGCCTTAAAATCTCCCCCTCTTCCCAGTAATGTTGTATCCACACGAAAATTTCCTCTGTCTTCCATTTCAGCTGTGCAACTCTTTGTGTGTTCTGGCAGTTAGTCCCACCACCACCACTTTTCTCAGGAATGCAATTACTGTCAGATTGCCTTTCTTCCTTCTCCTAACAGCACTCTGTTATCTATCTTTGGTTACATAAGAATCACTTATTTGAACTTAATCTTGTCCCCTTCCATTATTTCACTTCCCCTTCTGGCTCCTTTCAATATATCTCAGCTTTCTCAACAGACAGCAGTGTTGCTTTCTGCTAGTGTATAGGAAATGATTAGAGGTTATTGGTACAAGACTGCAGCTGGGGACAGGAGGTATGGTCCTTTAATAGCTACTTTGCCTTCTGTAGAAAGCCAAGAGCATCTGGAGAATAGGCAAAAAGAACTAAAAGAGTTTGTTCCAGGTAAACCCCACTCCTTTGTAATCATGACCAACGTTTGCAAAGTGGGTGATTGAGTGAGGGTCTGCCAGTGGTAGGGCAGAGCAAGGCACTTGGGATTCTATATGAGCAAGGAAAGGAGGGAAGGAAAGGTGGGTGAGACACTTGCAAACCATGGTCATGAGAAACAAGATGGGATTGCTGAACACTAGCCCTGCCTCTACATTTATTTTTGGAGATAAATGTGTACAAGTGTTAAATTTCACTGAGGTTCCATGTGATGTCTGAATCAGCCCAATAAGCTTCTGAAGAACAGGATATAATCCATATTAGAAACTATTCCTCACCTGCCATGATGAAGGACTTACCTAGTTCTGAAATACTGAGTCCCTGTGTATTTTTCAGAATTGCAGAAAAATTACACCAGGGCAAGGAATTGCTATCCAAATAATTCCCCAGTCCAGCTATTGAGGCTTGAGAGACAAAAGGGGATGGGGAATATTATCTCTTATTTAATCTGAAGTCAATATTAGTTCCTGCCTCAGATTCCTGATCCTCTGCATTTACAGCACCTTCAGATCTTAATGATCCTCACTTTCAGTATCTTCTTCACAATACATACATTCCTTATGAGAAATAAAACTAAAGGAGATGCTGGCTTTTTTCACCGCTACTTCGTAAGTTTGCCAGGACCCATGTAGGGCAGTTTAATTCCTGGCCAATAATAAAGAAGAATTTATGGATGTTTACTATTGCTGATGAAATTACTCATTAGTCCCTGCAGTAACAGGAAAGGGAGGATGGACCACTTCTGAACCCACTTCCCCGTGAACAACCAAGTCTGATTCTTCAAAGCATTGGGAATGGGAAAGAAATTTCTCCACTCTACAATTTCTAAAATATTTCACAAGTCTCCACCTATACATTGGGCAGATTCATATAATCACTGACAGGTTTGTAAGTGGGGAATAGAGGCGGGGGGTTGGGGGTGGAATGCTGGAGATACATATGTTTGGAACCTGCTCTCAGCAGGTGTGATGCCCAAATCCTCCCAAAGCCAGATCTCTCTGCCCAACATCCTCCAGAGATTATCTGCTGCACTTCCAAACCTTGGTTACGCAAGTTGGGAGAAGGTTAGGCAGATTTCAGGATCTGGACTTGGGCAGGTTTGAATGTCACACCTGCTGGGAGTGCTCTCTCTATGTTTCATACATTTCCCCCACTTGAAAACCTGCTAGCGATTGTGTGAATCCACCCATATAAAACATACATTTCCATCTATCCAATTGCAACCCAATTTATTATTATTTTTATTACATTTATAAACCACCCCATCTAGAGGCTCTGGGCAGGATACAAATAGTTTAAAAAACATAAAAACAAACATAATTTAAAACACACTACTTAAAACAATATAAAAACAATTTTAACACAATTTAAAACCAATTAAAATACTTAAAAACAATTTAAAAACCTAGGAAGGCCAGGACAAACGAGTAAGTCTTTAGGGCTCTCTTAAAGACCAACAATGAGCCTAAACTGTAGATATCTACCGGGAGTGCATTCCATAGGCCAGGAGCAGCTACAGAGAAGACCTAGTTCTGCGTCACCACCAGATGTACTGGTAGTAACTGGAGAAGGACCTCTCCAGACGACCTCAGTGTGCGATGGGAATCGTACAGAAGGCGGCGCTCTCTAAGGTAGCCCGGACCCAAGCCATTCAGGGCTTTAAAGGTAATAACCAGCACTTTGTATTCTGCCCGGAAACTTACAGGCAGCCAGTGCAACTGTTTCAAAATAGGCGTAATATGGTCTCTCCAGGTTGCCCCAGAGACCAATCTGGCTGCCGCATTTTGAACTAACTGAAGTTTCCAAACTACATACAAAGGCAGCCCCACGTACAGCGCATTGCAACAGTCAAGCCTAGAGGTTACCAGCTGATGCACCACTGTTTTGAGGTCATCCTCTTCAAGGAATGGGTGCAGCTGTCGAATCAGCCAAAGCTGATGGAAAGCACTCCTGGCCATGGCCTCCACTTGAGATACCAGGGTGAGGCCTGGATCCAGGAGTACCCCCAAGCTACGCACCTGCTCCTACGCACCTGAGGAGTGTAACCCCATCCAGCACAGGAAGATCTAACTCATCCCTCAAATTCCAATCTAACTCATCCCTCAAATTCCAATCACAATGAGCACCTCCGTTTTGCTTGGATTCAGCTTCAACTTGTTGTCCCTCATCCAGCCCATTACTTCTTGTAGGCAGGCATTTAGGGAATGAATGTTATTTCCTGATGATGAAGATTGATGATGATGATGACGACGATGATGATAAAGAAAAATATATTTGGGTGCCATCAGCATACTGATAACACCTTGCACCAAATCTGCTGATGACCTCACCCAGCGGTTTCGTGTAGATGTTAAAAAGCATTGGTGACAGAATGGAGCCCTGAGGGACTCCATATAATAGCTCCTGTTTCGAAGAGCAACCATCACTAAGCTCCACCATCTGGAATCTGCCTGAGAGATAGGAGTGGAACCACTGCAAATCAGTGCCTCCTATCCCCCACTCTCCCTCAGGCGATCCAGAAAAATACTATGGTCGATGGCATCGATCACTGCTGAGAGATCCAAAAGGACCAGCCGAGTCACACTCCATCTTTCAATTTCCTGGTACAGGTCATCCATCAGGCTGACTAAGACTGACTCAACCCCATAGCCCTCTCTAAAGCCAGTTTGAAATGGGTCTAGATAATCAGTTTCCCCCAAAACTTCCTGGAGCGTGTTAGCCACCATTCTCTCAATCACCTTGCCCAACCATGGCAAGGAGACCAGCCTATAACTATCCATTACTGAGGGATCTAGGGAAGGCTTCTTAAGAAGTGGTCTAATCATAGCCTCCTTCAAACAAAGAGGCATCCTACCCTCCCTCAGCAATAAATTAATGATATTAATTAGGCCATGTCCAACAATTTTCTTGTTAGACAGAAGCAGCCAAGTCAGGCAAGGATCCAGAGAAGAAGTGGTAGGACACACTGTCCCGAAATGATTGTCCACATCCTCAGGCATCACAGATTGAAACTGATCCAATCTAATATTGCAAGAAGGATTACTGGACACCCCTTTCATAGGCTTTGCTGAAATAGTGGAGTCCAAGTTGGCCCGAATACAGGAGATTTTGTCCACAAAGAATTCATTAAAAGCAGCTCAGCAGAACATAATCTCCGGAGACTGGTTTGAAATGGAAGGAGCCTGAATCAAACTCCTCACATCCCAGGCCAGCTCTGCTGAACACAAGCCTGCAGAAGCAATGCGTGCAGACAAGAATTATTATTTTTTGGCCACATGCACAACCTCTGCATAAACCTTCAAATGGGCTCTATGCTGCGTCCTGTCAAGTTCGAGCCAAGTTCTCCTCCACTTGAGTTCCATTCACCTTTCTTGCTGCTTCAGATCCCTCAACTCCTCTGTATACAAAGGGGCCACTTTTAAAGCAGGTCGGCAGGGATGCTTAGGAGCAATCATATCTACTGCCCTGGTGTCTATTCCAGGTTCCCACCAAGGCATCAACAGAATCACTGGCAGGACCAACATCCAAACCCTCTAAGGCTTTTTGGAATCCTACTGGGTCCAACAGTTGTCTCGGGAGGACCATCTTAATAGGTCCTCCACCCCTGGAGAACTGGATTGTGGCTGTGAAACCAACCCTAACCAGGCAGTGGTCCATCCATGACTATGGGGAAACCACCAGATCCCTCCCCCACAGAACACCCCCCCCCCGATCTGAACAAAAGACCAAATTGAGTGTGTGGCCAACAACATGAGTTGGTCCTGAAACTAGTTGGGATAGGCCCATAGTTGTCATGGCTGCTATGAACTCCTGAGCTGCACCAGACAAGCCAGCCCCAAAACAGATATTGAGGTCCCCCAGCACTAAAAGTCTGGGTGACTCCAACACCAACTCCGAGACCAGCTCCATCAGCTCAGTAAAGGAGTCAGTTGGGCAGCAGGGTGGAGGGTACACCAACAGAATCCCCAATCTATCCCTAGTTCCCAACCTCAGAAATACACACTCAATGTAAGTCAGCTGTCGCACAGGGCCCTGGTAAGGGAGATGGCCACTCTACAGCCACTCCACCCCCCCAGGAGCAACCCTAGGCTGATCCACAACAGAGTACCCTGCTGGAGAAGCTGGGCCCAAACTGGGCCTCTAGCCTCCCCCATCCAGGTATCAGTTATATAAGGCACGTTGGCTCCCTCATCCATGATCAAGTCATGGATTATTTTGGTCTTATTCTGAACTGGCCTGGCATTGCAAAGGAGTAAGTCCAGCTTCTGTGGGCAGTTGCAACTACTCCCTGAGCTGACAGAGAAGCCGGAAGTGGAAACAGTTATTAAATTACTGGTTTCCCCTCCTCCATAATGGCCAGCTGCTCTGCCAATGGCAATTCTTCTATTCCCCACCACAACAGTAATAGCTGCCCCAGAACTGCCGGAAGCACCCTTCACATTGCCTTGCCTAAGAGAACCCAAACACATTGTAACAAAAGGCATGGCACAGCCCAATGAAGGGAGGACTAACAAGCTTTAACCCAGACCTCCAACCCCACCTTAATATAATTCCTCCCCCAGACCCCAGTCCCACACTGAATCCCTGGCAGCAAAGGCTGGCCCCCTGTGCCGTCGGCCACACCACAGGCACTCCTTCTGTCCTTATAAGCACCCAAAACTCAGAGTCACCCCTCTCACAGGTGGCTCCAAGCTGGGGCAGATGAAAATTAGTGCCCACAGGTGGAGTTGTCAGACACTAAAAAATGAACACAGAGCAGCAAACCAAATGCTGCTCTAAGAGACGGTCTCCAAGAACCAGTCTCTAGCTACCAGTATCCTAGCTGGACTAGAGGGCGAGAGAGGAGACTGTGATCTCTCCAGGCCGAGGCCAGGAAGACAAGCTGACAAAATCCACGCTCTCATATCTTCTCCTCCCATCCACTCCCCCATTGCTGCCCAAACTTTATTGTAATACAAATCCTAAACATGCATGTTGTTTAAGAATAGATTTAGATTCCATTTAGTAGTGTTTCCAGTTGTTCATTGGTGCTAATAAACAAACATTGTGAGGATATGTAACACAATGCACAGGGCTTAGATATGCAATTTTAATTCAGTTCTGGATACTCTGCCTCTCTGTTCCAGATACAATTATTTCATTATACCAGATATAATTTCTTGGACCAGTCTAAACAAATTAATCAAGGTTTCTATTCCAGTATGGACATTGTTTCTATACTAGCACATGACTTTTTCCAAACATCCTTGAGAATGGTATGTGCAGGTAAGAAAACTCTGTGTTTGAACTCTTCAGCATGAAGGACTGTTAATCTTTCTGTTTGGAAAGTACTCATGTGAACTCCCTCAGCAAACCAAGAAAGAAAGTAAGAAGCACTTGTTTTATTTGAAACTAATAAAAATATTCTGCTGTTAACCCTATAGTGTAAGTCTATTGCTTATTCAATGGATAAAAACCAAGCGAGGGCTGAAAAAAAGTTGACCTAGCACTGCACTCCAAAGTATGCTCACTGCAAAGTCCCTGTAGAATGTTCTCATTTCAGTTTATTATAACCTTACAAATGTGAACAAATGAAAAATGATGCAGTTTGTTGGTATGAGGTATTGTTCTACTGTGTCTAGTTGATATTGAGGAAGCATAGATATCACTTGTCTATGCTGCCTCCAACTCCAGAACAAAAACATTTTGAAACAAAGTATACTTTAACTGTTGTAATGGCATGTCTACCTTAAACATGGTGGTAATTCCTGGGATGATTGCGAATTGGTCCAAACTGAGTACAAGGGGCCTACAGATCTGCCCTCGTAGTATGTTAACTAAATCTAGGCTATAAGTAAAAGTGCAGCCAAATAAGGGGATTCATAAGGGGATTCAAATAAGGGGATTGCTAACCAGCCCAGAAATCTGTACTGGATCACAGAAGTTGTGGTTGGATTCACCATTGCTTGTCAGAGGTATGTACCAATTCTGCTCTTCATCCCTGTTTTATGGCACATCTTAACAGAAACAGGAGGTGCAGACTCACCATATGTACAGAGAGAGTGCACTCCAAAAACTTACCTGACAAACCAATCTCTCTGTAAAATGTAAAAATATCTAATCTCAGAATTTGTTACAATTAATTTATTATTTTATTTATTTTATTTCTACACCGCCTGACTCCAGAGGCTCCATGCAGTTCACAAAAACAAAGACAAACAAAACCAAGAACTAAAAAATCTAACACATTCAGAAATTACAGCTGTAGCAAATAGCGGATTTAAGCCCAGCCTTTGTCTCAGAGCAAGCCCACGTGTGGGGAAGAAAAACACTGAGTTATTCCCTCCATGTTTTCGTAACAAAGGCTGTTCCTTTTAAAAACTTAAACTGCTTCCTCAGTAGCTGATTCGCTGCCACCGCACCCTAGTTATTACAGGGTTTGCCCACACACAATTTGGGTGAATGTCCAGGGAGGCCCTCCTTCCCATTTTTAAGGGGACAGTCCAAAACCCCTTCCGTGTGCAACCTACATGTGATGAACGCACTTGGTAGAGTGAGTTGCTGAACAATTAACATTGAGGCATGTTTGCACCAGAGTAAAACCCCTTTTTCCTGAGTTCAGAATCCACTCAGAGGCAGGTAAAGTCCAAAGAACAAAAAGATAAAAACTTTATTCAAAATACTACAGACTACTTCAGTTTGAGGCTCTCTCAGCTTTAAGTTACAAGTAAAAGGAACACTCAGTAACTACATTAATACTTCAAAAAACACCCTCAGATGATATTGGGCGGGCACACTTTAAAAATTGTGGTTATCCCAGTTGCATAGAAAATGCAAGCGAATACAAAAAGCTCCCTTGAGAGTTTACAGGGACTTTTACAATGCCCTAGTTGGAAAAAAGGCATTGGCTCAGTTTGCCTTGATTTGTTAAGTCACAAATAAAAACACAATAAACCAGTTGTTAGGATTTGCATGGCACAAAAGGAAAGAAATCCTAAGCGCTCTAACAAACTGTTCCCTCGCTAGACTCTTCAGAAGTCCAAAAGCCCTGGCTTCCTTCCCCCTTAAAACTCACTCCAAACTCCAGGAGAGATTTCAAGCTTCCTGCAATCTTGTCTCTCAAGGATCTGCAGATGTCCTTCCATGAGAGAATTCTTCAGGCTAGCTTTTGATTATGAGGCAGCAAAAGCTCCATTGCAGCAGCGTACTCAGCCTTCCGCCTGTCCTCTCTCATCCACCTCCTAGCTCCTTCTGCACACAAAGACCCCCTTCACTTCAAGGTTTCAAGGTCCCAGCCACAGTGTGCCGAGTGGCTGTTCCCTAGCCTGTCAGTCAGGACAGGGTTCACTTCTGGTTCACTATTTAGGGTAAAGAAGGGCTGATTGCTACAACAGCAATTAAAAAATCTAAGCAGCAATTAAAAGTTTAAAACTCATAAATTACTAAAAGCCTGGCTAAAAAAAATTGTGTCTTAAGGGTACTTTTGAAGGCTGGTAAAGGTGTTAAACCATGAATGTCTATAGGGAGCGCGTTCCACAGCCCAGGAGTGACTACAGAGAAGGCCCGCTCCCAAGTTACTGGTCACCACTAGATGAGCTATAAGTATATGGAGACAGACCTCTCTTGATGATCTTAATGTGTGGTGGGGGTGATGGAGAAGAAGGCACTCTCCCAGGTAACCCAATTAAAGCTTCTTTAAGCTTAAGCATTTAACAAAATATAACACATGAGGCTTTTTTTGTACACTAGACACCTAAATGAAGCATTAGATTTGCATTATGCCAAGCAAGCTATCTATGTGACATGTAGCTCATAAAGCCAGATCATGTAGCTCAACATTTTAAGTCAATCATCAAGCCACAGGGTCATAAACTCTTGTATTCTGTGCCATGCAGTAAAGAATTTGGACATTGGCATACTATTTGGCTTCCAGAGAAATGAAGCTTTTATTCTCAATGCTAGCAGAGGCACTCTTCCCCCTTTATTTCCAGGCAGAGGTCCAAGGCCTCCACACCTCCTGGGGCCCCCAAATCCTCTTTAGTCTATCCCAGGTAGTGTGGTTGCTGCTTGACAGCCAAGTGTGACTGTGACCTGTGCCAGGTGGCCGAACATGAGCTTTGGTTTTGAGACAGAGGGGAAAGAAATGTGTGGGAAATAGATTAAATTGCATGTTGCAAAGTTTCTGCTAGTGCCTATTTGCGTAAATATGCCTGTTTATATTTTTACATTCTTGTGAGTTCAGTTGCTGTTTGTGCCCTCAAGAACCCATGTGTTAAAAACAGTGCATGTGTCATGGTGTGTGTGTGTGTGTGTGTGTGTGTGTGTGTGTGTGTGTGTGTGTAGGGGGATGATGTTTAACTTGCATCGTGGGGGGGAATGTCCAAAGGCCTTCAGTCTCCAAATTACCTAGGTGCACCTCTGTATGCCAGTGTTCTTCATGGTGTCCCCAGTGCTGTTTTTCACCTTGAGGCCAGTCTTCCCAAAGTAGAATCCAAGATCTGGCTTTCTATCTTTAAGTTCTGGCTTAAGCTAAATTTTTATCCTTTGGTGCTGGCTCTGCTGATGCTTGCAGATGAATTTATTTCCAAATGGAAATGCTCATTTGAGCCGAAGCTGCTTAGTTATGGCCTATCACCGCAAGTACTAATAATGATGGGCTATAACTGGGCCAAGCTGGTGGTTACCAAAAGAATCTTAGATACAGAACGGCAGACAGACCAAAGTTTCATCTCCAAGGGGAGTAGTTCCGGGAAATCAAATTCTGAACACATGCCCTGCCAGATATCTTAACCAGATTACAGTGACCAAGTATTGGAGGGTGTTTACCCAAACACAGCTTAATGTTCTGCACACTGCAGTGCTTGAGGGCAGAATTAACAAAGTTCCGTTTGCAGAGCGCTTTTGTCCCTGTGATTCAGGAGCTACAGAATCAACAGCGCATGTTCTATTATATTGTAATTTCTATAGGGACATAGGAAGTTGCCATATACTGAGTCAGACCATTGGTCTATCTAGCTTAGTGTTGTCTACACAGACTGGCATCGACTTCTCTAAGGTTTCAGGCAGGAATCTCTCTCAGCCCTATTTTGGAATAGCCAGGGAGGGAACTTGAAACCTTATGCTCTTTCCAGAGCGGCTTCATCCCCTGAGGGGAATATCTTATAGTGCTCACACTTCTAGTCTCCCATTCAAATGCAACCAGGGTGGACCCTGCTTAGCTAAGGGGACAAGTCATGCTTGCTACCACAAGACCAGCTCTCCTCTCATAAGCAGTAATATGACATTTATAATATGCATATTACTCCATATTTATTCAACTTTCCAGGCTGCTCTATTGATTTCTACATATGCTATCCTTTATCAGATCATAATGATAAGATCTCTTATGCAGTTGCCAAGTTTTGCCTAATTGTTAGCAGAATTTGTAAGACCATGTTATGTACCTGAACAATTAAGTATCACTATCTACTGAGGATAGTTGTTATATAATGAATCGGTTCCCCCTAATATGTTTATAATGTTTTTAGGAATGTTTAAGAATTTTATGTATTTTCCTTTTCCTTTTTGCTTCTCTATATTTGTTGGTCAGTGACCGAAATAAAAATTACTACTATGATGTAAGACCCATGAGCCAAGTGGCAGCTCCCATGATCCTAACTGTTAATTAGCCCTGTGTGAAGCTTCAGCTGAAGTTGAATACTCCACACAACCCCTGGCACTGCTTAAAGGCTGCTGTTGTCATTGGGTAGTGCTGTGCTTTGCCCGGCACTGATAGAGCTCATTAAGAGAATCTGAGCCTTCTTAAACCCCAACACTATCTTGGAAGGCATGCACATTGCCTTCAGCAGCATAGTGTTTCTTAGCATTCTTCCCATAGAGTTCTGTGGGGAAAATGGCAGAAAGGACTTCCCAGTGCTCCATGTGCATCGTCCAAGATGCACAAATACGTTTTGTATGCAAAGTGCAGTGATCTTCACTATTTTTAAAGCAGAGCCACTTAGCAAAACAATCTCTTCAATGTGAGAGCTGTAGTGTAAAGGACTTTCGCACAGTGTTGTGCTTTGTTGTGCTTTGTTGTGGCCTTGTAAAAGGGAACTTGAGCCTTCTCAAGCCCTAGCACCGCACTTTGCATACAAAACATATTTGTAGACATATATATGCAAATAAAGGGTATTTACAAAGCCTTCTGAAGGCCCACAAACCACTGCATGTATCTCAAGTGGTAATAGCCCTTACTGGGCTGAGCTGCAAACCGAGTTTTAAGTCCAAAGGAATTTAAAAGATGGTTTGCTTATTTGGGGAGGGAAGAGATAGTGTTACAGGAATTATTTAGAAAAAAAAACATTCAGCAGAGAACGCAGTTGTTGATGTATGCTGCAGCTGATTGCTAAATAGATATCAATATTGATATACAGTCTGCATCTCAACTTGCCCTTGTTGGAATATTATTCACAATAGCTCTCAACAGCCATAAAGCACGGTTGGTTTGCACAGCACCTAGCTAACTATGATACATGCCTTATCACTGAAGCTTGCAGCTGTTAGCAGATAACCCCACACCTTGAGGATATTTTATGATGGCACTGCTTAAAGGTATGTCTCAATGGGGAGGGGAAGCCAAAGCCGCAAGCCAGATGTCTTAAGAGTGTAAATGGAAAATATAACACTTGTAGGCGAATCGGAACCTTTGGGGTTAAAGTAACACTTTAGCTTGTATACAATGCACAGGTGCAAAAATTGTCTACTCAAGGGTAAAAAAAAGGAGGGTGGCCTGCCAGACTGGGCAGGCAGCCACACCCCAAAGTTTTTGCTAGCACTGAAATAAAGCTTTGTTTGAAACAACGATACTGGTGTCCGGTGAAATACCTAACCAAGAGACGATGGGGAAACAGGGAGTAATCTCTCTTCTAACACCCTTCACAATTTCTTGGTGAATATTATACAGCCCTAAAATCTATTCTCTATGGTAGACAAGCAGAAAGAAAAATCTCTTAATTTCAAAATTAAATTTACAAATTGTTAAAGAAATTGGTGGAAATCAACAACATAGGATTTGATAGGAAGAAGTCCTCAAACATAATACTCTCCTGCACAGACAAAACTCACAAAAAGACCAGGAGAACTGAGCACTGCCACTGGGTGGAACAAAGGCAGCTTTCATTTAGCACTGCATAACCAATAAGGACTATAAAAAGAAACCTCTTAAAAGGAAAGCAATATCAATTTATCTGGAAGCAGCAAATAA
Organism: Hemicordylus capensis; assembly: GCF_027244095.1. NCBI lineage: Eukaryota > Metazoa > Chordata > Lepidosauria > Squamata > Cordylidae > Hemicordylus > Hemicordylus capensis. The sequence goes on along the minus strand of NC_069660.1, from coordinate 236,639,207 downwards.
TATCAAAACAGTCAATTAACTAAGCTGCCTCCAGGGATTCAACGCTTTGATATTTTAAATATCAGCAAATAATTGCAACTCCTGAATTATAGAATACACAGCAGTTTCCTTTTTTTCCACTAATCCTTCTGTGTGGGTTATTTTAGAAGGATATAAGGAGCTGGCTTCTACTGTGATAGACCAATGGTCAACAAAGAATAACCCAGTAATATGCTATTCCAATTTTTGGTTCTCAGGCAAGCTACTAAAAAAAATCTTTTTACTGAGAGTGCTAGAGCTGAATCTGTGCCTTCCTTAATGTAAAAAAAAAAAAAATGAGCTCTGTGATATTTTCTGTTATAAACTGTAAAATGAAGCTACAAAGATTGAAATAAACTTTATTTAACATTATACAACTCTGACAGCATCAACTCAAAATGGCTGCTGCTTTTCTTCCGTTCAATTATTTACTGGTGTTACTCAAAACTGCTTCCCTCTATGCAACCACTCATGCAACACTATGGTTTCTAGTATCCTTACAGGCCCTATCTCTCCTTAAATCAATATATTGTTCAGTCTTTCAGTAATATTGTTATGTAGGTCACTATTTACATTTTTCAAAATTAACTCACTTCTGAAGTTCAGTGGGAATCCAAGTCTTTCTGGATCAAGTCCACCTATTGAGGATACTCAGTTTGCAACTGCCCTTCTACATGCTGGCCAGTTACTGGGAGGTGGAAAAATCACACTTTAAAACGGCAATATTTACCCCTGCTAACTGGGCAAAGAGGCACCTTTTAATGTGGCAATTCTCTTTATTTAGCAGGGGTGGAGTAACTGGCCCTATCCACCTCCCAGCACAGTACCTCCAATGACTGTTGCTGGTATCTATCTTATGTTTCTTTTTAGATTGTGAATCCTTTGGGGACAGGCAGCCTTCTTATTTATTTATTATTTCTCTGTGTAAACTGCCCTGAGCCATTTTTGGAAGGGTGGTATAGAAATCAAATAAATAAATAAATAAATAAATAATGTTTGACTGTGCTCTGATAAAAAGCTATGACAAAACCTCTATGTACTATTCACATTAATTTTTTTTAAATTGGTATTTGCAATATTCACATAATAACATAGAACAGTATTACATAATAACACAGTATATTTAACCATCACATTTTCCATATATCACAAGAAAACCCTAAAGCAGATCTAGTACTGTTAATATAATAAATATAATCTGCCCAAATACAGTGAAACTATGATTCTACTCTCACAGCGTGCATTAATATAATCTTATCAGTGATTTTTTGTAAAAGTGCAATTGACCACACCTTATTATACCACTGCTTAATAGTTAATTGATCCAAATATCTCCATTGTTGAACAATTAGTGTTTTCGCTGTCAAGATTTAAAAAGTTACAAGTTCCTTATTTGTTAACTAGTCATTACTTCCTACAAAAATATGTGTAATAACCCTAATTCCGGAGAACACTCCACATTTTGTCTCATTATAGTTCTTATTTCTCCCAATATTTTTTGCCAAAAATATTGGCATACCACCTTTTCACAAGACCACCACATGTGATAAAATGTTCCCTTTTGCTTACACCCCCTCCAATACTGAGCAGAATAATTATGAGAAATATATGTTAATTTTATTGGAGTTAAATGCCACCGATGTACAATCTTCCATTGTCGTGCTTGTATGGAAGCTGACAGGAATCCCCCAGACTTCCATAATGATTGCCTTTTACTCTCTTCTATAGGACTTCCCAAATAGCCTTCAAAACTCGGGGGGGGGTCCCATATTTCTAATTGTAACAGTAGTATATAAATTTTGTAAACTATCCCTTTTGGTTGATCCTGATAAGACAGAATTAATTTTTCAAAATGTATAAATGATCGAGTTACTAAATTTACTATCTCTTCATTACTCAAAATAGATTAAATTTGAAACCAAATTAACCACCATAGTTGATAACCTATCTGATTCTCAATCTGTTCCCTGTTACATAACCCCTCCCTATTAAAAAAAATATATGAATCTATATAACCCATATTTTCTCAATAAATCCAGCTGAAACAAAACATATTTATTACCAGGGTCAAAATACGTCCTTAAAGGTGTTAATGGGGAAATAGTTCCCATCAACTCCTTATATCTTGTCTTCCATATCTGGAACATGGCTTTACTAAATAAATTGGGGAGGGGGGGATGAATTTAAAAAAGTTGTCTTAGAAAGCCATCTGCCTCTTGTACATTCTCTATTTGGACCCACTATTAGTTGAGTCTTCTAGTATATATGAAATCATATGTGCAAGGTGTGCAGCTTGAATTTGGAATTCCCCATCCTCTCTTCTTCTGTGGTCTATATACAATCTTCCTATTAATCCGCAGTTTCTTAGAGCTGAAACAAAAATTTTCAATTTTCCTCTGCCACAGTGATCAGGAATTTCCACTGGGAGAGATTGAAGCAAAAAATTAAATCTTGAAAGAACCATCATTTTTACAGTTGCAATCCACTACTATTTACATTAATCAAACCTCGAGTTAACTTCAGTTGAACATGCCACATTATAGATGAATACACAACATTTAATGGTTTGTCTGCAAAAGAGTTTGGGCTACAACCTGTTTATGGTCCTGATTTGCCATGAAAGAGTTAACAAAATTAAATAATTCAGTCAACCAAAACCTTTCTTCAGATTTTCTAGAACAAACTTGATTTTTAGTCACACAGCTAAGATTAGAAACATTGCTTAGTTGAGTCTGAATAGAATTAAGAAGATTTATGTAACTACAGTAAGAGACAGAAGGACCTTCAACCAAATTCAGTTGTATAGTATTTTAAAGAAATAAGAATGGGGGGGATCAAGACTTCAGAAGCAAACTGATCGTTTTCATTTTTGTTGTGTAGCAATAATATACAACTTTTTAAAAAATGGCAATGGACCGCAATACCATGGATAAATGAGCAGATGGATCATTGTTACATGTGTTCTTCATTATTAGTGACACATTATTGTGCAATAAGCTTGCTTAAGGAAAATGTTCTAAGCTGGTTGTTTTCTTTCTTTTTTTGAGAAAATATCCCATGATACATCTAGGAGAAAGTACTTTGCTAATTTCAATATGGCACTGTTGCTCAAGTTGCTCAATTAGCACTGTTTGCTAATTTCAATATGGCACTGTTGCTCAGGCAAAATATGCCAGTACTTTAAAAGACAGCTATAACACCTATTAAGTCTTGGTAGTTTCCACAAAATTTGTCACAGCAGCAGCTGAACTGCTCAGCCTAAGTATAACTACCTGAGCAATGTCCTCCATGATCATAATAAAAATACACAGAATGCCACAAGGAAAGCCTAGAATGTCAGACTTAAGCAGAATTCATGACATGGATTCCTAAGTAGAAAGCAGGAAAAGTAAAGCACCATCTACACATGGAATGCCTTCTAAACAAACACAAACATCATGTAAAAAGGACAAATATCACAAGTTAAGTGTGACATTTGCATTAGGTCTCATAGTATCCATTCATACTCTTTACCATAGTAGCATGAACACCAGCATAAGAGACTTTATCCTGTTATAGTATTCAACGTGAAAAGCAAACTGTATTCAAAAATCCTTTACTATACACTATTCAAAAATCCTGTTATAGTATTCAATGTGAAAAGCAAACTGTATTCAAAAATCTTTCACTATACACAGTCCAAACATCTTTCAACTTTCTGCACAGCACTCATTAACATGATTCATGTTTTAAATCCATTACATAATTTAAATGCATGAAGGTTTTGTTCCATGCTGATAAAAGCTAGGAAAATCTTATGGTTGCAGTGAATTGTGCTTAATGCTGTAACAGGTAAACTTTTCCAAAAATCAATTATCAGATGAAATTATAATTTCAGATAATTCAGAGAACCAACACCAAATGTTATAGCATGACTGCAAAATAATTTTGATGTATCTGCAGGCTCTTCAAATTACCACCATTGGAATGTCCCATAAAAGGTATTTCATAACCAACTGGTTTAGAAACAGTACTCCTTTTACAAAGAGAGCATCAAAGGACAAATGCAAGACTTTTCCACATCTGGAAAGGTCCTGAAAGCAGATACCAGGTTGGGCAGGTCTTTGGCTAAGTGCTTCTGAGGACCCCATTAGAAGTGGGGGGATGAGGAGACATACTGGTGGCTGCCATCTTTTTTGCTTTACCTATAATGCAATTTCCACACACCCTGCTCTTGTATAATTAACATAATATTAAAGAGCACAGAGAAAAGATTTATCTATCCCAGCTGCAATGGAAGTGCACAGTTAAGGATAGCACTGCTAATTAATATTGTCTGGAGACATGGAGTTAAATTTCTATATAAAGTAGTTTATTTTAGGGTCCATCAGGAAGATAAATAAGGCCTACATGCATTGCTGCTAGTTACATACAGGAATAGGGGAAGGGAGAAGGAGGAAGTCTCTCCCTCTCCAGGGAGAGAATGAAACCTATCAGTCCAAGCAAGGAGAAAGAGAATAGAGAAAGCATGATCAGAGGAGGAATGCCCTTACTGGCTGTCTAAAACCCTAATGCCCCTAGTGGTCAATAGGGTTGCTGGTGCCAAGAGTCGATACCATCATCAGCTGCATCTCCAATACCCCTTTCTCATTGTCTCGTACACCAATCCATTATTCCCATCTTCTATCAAAAAATCTGAAACTGGTCTCTTGGTAGTGGGCTTGGTCAGCCCATCTGCTAGCATGTCTTGAGCTGGGCAGTGCTTCAGCTTAACCAGCCCACTCTCTTGTGCCTTTCAGACATAGTGGTAATTTGCATCTATATGCAAATCGAGACATAGTCCTTTCCATCAGAGAGAGTTGGATGTACCCCAGGTTGTCCTCAAACATCTCCACTGGCTTTGGCTTATCAATTCCAAAGTCCAATAGTAGCTTGTGTAGCCATGTGACTTCTTGACATGTTTGGCCAGCTGATATGCAATTTTGTGGATGAAAGCACCGACTGCTTTCAGGCTATTCCAACTGACTGCTTCCGGCTATTCCAACTGACAGCTCTACCTCCATAGAAGAACAGGTGTCCACTTGTGGACTTGCAATCAGTTCTGTCTTCAGCCCAATGTATGTCCATGTATCCCACTAGTCTGGGGTTGATGCCTGATGGTATTGTAAGTTTTAAGCAAGCTGTACTCTTCAGGTATCTTTCCAGCCTTTTATCTATCTTATCTCATCCTATCCAACCCATCTTATCTATCCAATCCATCTTATCTCTCAAATTTGTACTAACTTTCGTCTCTGGGTGGTTAACAATAGCATAAAACAAGTTAAAACATATACAAAAACCTGAAAAACAATTTAACAATTTAATAATCAACCACAGATTAAAACCTAAAATTAAAAAAAAAATCCAGTCATTCTTGGTTGATGCACTTACTCTTCCGCTCAGAATCCTAACTTCGGCAGCTATGTCTGGCCTTGTGACTGTTGCTATGTACAGCGGTTTCCCAATTGCTCTTTTGTATGGACTGTTTGGCAATGACTCACTGCCCTGATCTTGCTTCAGGAAATTTGTCTCCACTGGTGTACTGAACTCTTTGATTTCTGTCAGTTTCAGACATTCTAGGAGATCCTTCTGTTTCCGATACAGAAGGTAACTACCTTCCTCGTGTCTTTCTATTTGAATGCCAAGATTGTTAACTGATTTTAATGGTTTTGTTTTAATTGTAAACTGTCCTGAACCATTCTGGAAGGGCGGCATTAAATTAATTAAAATAAATAAAAAATAAATAAAATAAAGTAAATAGGGGTCAGCTTTTCATTGTGTGAACCCTTCCTTAAGTAACATCTGCTTCTGCTTCTCATTCCATGCTCTAGCAGCATGCTTTAAGCCATAGATGCTTTCTGGAGTTCACATACAAACCTCTCTTTTTCAAGTTCTTCAAATCCTGGTGGTTGCTCCATTTCCTCTTCCTCCATTTCTCCATGCAGAAATGCTGTTTACACATCTAGGTGTTCAACTTGCATCTTTGTTGCTGTTGCTATGCTAAGAAGTGTTCTTATTGCAGTATGCTACATGACAGGTGCAAATGTCTTATCATAGTCGTCGCCATATTTCTGAGAGTATCCCTTGACTACTAATCTGGCTTTGTAGCACTTGATATCGCCTTCTGCATTGTGTTTGGTTTTGAAGACCCATTTGCATCCTACTGACTTTTTTCAAGTCGATAGTTCCACAAGTGTCCAATTGTTATTTTTGTGTAGAGATTATGTCTCCTCTTCTGCAGCTCTTCTCCAACTGTTAGCTTCACATGTTGGCAGTCTTTCAGTGTCTTCCCATGTGCAGGGTTCCTGGGACTCTTCCTTTCTGGTCATGAAGGAGAGTCTCCTGGGTGGAATCCCTTTGTTGGGTCTTTCTGAGCACCTCACTTGTGGTTCAGCTTCTACTTCTGGTTCACTCTAGGCTTATGGGAATTTCTTCTTCTCTTGGATTTTTGCATCTGAATCTCTGGCACTTCATTTGTGCTTGAACTTCATCTTTCAAAGTATACTATATTGCATATTCTCACTGTTCGTGGCCACATCAAGGATTTTGTGTCCTTTTCTTCCTAGTGTATATCCAGAGAATATTCCTTCTTCACATCTGCAGTTCAGTTTATTTCTTTTCTCTTTAGGAACATATGTATATGCTTTTGCTCCATACCCTCTTATATGTCCTAAGTTGGGTTTGTTCCCAACTGTCATAATTCCTTTGGTTGGCAGTCTGTTTTGTAGGTAATTGGCAGACATGACTGCTTCTCCCCAAAATTTGCTTGCCAGTCCTGTATCCTGCAACATGCACTTTCTCATCTCAAATAGGGTATGAATATCTCTTTCTGCTACACCATTCTGTTGTGGGATGTAAGGAACTGTTCATTCATGTTCAGTGCCTTTTCCTTTAGATAATTGGCCATTTCCTTTTATATAAATTCACCACCATTATTACTTCTTAGTCTTTGAGGTTTTCTGCCAAACTTGTTGCTCACTATTGCAACATACTCCTTACATTTCTCCTAAACTTGGCTTTTCTCTTTTAGCATTTAAGTAAAATGTATCTAGAGTAGTCATCAATTAGAGTATAGAAATATCTGTTTCCTCCTGATGATTTTACTTGTATTGGTCCACAGACATCACCATGAATCAACTCTGATTCTGTAACCTTCTCTCTGTTTTCTAGTGAAAGTTTTTACTGACTGCTTTGCATTTCAAACAACACATACATTGTGAGTCATTACTTTTGAAGGGCTGAACTCTCATGCCTCTTGCTAAATCTCCCTTCTCAAGTTGAAAATTACTTTAACTTCTCTATGTCTAACCAACTTCAGAAACTCAAGTATGTAGTACACCGCTCTGGGCTCCTTGGAAGAAGAGCGGGATATAAATGTAATAAATAATAATAATAATAATAATGATGTCCGAATCTTCTGTGTCACAAATTTTTACATTGTTTATGCAAACACACTTTTGCAAAATTGCTTTCTCACTTTTGCGTAACAGTGATTATTCTTGAATTTTACTTCAAAGCCTCTACGCGTGAAATATTTGACTGAAATTAAATTGCTTTCAAGTGCAGGGACATAAAGAGCTTCCTCAGTTCTCAGGGTTATGCTCCTTCCCTTTGGCAGCTTGCATCTGGTTTTTGCTTTCCCTCTGCCCTCTGCAATGATCTTCTTTTCATCACCCAAAGACACTGGGGTTTTATAATTCAAGTCCAACTCACTAAACAGTTCCTTGTCTTTAATTAGATTTGAAGTTGCACCACAATCAACAACTAGATTCACATAGTCACTTATGCAATTACTTTCAACATCACTTTCAGAAGGTTCAGGAATATCACATTTTTCTGACCTTATTCCATATCCCTTTTCTGATCTTTTCTTTGAATCCCTGTTAGCCATGTTTTTCTGGTTTGGAGAGATTATGGGTGATGGGTCATCCCTCTTGGAATTCCTTTCAGCTGTGGCCACTGGCCTTTGTTCTGAGGACAATTCACTTGCAAATGGCCTGGCTTCCTACACAGCCAACAGACCTTGCTCTTTCCTTTGTAGAAGCACTGTAACCTAACAATTTGGTCAGAGACTTAACTAGAGGCTGCATCTGATCTCATATCGAAATCCTGAAACCTAGAAACCACAAATTCCAAAGCAATCTCCTCTTTTGATTCCAAAACAAAATGTATCACTTGATACATTTCAGGTAGACTATTCAAAATAAATCCAACAATTGCTTCATCTGGAAGTCTTACATTTTCTTGTGCACATCTCTTTACATGTATAAATAAAATAAAGTGTGCTGTCAAGTCGGTTTCAACTTCTGGTGCCCACAGAGCCCTGTGGCTTTCTTTTGGTAGAATACAGGAGAGGTTTACCATTGCCTCCTCCTGCGCAGTATGAGATGATGCCTTTCAGCATCTTCCTATATTGCTGCTGCCTGATATAGGTATTTCCTATAGTCAGGGAAACATACCAGCAAGGATTCAATCCGGCAACCTTCTGCTTGTTAGTCAAGCATTTGTAGGATTTGATTAAATTCTGTCCTCAGAGTTTCATATTACACAGTTTGACAATCAGATCAACACTAGTATTAGTTGCCTTTCTAGCACACAGGTGTTTTAAAGTAGCCCACACTTCCTTAGCTGTCCTGGTCTTTCTCAAATGGACAATGAGTGGGTCACTCACATGCAAACAGATGTCCATAGACTTTTCTCTTTCCAGCATACCACATTGGTTGTTCTCCAGCTGCTTCATGTCTGTCCCCTTGAAAGACACTTTCCAGTCCCTGAGCCATGAGAAGGGATTCATTCCACAACGACCACGGTTCATAATTAAATCCATCCAGTCTCGGGATCACTGGCTACACAGTACTGCAGTCTCCTTGGAGAAAATGGTCCCTGCCTTTTTCTTACTGCAACTCTTTTCCAATCAAGCAGGCTTCCACTTATATATTGTGCCTCTTTGTCTGCATTCTCTGGGCTTTGTTTGCCTTTGGGTGCTTTCTCTGGGTTCACTGGGACCATAAGCCTGTTAGAGAGCTTGGAGGAGAGTTTTCTTTATCTTCCCAGCTGCAGTGGAAGTGCACAGTTAAGGAGAGCACTGCTAATTAATACTGTCTGGATACCATGGAGTTAAAGTTCTAAATCAAGTAGTTTATTTAGGAAATCCATCAGGGTGATGGAGAAGACCTATATGCCTTGCTGCTAGTTACATACAGGAAGAGGAGAAGTGAAAGGAAGTCTGTTTCATTCTCTCACCTGGAGAATTATCTCTTATTATCTCTCTAATAAAGGAGAATCAGAGTAGAGAAAGCATGGTCAGAGAGGGAACGCCCTTACTAGCTGTATCTAATACCCCAATGGTCAATAGGGTTGTTGATGCTACAAATCAATGCCATCAGGAGCTGCATCTCCAACACACAACTGGCATCGGAAGAACTTTTTTATAGGCAAAGGAAAGATGGTGAGCTACTGCCACTGTAAAGGTAACATGGGTTAACTTGGCAACAGGTTAACTGCTAACTTGGCAAAGAGGCACCTTTTTAACGTGGTGGTTCTCTTTATTTAGCAGGGGGAGAGTAACTGGCCCTATCCACTTCCAGCACAGTATCTCCAATGACTGTTGCTGGTGTCTATCTTATGTTTCTTTTTAGATTCTGAGCTCTTGGGGGACAGGGATCCATCTCATTTATTTATCATTTCTCTGTGTAAACCGCTTTGGAAACTTTTGTTGAAAAGTGGTAAATAAATTATTGTTGTAGCAGCAACAGTTTGGAATGCTGACAGCCACAATATTTTTTCACCAATGCTGAGGGATCAGGCATGAATGCTTTGATGAACTTGGCCTCCTTGGCCCCTTGACCTCTGATGCTGTCCCTGTCTGAAATAATTACTTGCTCCAAGTAGTGGGTTAGTGTAGAAGAAATTATAAGAACTAATTCACAACTGACAGCACTCCAGATACAAAGCAACTAGAATGAATTTATGTAAATTCTACAGGAAACTCATGATGCAACTTTCAGAATAAGATATTCATTTTTTACGAAGAACTTCAAGATTGTAGAGCCAGTTCACTCATAATGGGAAGCAATAATTTCTTATTATGTGAATGAGCCCTGGAGAGATGTAGGCTCACATGCTCCCTTCTCACTACTCCCCTTAGTTCCTCAGCTCCATTGCAGAGCCATGACAATTCAATCCTGATTTTTTAAAGCCATGGCTTCACAGATTATGCAGAGCTGGGAACTGTGGTTTAACATGAACTTCCAAACCAGAATGTGGAACCAACTTCAAACTCTAATTTCACATCCTAGTTTATAATACAAAATTAAACCACAGTTCCTAAGTTCACATGAGCCATGGTTTAAAGAAACCAGGGTTCCTGACTGCGCAAGCACAGGAAGTAAGTGGAGTGGGGAGGAGGGAGTGTGATTCCATGATTCTCTAAGGCTTATTCACAAGAAACTATGGATTTTCATTACGTCTGAACTGAGCCTATGACTGTTACACACTACTTGAAGCATGTCCAATAAGATGTAAACTGTCTCTCCTACAACTTTGGATGGATAGCCAAAGGGCATTCAAGGTCATTAAAAAGAACTGAGGAAAGGAGCATCAACTCTGTTTTAAACGTTTAATCATGGATTTTAAACAGCGGCTGTCTGCTCCCAGCATTAAAGCAGTCACTTTATCCTCAACATCCTCAGCAAAGATGATATCTGAGTAGTAAGCAAAGCAGCAACAGTAAGCAGAAGGATGAATGAGTGCCTAACAAGTCAGTCAGACAGACAGATAATCTCCTTTTCAGATGAAGTTGAAAGTGCAACACTTCATGATTGCTGAAGATAAGCAACTCACTGTTCTAATTAAACTAAAGTATAATGAAAAGAAGTACTAGATAATACATTCTGTAAATAAAACCACTATGGTGGTGTTGTGTTTTTTTTTAAAACTAGGCCTGTGCAAACATGTGCTCCAGAATACACAAAGCCAAATAATCCACATAACTCCCCTAACACCACATGAAGGTAAGCAGTGGGAAAAGTTGCCTCCATGTGGTACCAGGAGGCTCTATGGATTATTCAGAGCTTTTCCAAATGGAGATTGTACACAGCTTGGCTAACTTAGGCTGGGAGGGACAGGTGGGGAGTTCATATAAGGAAACCATTTACAACAACACCATCAGGACAGTGACAGAAGGTGCTGTTCATACAGTCAATGGCATTATTCAGCTTTGCTTCTGATGATTTGCAGTTACTGTGCATTATGAGCATTCTAAAAAAGTAGCACTTTGGTGCAGGCACTTCCTGCCTCAGTAAAGCCGTCTGTCTGAGAAAGCTCCAGCTTTGTATATTCAGAGCTGAATATCTGCATAGATCTAGAAAATACTATCTCTGAATTACTGATATTGCATTTTCAGTAACCACTTGAAATCTTCACATTTTCATCCATTTAGACACCAGGATTATAAGATAGATAGATAGATAGATAGATAGATAGATAGATAGATACTTTATTTACGGCCAATGGCCAAAACATAGGATTATATGTTTATCACATAATGCTTGCTGGTGGCCTGTGAGAAAAAATTACTTGAACTTTGATTTCTAGATAAACCTAGATTCAATTCAGAAATAAACAGCAAACTTCTTGTTGTAAAAAAAATAAAGCAAAAAACCCAAAACAAAACAAAAAAAACCTCCTGCCATCTTCCTTGGAGGCCTTCAGGAGAGCCTTAAAGACCCATCTTTTTAGCCTGGATTTTAATATCTAGTATTAATTTTAATGAGTTTTAATTCTTGTTTGGATGTTGTTGTTTTTAAATTGTTTTATTATGTGTTTTTGATTTTAATGTAAACTGCCCAGAGCCACTTTAGGAAAGGTAGTATATAAACTGAATAAATATATGGGCAAGGAATTCAGATTGAAGCACATAAAAGCTTTAAACAACAACAACAACAATAATGAACAAAAACCCTCAAATAACTACATTTGTTCATGCCAACAGTTAATTATAACAAGCAGTCAGAAAAAACCAATTAAAATGGCACTTGCAGTCTAAGAGCACACACTTTCCAGATCTCAAGTAAAGCATCCTTCTGACACATCATCAACAGCATTTGTGCTGTATCATCACCATGAACTGTTTGCCAAGGCATTTCTACATTAAAAGAAAGAACACTCCAGTGTGGACCTGGAAAAAAGTGCCACACTGAAGTACAAGCCTGATGTACAAATAATCAATTGTAATTAATACACAATGACCAGACTATGAAATACGGTCTTAGGAGGTCTACACCTGTTCTTCAGGATTTTGATCTGGCAAGCTCAGATCTAACGCACTTAGATATCTGCAGATACTCAAGTACTGGACGCCTGATTCCCCTCTCCTCAACACTTATCATTCCATTTCCTTTCAGAAGCAACACTAAAAGAATACAAAAAGCCAATTTATGTTTTGTCCAGTGAACATCAAGCCTTGGGTTTTCTTTTCAACTTCCATATATTAAGCAATTCTATTCTGATAAAAATTCAAATTGTAGACACCTAGTTCCTTTCCAAAATGTTTTAAAAAGAAGCAAAACCTCATCCAGATTATCATATGATTGTTCACTTAGGAAATAATGTTGCAGATAGTGGGTGTACAGTACAAACCCTGAGCATTTCTAGTTTCCACAGTACCCCAAATTTCAATACCATAGCAAACTTCCCTTTTTGGAAACTTTCCTTCCCTTTTTTATATAAATTAGATTTTAATTACATAAAAGATAATGGCCAAGCTGAGCTTGGTTAAATATGAAAGGTAGTCATCTATAGTTTCCTTTGGGAAGCACAATTAAATAGCAGCCAGTCCCATTTCTGGACCAGAATAACAGGTTGGAAAGCAGTGGACAGACTGCAAATACTTTATCAATGCTTACAATTGATAAACAATTCTGTGACATCATTCAAACGAACATTCATTATTCAGGCTTTCCAAGCAACTCACTGGTCTTTGTAACAAAAAAGAAAAGAAAAGGGGGTGTTAGACTGCATTCATTTAACTGTGACGATTTAGGGCAATTTCATCTGGGTTTTTGTTTTGGGGAACAGCCCTCTCTACACTTTCATACTCAGTGAGGTTGTGATTCCTGCATTTGCCACTGTCCCCATAACTCTGCCCACTACATTCTGTTGTCACCATTGCCACCATCCTTTTCCAGTTTCATCTACATAAATAGCACACTGCAATGTGTTATCTTAAAAATGCATGGAAGAGGTTTCTACATCAAATACTAAAAAACCATCAGACGAACAGAAACTAGAATTCCTTCTGGCCAGTGAAATCTCTGTTTCAAGATACTTCTGCTTGGTTTTTAAACATATCTTCTTAAATTACTTCATTGTACTGTTTGTGCAGGGGATTTGTTTTGCTTTTTGGTTTTTTTGCCTCCTCCATTCTAAGTTCACAATATGTTTTCTATTTTTAACCTACAATTCTTTTAAGAAATATTTCAAAAAGCACTTATAATTTATTCCTGTACTCTTTCCCCAGAGGAAGGAACTTCAGTCTGCTGTGCCTAAGGATTTCTGAGCATAATGATAAAAATGAAAGTGCTTCCCAAGCATACTCTATAGTGAAGAGCTTTTATATTTAGAGTTCCCAAAAGGTTTTGAAAAATGGAAATAATGGGTGATGGGATATTCTTTTTGCATTCAGGCACTTTGGCTGCCTTTTCCAACCAAATCTTAAAAGTATTTCAGATGGGCTAGCTCAGTATTGCCACATCATTTACTATACTATTTCAAAAGCAAGAAGAATGTTTTTTCTAAAAAAATACCCTATTGTTTAGTGTATTTTTGCATTATTTGTGACAGACTATAACAACATAATCTCCAACTGTCCCTGTTTACCAGGGACAATCCCTATTTTCCAATACCTGTCCCTGGTAAAAATCACTGGTCATGATAAAAATCACTGGCAAAAATCAACCAGTCATGTAAGGGTACATCAACGGTTGATGTATGTGTAAAGGTGTATCAGTCCAGTAATGTTGCATGTTCGCCAGTTGTGCAAACATTAAAATTGCACAAATGACATTATACAAGAGTAATCTCATTATTTCCAGTGGGCTTACTCTTGTGTAACATTTGCACAACTTGTGTATGTGCTATGTTACTGGAAGGATATACCCTTATGCAATATGTCAGCCACTGTCCCTATTTTTGTATTTTTGGGAATGCCTTGTGTTTGAATCACACACAAAAGTAAATGCTCACCCGGAAACACTAAGGCACCAAGCCCTGTATAGTGTAAGGTTTCACAGGCTGCAGATGTTGTGTGGTATATATCCTGAATTTGTTAACATTTTGTAGGATAATTATGCTATTCTAGTATATCTTTAACAAAAGAACAATCATCCTCTTGACATTTAAGTCAGCTGAGGACAGGCTGCTACAGAGTAAATGAATGCATCATACAGCAGGCAATGAAGAGCCTTCAACAATAGGCAGCATCTGTAAAAACATCTTCTGCTCTCACAAGGAGTGATTTTTACCAATCCCCCTTTAGATAAAATGAGTCCCTCTGCCCCTGCTTTAAATGTGAACAGTGCAGAAGCTAGGTATATTTTTGTACATACCTGACTCAGAGGCAGTTATTTGCAAATATGTGTGCATACAATTAGTCAATTAATTAAAACTAGCAGACCTGGCACAGAGCATCTGCGTCCCTAGTGCTCACTGACTCTTCACTCAGGCGCCTCTGCCGGCCGACTGGCCTGCTTCTCCCCCCGCTCCCCACCCACAGTTTTTGGCTGGCTTTCAAGACAGCTTGTCCCCTCCTCTCCTGCCGCCGCCGCCTCTTCCTGGTGGCCCAGCCGCCTCCTCACCCTGGCGACGGACCAGGCCTGCCACTGCCCCGCCGCCGCCGCCTCGTCACCACCTTCCCACCATGGCCAGGTCCGCTGCGGCCACCTCCCCAACGCAGCCGGCCTCGCCGCCGCCTCACTGCCCGCCCAAACTCCCTGCTGCCACCTCCCCACTGTGGCCAGACCCACGGCCACCGCCTCCCCAATGTGGCCAGGCCCACCACTGCCTCACCGCCCACCCAAACTCCCTGCCACTCCGTAACTTCCGTCAAAAGTTCCACCACACATCCCCATGCATCTGTCGGCTAAGAGAATTAATTATATAGAAGGTTAACTAAATTTATTTTCTTAAAAGAAATGCAAATATTTCAACTACTTAATTGCCAGATTTCTATACTGAAAAATGTAATCAGTATATAGCCCATAAAATAATTATGTTCATCTGTATGGAATTAAAAATGGTGACTGGACAGCAGTAATGCTGTGACAAATCTCAACAGCAGCAACACAAGCAGGGGCAGTGGAGAACAGAAGGCACAGAGCACTAGTCAAAAACAATAAGTCACAAACCTCTAAATTTCAGGAAAGGATACTAAAGTCTAGACTAGGATTTTTTAAAATAAAATCTTTTAGAACATATTGCAATGTTTTTGAGATCACCTGCACAAATCAGCAAAAATGTATAGCCTCCCATATGGATTCAAAACAATTCTGTAGTCAACAGTCAAAACCAGGACATGAAGTTTACCTCAATACAGAGGCCAGCACACCAGTACAAAGCAAGCCAAGCTGCATGTGGGGCCAAATGTTAGGTTGTAGGAATTGTGTTGATTTTTCATACTTAGATATACAGAAAGGAGCATTTCCATGCGCAGAAAGGAACATAAATCAAAACTTGTAGAATATGACTTTTATTGGTATGGACTGTTCTGAACTATCCAGAGTTCTGGTCTAAGATACTATCTTGCTCTTACCAGAAACAGTTGCAAGCCATAGCGTCTACTGTATTTATTAAAGTGCAGTGTCTTGAGATAAAGTTCTTAAGACGTCAGCTTTACCCCATCCTTTAACCACAATAGCTTATACCATCAGCAAAGGCTAAAACAGAAGTGTGATATATGTACGCCCCCAGAGGGGCAACTTGATATCTAGAGGACTGGGTGGAGGGGCTGGGAAAATAAAACAGTAATAAGGTCTTACGACTCAGATAAGACCCTTCCAGCAACTCCTTTATTGATTTACAGCCCTGTGGAGGTTGTCTTCACCCCAGGTCTCACACCCACCAAACAGGGATAAGAGAAGATCCACCTTATCTTGGTTTCCCAGGGATGTTACTTCACACCCTGCCTCTCTTGTCTCAGTCCATGTGTTCAGCTGGCTTGTTCCTCAAATGGATTGCCTCCCCCGAGGCAACAACCCCCTTTGTAGGTTCTCCCAGTTGCTTGAAAGCTGGTCCCAATCTCTATCTGGATCTGGAAATGCGCTTTCTCCTCTTCTTTTGGGTACAGACCAATGAGCTATCCCACACCCCACCATCAACTCTCCTTTTGAGGCAAATGGGGGATCCTTATTAGCTACCTGTCCAAATGAGCCAGTCCCAGCTTCAAGTGTGTTCTTGGTCATCTAAGTAATTCCTCTGAAGCTAGCCTAGTTGTCATCCCTCAGACAGGAAGGAGTGAGCCCCAACTCCATGAAAACTTAGGGAGCCCCTTCCCTAGCCATGGCCAACCCTGACAGGGTGCTCCTTAAAACTTATCCTCACAAGAGGATAAAGGGTAACAATAAATCAGCAAAGGAAAAAACCAATAGATTCTTCTTTCCTTCCCTCTTGGAGGAACCCTGAATCTGTAGGATTAAATGAACTTGCAGCAGTGATGTGCAGACTGGATGTCAAACCCAGTTCCTTTCAGCCCAGGAAATGCAGTATGAAACATATAATCTCCACATTTTACACAATGGCAAGATATTATGACATCAGCAACGTCTTTGTAATAAACTTTTTCATTTCAAACCATACTTATCTATAAATATTGTCTAATAAATATCATCTTAAGATTAGTATTTCTAAAATTAAAGAAATTAGCTGCATAGAACAAATCACACCATTTGAGCAATGCATGCCTTTTTAAATATCATACACTAATGTCAAGCATGAGAATTTATTTACGTGTGAGAGAGACACTATTTGTAGCTTTAGTTTTAAAACAGAACACTCTAACCTCATAAATGTAAGTTTGTTTAACTACTGCTTTATGCCACTGAGTTATTTCACATTATGTTAAGCAGCAGAACAATTTCAGCAGGCTATAAAAAAACTTGGCATGAAGTCTCAAAAAACTGAAATATTTTGTCACGTACTGTTAAATGCAAAATGTGTTGCTGAGTGGAGATATTACTAGTCTGGGCCGCCTTCAGACATAACGGCAAACCAGAGGCAAACATGTTAGGAGGTTTTAAATTGTGGTAGTCTGAATTCAGAAAAACACGGTTTTGAGGGTCAGTTTTAGCCCCCAAACCTTAATTTGTATCATGGGTCTGTAATGAGTTTTGCAGCCAAGACCTCAGGTTTGAAGGCAGCATTGTGTTGTCCAAATGCTGCCGCTGTGACTTCAGATTTGTGCAAGTTGCACAAACCAGAGCTAAGGGTAGGAAGCATCTCCCTCTCTCCGGCTGTATTGGCTGCCTGCGCTCTCCCTTCATTCATGTGAAGGAAGAACCCCTCACAGCCAATTCCTCCCCCTTTGCTGGCTCCCAGACCACAAATCACTATTGTCTGGGAGAACACCAGGAGAATTGAGGCAAACTGCACTTTGCCATTATGTCTAAAAGGGGCCTATATTATTTGCTTTTCTTGGCTTTTTAAAGACAACTAGTGTGTGTGTACAAAGACAGGGTAATATTAAGAAATTGTTGATTACCAGAATTCTGTTAAAAACCCAACAAGAAATTTTAATAATGTACTTTGTTTTTATAATGAACCCAGCTAACAAGGCTCAGACATTTGTTTAACTCAAGTGAGTCTTAAATTATTTCAAGGCTTCATGTGTAAAAAGTGAGTTGCTGATGCTCAAGCCTACTTTAAAGGTTGAAATCCCTAACCATTCACCCAGCCTTCTAACCAAAGACATACAGTGACTGGCAGTGGTTACTCAAAAAGAATCTATTTGGACAATGTGTCTTCCAAAACTGATGTCAGTATGAGAATCTGTCTATGTGCATCCAGCATGTAGAACATAGCACCTAGCACATAGAACTACCTGACCCTGCAGTCAAATGAGCTTCTGATTCAGGTAGAATGCTTTAAATGCAATGAGGAGGCAAGGGAAGAGGGCACGCACAAATCTGCTTTCAAATCTCACTATATGTAGAGGTTCTGCATTATGTGCTCATGTGATAATCTGAACCAGCCATATGTTTCAACGACTGGAATATAAAGGCATAACACTTATGCTTACAAATAAAAATATACCACCAAGAAACTCTGGCAGACTACACAGTACATGCAAATTTATGTAACGTAGTTCCATTGTTGCTGAAACACATTATTTTTTGTTGCTGAAACACAATTTGAGGAGGTATTTTAAGCAAAGAAGCATCTCAAAATATGTATTTATGTATTAGTAAACACACACTTAAAGTTTACAAAACAAATAAACATTTTGGGATGGAGCTACCATTAGTGTTTCAGCGACTCTGCTCCAAAATTCAGCATTATAGAAAGATCAAAACTGTACTTGGATACCTAACACTGGACAATGGCCAAAAAAAGAGGTTGGTGGTTTTACACCCAAGTCATTTGGGTGGTTTTACACTTTACAGCCAAAACACTTTGCTGGGGGGGGTGTGTGTGTTGCGGTTATGCCCAAGACATCAAGGTCTTCACTTCTGACCCAAGCATAGGTGTTCACATGGAAGAGATACACAACTTTACTTGAACTAGGCAAACAATGCTACTAGAACACGGAACTGATATAGAAGAATAGCTGTTTAACAGCAATCATATTCTAAGCCATTACTGGGAAAGAACAATTTCTCTGCACCCCCTCTGGCCCTTTCAGCAAGCTCAACTTCTGCCTGTCCTTTGTTGGAAAAGGAGTTCTGCTAGCATAGGCGAAACTAGGGTGAGGCAGACAGTGCACATGCCCTAGGTGCCACTGGGGGCGCGCCAGTGCCATGCTGCCCCCGACCCCCTCCCCAATTCACAGATTAAAAAATAATAATTTTTTTTAATCGTAGTCCCTTTGGGGGGCTTCCTAAAGGCCACAGGGGGTCTGCAAAGCCCCCCCCCAGTCTCTTAGATCACTGCTGCAGTCCATCCTGGGCTGATTTTCAGGCCTGTTCAGGCCTACAAAGATCAGTGCGGCAGCCATTTTGGAGGTCACCGCACATGCTTAAAAGGCCTCTGTGAGGCCTGGCAAGGCATAGGACCTCACAGGGACCATTTGAACATGTGTGGTGGCCATTTTTTCATTTTAAAAAAAGCTGTTGAAAACTAAAATGGCCACCACACATGCTTAAATGGCCTCTGCGAGACCCAAGTCTAGATTTTCCCCTGATCTAAGTAGTCAGAAGAATGCAAAGTTGTTGGCAAGGGACCCGAGCATTTAAAAAACAGATATAAATGGCACAAAAGTAAGTGGACAAAACATCCCTTAAAAAGACAATGTTGGTTTAATACCTTGTAAGCTGGCAAAACTGAAGGTGTGGGGGGGAGGCAAGGAATAAAATGCAAATATTCACTCACATGCTGTTTAATTATCTATACAGAGTTCTATCTTTATCTGCATATTTGTCAAGCAATCTGATTATAAGGTTTGTGTGATTTCATGGAAAGTGCCTGCCTTTAGCTTGTATGGTGCTTAAAAAAAATACTGTTGTAAGAATTCACACCCAGAAATGTTGGATTTGCAATGTATTGCCATCCCTGCATTTCCTTGGGAAGGCAACTGGCACATACGTGCCGTATGTGTGTATGCATGTGTGTGTTGCTTACAACCTGTTTCTCCTTAAAGTGTCTGAACTTGTATTTTTGAGCTGATATTACGGTAAAGTTATCTGAAAGATGGGTGTCAGATGTTTGGTCAGGGGCGCAATTTCAGTGCTTGCCCTAGGCACTATTTTCCCCATATACGCCTCTGTCTGCTAGTGTCACAGGCATCAGTTATATGGGCCATGCCATCAGCTGGAAGCACTTTGGAATTTCCTCCTCAGCCTGCTTAAGTCATATTAAAAGTTCTGTTTCTTTAAATATTTTCCTCCTTTATTCAGAGATTGAGCATTGAGGAATTGTACATCAATTTTAAAAAGTAATCCCCACCATAGTAATACTGTGCTCTGAGATACAGTTGCAGATGGCTAGCTCAGGTACAGAAGCTTGTCAACAGAAGCCTCTTCAGAAGCTATAGGAAAGTGATCTTCGTTTAACTAACAAAAAACAAAAAGGGAATTCTTACATTTCTTCTTACCTCTGTTTCTGGACATCGTGAATGTTCTGATTTACCTGAAATAAAAACAAACAAACAATCAAGTCAAAGACAAGATTAGAGAATCTGAGCTGTATCCTCTATAATAATTAAGAAAAACAATTTCAGTATAACAAATAGCATTTTAAAAGTAATATTACATTCACCCAATCATCAAAGTTAGTTACATAAGGATGTATTCAGTCTGCATATGTGCACATACAGTATGTGTATATCACATATAAAAAACACATACACAGCCCATAACCAAAGAGATGGCTACTAAATTATAATCAATATGTGGAAGTCATCTTTCCAGGTGAGAGATGAATATACATTTATGCTGCACTGTGCTTTAAGGCACTCTCCAAAGAACAGCACTACAAAGAAGATCTCTGGTCCCTACCCTCCTCCTGAGTTTGGACCTTGGGAAAAGATTCTGCTGCTGCTGCTGCTTGATTCTCTTCCTCTACTGTCTTTCTTTCAACCATCTCCTCCCTTTTATTTATGTAACTACATAAATAACCCATAACTTGAGATAAATGACCTCAGAACAGTAGTATATCTGCTGGTCACGTCCAGACTTGACTACTGCAATGCACTCTATGTGGGGCTGCCTTTGTACGTAGTCAAGAAAATGCAGTTAGTCCAGAATGCGGCGGCCAGATTGGTCTCTGGGTCATCTCGGAGAGACCATATCACTCCTATCTTAAAACATCTACACTGGCTGCCGGGAAGTTTACGGGCAGAGTACAAGGTTTTGGTTATAACCTATAAAGCCCGAAACAGCTTGGGCCCTGGGTATTTAAGATAACTTCTTCTTTGCTATGAACCACACAGCCCATTGAGATAATCTGGAGAGGTTCGTCTGCTGTTGCCAACAGCTCATCTGGTAGCTACTCAGGGATGGGCCTTCTCCATTGCTGCCCCAAGCCTTTGGAACACACTTCCTGCTGAAATAAGAGCCTCTCCATCTCTTACAACTTGTAAATGGGCAGTCAAGACGCATTTATTCACCCAGGCTTTTAATTAGATACTGTTTTAATTGTGTTTTAACTTTTTAATTTTAATTGTTGAAACATTTTTATTGTTTTGTAAACCGCCCAAAGAACTTGCATTTTGGGTGATATAGAAATGTATTAAAATAAATTAAAAAATGAATAAACTACTACAGGTTTATTCTACTCAGGCTGGCATACAGGGTTGACATCCCCCACTAATCCTCACAGCAAACTTGTGAGGTAGGCTAGACTAAGTCTAGACTATGGTGATATCAGGAGAGTCACTTCGCTCGAGAGTGCATGGAGTTTACTCAAAACCAAAACACTAGAAGCCCAGTTAGATTGTATACCCCAAAAGAGGAAAGGTACCACTAGGTCCAGGAAGATGCCAGCATGGCTAACATGTAATGTTAAGGAAGCCATAAAAGGGAAGATGACTTCCTTCCGAAATTAGAAGGCCTGTCCAAATGAAGAGAACAGAAAGGAACACAAACTCTGGCAAAAGAAATGCAAGGTGACAATAAAGGAGGTGAAAAAAGAGTTTGAGAAACATTTAGCCAAAAGTATCAAGGGGAATAACAAAAACTTATATAAATACATTAAAAGCAGGAAACCTGCCAGGGAGGCAGTTGGACCATTAGACAATGAGGGAGTGAAAGGGATTATTAAGGAGGATATGGAGGTTGCAGAGAAGCTCAATGAGTTCTTTGCATCCATCTTCACGGCAGAGGATACTGAGAATATACCTGTTCCTGAACCAGGATTTTCGGGGATGGCGGCTAAAGAACTGAGCCAGATAGAAGTGATGAGAGATGATGTTCTAAACTGTCAGGAAAAACTGAAAACTAACAAATCACCAGAGCCAGATGGCATCCATCCAAGAGTCCTCAAAGAACTCAAATGTCAAATTGCCGACATCCTTGCTAAAATATATAACTTATCCCTACAATCAGGTTCTGTACCAGAGGACTGGAGAGTAGCAAATGTAACACCGATATTCAAGAAGGGATCCAGGGATGATCCGGGAAATTACAGGCCGGTTAGCTTAATATCAGTTCCAGGCAAATTGATGGAAATCTTCCTCAAGGATAAAATTGTAAAGCACATAGAAGAACAGGCCCTGCTGGGAGTGAACCAGCATGGGTTCCGCAAAGGTAAATCTTGCCTCACCAACCTTTTGGAGTTCTTTGAGAGTGTCAACAAGTGTGTGGATCAAAGTGATCCAGTTGACACCTGGACTTCCAAAAAGCTTTCGACAAAGTTCCTCATCAACGACTCCTGAGGAAACTTAGCAGTCATGGGATAAGGGGACAAGTACATGTGTGGATTGCTAACTGGTTGAAAGACAGGAAACAGAGGGTAGGTATAAATGGAGAGTTTTCGCAATGGAGGGAAGTAAGAAGTGGGGTCCCCCAGGGATCTGTTCTGGGACCGGTGCTTTTTAATTTATTCAGAAATGATCTAGAAGTAGGGGTAAGCAGAGAGGTGGCCAAATTTGCAGATGATACCAAACTCTTTCGGGTAGTGAAATCCATAACTGATTGTGAAGAGCTCCAAAAGGATCTCTCCAAACTTGGTGAGTGGGCGACAAAGTAGCAAATGCGGTTCAATGTTGGCAAGTGTAAAGTGATGCACATTGGGATGAAGAACCCCAACTTCAAGTATATGTTGATGGGATCTGAGCTGTCAGTGACTGACCAGGAAAGGGATCTTGGGGTCGTAGTGGACAGCTCGTTGAAAGTGTTAACTCAATGTGTGGCAGCTGTGAAAAAGGCCAATTCCATGCTAGGGATCATTAGAAAGGGGGTTGAAAATGAAACTGCTAATATTATAATGCCCTGATACAAAACTATGGTGCGGCCACACTTGGAGTTCTGCATATGATTCTGGTCACCACATCTAAAAAGGGACATTGTGGAACTGGAAAAGGTGCAGAAGAGGGCAACCAAGATGATCAAGGGCCTAGAGCACCCTTCTTATGAGGCTAGTCTACAACACCTGGGGCTATTTAGTTTAGAAAAAAGACGACTGCGGGGAGACATGACAGAGGTCTATACAATTATGCATGGGGTGGATAAAGAGAAATTCTTCTCCCTCTCACATGATACTAGAACCAGGGATCATCCCATGAAACTGATTGCCAGGAGGTCTAGGACCAACAAACGGAAGTACTTTTTCACACAACGCATAATCAACTTGTGAAATTCTCTGCCACGAGATGTGGTAACAGCAAACAACCTGGATGGCTTTAAGAGTGGTTTGGATAATTTCATGGAGGAGAGGTCTATTGACGGATACTAGTCAGAGGGCTCTAGGCCGCCTCCAGCCTTGGGGGCGGGGTGCCTCTGGGTACCAGTTGCAGGGGAGTAACAGCAGGAGAGAGGGTATGCCCTCAACTCCTGCCTGTGGCTTCCAGCGGCATCTGGTAGGCCACTGTGCGAAACGGGATGCTGGACTATATGGGCCTTGGGCCTGATGCAGCAGGGCTGTTCTTATGTTCTTAAGAAACAATTACTGGCCCAAAGACATTCATTGAGCTTCATGGCCTAGAGGGGATTTGAATGTAGATATCCCAGATTAAAGTCTACTCTTCTATCCCCTCATTACAATCCTAGACCCAAGCAGTGCAGAACAGGGTCACCTCCACCTCCTCCTCCCATCCCAACACCAGCCAGTTCTCCTGCTGCCCACAGTATGACACCTCTCCCACCGCTCCAATCTACCCAGGCTGAAAGAGGCAACTGATGGAAGGCAGCAACACCACTGGGTACTGCTAGTGCTGAGAAAGGATAAGGCTCACACAGACACTGCACTGGTTGACAGTGGGAACAAAGAGGTGGGAGGAGGCGGCGGCCGCCGCCACAGGGAGCCACACAGCTCAGTGCATGTAGCTGGGCCGAGGGGAGTGCTTAATACTTGTCACGGCAAGTAGATCCATAGAAAGAATCTTGCTCTTAGTTAAAAGTTTTAAAAGGTTCTCACGTGACAACATTTCAAGTCTTGCTTATCAAAATGTTTCTATGTATTGCACATCTAACAAAGCTTCCCCCACTTTTCAGGAAGTTGAGATAGTTTACTCTCCTGACTTGGGAGACTTGACACTGAATCATAAAAATGTATGACTCAATTTCAGCAGAAGTTTTATTTCACCATAAAAATATATGACTTAAATTTTAGCAGAAGCTAAATAACAGGCTTTTCCACCCCTCCTTTCCATACTTCATTCATTCATATTCCTATTCATTGTTCCTGGAAATATACAATAATTGAGAATCATAGTTTCCAATAATCTCCTGGATGTATCACAAGAATTGCTATGCTCATTAAAATCATATACACATCTCATTATCAGAGAACTGCACTATTAAATAACTCGTGGATCTGGATTCAAGATCTACTACTACTACTACTACAACAAATATTTATATACCACTTTTGAACAAAAGCTCAAAATTTACGTAGAAAAACAAACAATAAATCAGATGATCCCCTGACCCAAAAGTGCTCACAGGAACATAAGGTCGACACTAGCAACAACCATTAGATCAGTGCTCTTTAGTAAGGTCTGGGGGCCAGCAGCAGCTTTCATCAATCTCAAGTGTGCCCCCCCCCCCCACTATTTGTTTACTGGGCCTGTGCAAAGCTCTAGCCAAAGCTGAATACTCTGCACAGTCCCCCAGTGCCATGCAGTCAACCATTCTCACCATGCAGTGCTGCGCTTTGCCCGGCAACCAGTGAGCCACCTTTGGGGGGGGGGAAGTGCCTTGAGACCCTGCACCACCTGGGTAAGCATGCAGCCCTTTCCCCATAGCCACCTATAAGCCACTGGAGCCACTTATAAGCCTCCTAAATGGCAGCAGGTTCTTGCAATAAGTACTACTAGCTGACCCCGCACAGAGCATCTGTGCTGTTGTGCACTGAGCATGTGGCATCCTGTGCAGCGCTCCCCCTGCAGCTCGCCCGCCCACCTGCACCTCACCCACCCTCCCTCGCCCCCGCAGCATGCCCTCCCCCCGCAGCTCGCCCACCCGCTTGCCCGCCCTCCCCCCGCAGCTCACCCACCCTCCCCCCACAGCTCACCCGCCCGCTCTCCCCCCGCAGCTCACCCACCCGCTTGCCCACCCTCCCCCCCGCAGCCTGCCCGCCCCCCCGCAGCCCGCCCTACACGACATCCTCCTTCTCCTGAAGGGGCTCTTTCCTCCCTCACGACCTGTCTTTTTGCAGACCCCTGCCTGCTATCCTTTTATATAGATAGATAGATAGATAGATAGATAGATAGATAGATAGATAGATTCCTCTCCTCTGCAATCAAGAACATCTTCCGACCAGTAACAGTTGCATTCCAACTGACCTTAACCATTACAGGCTCCTCCTCCTTATCTGCATAGGGAATCCCCACTGCCCAATCATCATGGTGCCACAGGCTACTCCTCCCTATCTGCATATGGAATCTTCACTGCCCAATCACCATGGTGCTTCTGCTCTCACAGGCTCCTTCTCCCTATCTGCATATGGAATCCCCACTGCCCAATCAGGTGCTTCTGCTTGCAAACTCTGTCAGCCAATCGCCTCCTTTCTACCACGTCCCCACACATGGCCCGTCTTGGAGAATTAATAATATAGATTGTGTGACTTAAATAGTATTGGTGCATGAGTCACTATTACTTTGCATCTCAGAAACACAAACTCTGAAATGGCACTTAGGCACCAGACTAACTGGGCACACAGATTTTTCCAGCTTTGCATGTGAATGCATGGAAAGCACTTCTGCTGCAATGCACACAGGGTGGTGGAGGCGTTCAGTGGTTAATTTCCCATTTCAGCAACTGTCCCTCATACCTCACATGGGGCTGCTCCAGACTTCAGTGGCACTATTTTTGAAGGCTCTCTGGAAGGGAGAGCCGAAAGTTCCCATTGACACACAGAAAGGGGAAACTCCCTCCTCCCCAATTTCACATAACTATTCGGATTCTGGTCTTATGACTTAGCTGTGTTTGTTTGCACGGGATGATTAAAGTCTCTTAACAGGCTGCTTCAACAATTTTTCAGCTATGCGTTAACTTTCTACTTTAGATAATTTTTAACATAAAATCTAACCTAATACATTTGTGATTCTATATATTTCCTTTTCAATCGCTGAAAAATCTGAAGTCAGCACAAAAATCTACAACCCTGTAGTTTCAGAGTCTCTGTCTAGCCTTCACTCACAATTATAATTACCGTTCTAAGAATGACACTCCTGTATAGGAAAAGGCCTCAGCAACCAAAGCCTTATTCTCACTGAGGTGGTAAACCTGCAGCTGGGCTGTGCCACTTCCCTACTAAATAGAAGTCCACCAGATGTCAAAAGGCAAGGATTCTAACCCAACTTCAGTTTACAGTGCTATAGTTGCAAATTCAGAAGTGCAGGCACTCACTATGCCAGCCCACATAGCCACACCCACCCCAGCAGCCCCGCCCCACAGCCACACCCCAATGCAGGGGGGGGGACACAACCCCACCAAGCAAACAACTGCTTTATATTTTTTGTATTTTTAACTGCAGTTTCATTGTTTTGTGTGCAAACATACAAGCTGTTGGAAAACCCTTTAAAAAAAGAAACCTGTCCAAAGTATACTGGACTATATTAGCATCAATCATTAATATTTTGAGGTGATAAAAAAAGAGCACTGTGCAATTGGGTGGGCACCCACAGTACAAATTTAAGTTATTTTTCTCTAGGGCCTCCAACACTGGATTAACCTGGCTAGCAGCCACTTTGGTTCTAGAGTCTGCTGATTCTTCAGTCTAAAATGTCAGGAGCTTGATACCACAGATGAACTGCTCCTCCTCCACACACCTCCCTTTATGGCTTTCCTCCCTCCTCTGTCCATTCTGACAAAGTCACTGATGCTTCGTAGGGCAACTTTTAGCAAAGTGGTTTATTTTCTTTTCTTTTCTTCAAACAACATATATTGGGATCACAATTGTATCATGATATGCTATGTTATAGATGTTTCTTTTGTTTGGATAGAATCTCCTTTGGAAGTTGCAAACACTGGCAATGAATTTATAGTCCAATAATCCTAACAATGTTTACTGAGAAATAAGTTTCATTTCTATATTCTGAACTTACTTTCAGGAAAGTACATTTAGGATTACAGCCCAATTCTATGTGAATGCTCTTCAGGAGTAAGACCTACTGGGTTCAGTTGAGCTTATATTTCCAAGTAAGAAACTTACATCAAATTGCTGTCCTATAGCACAATTCACTGAGAAGTTATCCTGACCATGCCCCAATAAAATGAACTGAATCCTCCTGCTCTTGAGCAGATCCATTTTATTTCAATGAAGCTTGTGAAAGGAACTTCCAAACAGGTTTGTTGTTGTTTTTTACACTAAGCCAACTTTTTAAAAACTAAAAAACCCAATACGTATTTTGTATATTTGAAATCACCATTCTATTGCAATTGGACTTGAAAATCCCATGTGGTGTCAATATCTTCTTTGCTCCAACTCTAATCTCCCTATAAAATACCCTTCTTGATTAAATCATTTTGATCTCCACTTTTTACTTTGATACACACAGGATTCTCAATATAATAAAATCTGACCACCAGAAATGACTGCGGAATTCACACTTCTTACATTGGCAGTCCAATCCTTAACATGACTGGAAAATGGTTCCCTTTATTTTTACGAACTTCATGCTTCAACCTAGAGCAGATTCCCCATTTCATTTTGGCTCTATTCCCAGTATAGTATCTCTCCAGTGGTAGTTGTTGGCATTTACTTTGTGTTTCTTTTAAAATTGTGAGACCTTTGGTGACAGGGAACTGAAGCAAATTATTCCTTTTTGTAAATAAACTGCTTTGAGAAGTTTCTTTTTTTAAACAAACAGAAAAGTAGTATCAAATACTCTTAGTAATATATAAGAATGCCATGAAAAGTAGAATATGAATACTTTTCAATACCAAAAGACACTGATGGATGTTGTAAATCATCTTGTGTATGCACTGCAACTCACAAAGGAGTTCACAAAGTTAGCCAGGGCCTGCTAGCTAACAGGACTAATAGAAAAACCACAGGTTTTTCAATTATGCTTGCTGCAGCAGTGAACCATCTTCTGTAACTCAGAGGACATCTTGGGAAGCAGAAGTGCATGGGGACACCCTCTCCCTACTCCATGCCTGCTGAACTCCTCGGTGCCACTCTCTGCCCACCTTGGGTGCCCACCACTTAGACTGGGTGTCCATCCTAGCAAGCAACTAATGTTTCTAATAGATATAACTTCCTTAATCCTTGCCTAATGAAGCATAACCCGCAGTAGACATATTAATGTTACAGATACTGGCTACAATCCAGAGGAAAACCTGGTTAGCTCTCTGCATAGGAAATGGATTTTTAAAATTACTTTCCTTCCAATAGAATCCATTCCTTCTCTACACTACACCCACATTGAAAGCCACTTCGGCAATTATTTGAAAAACATTTTTATATTCATAAATCAATGCATATGCCCTAAAAGAACATTCTGGTTTCTTATGCAAGTTTCTAATCTCATTAGTCCGGTCTTACAGTTGGTTGTTCCTTCCAATGTTTTATGGCATGTCATTTTGGGATTGGACCATAATGCTTTGCATACAAATCAGATCAGAAAACAAGGGAGAGAAAACAGAGGTTGCACTTCTTCCCTCCAAACAAAGACAAACAAAGAAGCCAGCAAAAGATCAGACTTACTAACATCCAGTCAGCATACCTGCTCTCTAACTAAAATGGTGATTCGATTGAGTAGCTTAAAAAAAAAAAGGACTTCCCCAGTCTCTAGGCACTGATTGGCTGCCTCAATCAATGTCTAGTCCCACTCTGATTGGTTTATAGGTGATCCGAGGACCTCACACTTTGCAAAAACAAAAGTGAACACTTTGCAAAAACAAAGGTGAGCATGCTTAATGGTTCCTGCCTTATTAACATTAATATTTTAAAAGATCTGGGGCTATTCGTTTGTTCTTTGAGGCTGGTGCTACTCCCACCTCACAACACTTAAAGCAGCAGCAGGCTGCAGGCAAGAACAGCAGGGAACAACAGAGGGAGGCAGTAGCATACAAAATGGAGAGAAACAATATGGCTGACTGAGAAATTTAAAGTAAGTGCCACCCACTTTGCCCATAGATAAGATCCACTCCTGCTTCTAGAATAACAACTGATGAGCAAATATTGTAGTAAATTTTTGACTGCCAATGAGCTCCAAGTTAAAGATGGTACAGACTTCTTGGCATATGCTCAGTAGACAAAGGATACTCATTTTCTAACACATCATAAGGAATATAAACATTGTGTAAGTTGCAAATACATAAACTAACAATGAAGAGGAAATTATTAAATGCAGCTGCAGATGAAATAAGGACACAATATCTATTTTATTTTTCAAAGATACTTTTTGTGGTTTCATGCTTTGATATCAAGAGCTCATTTTGCAGCATATAAAATAAACCTATCACACTTCAGAAATAATTCTATGCAATTCTTGACTTCACATCTATCAGTCTAATCAGTACAAAATTCTACTTAACCTCCCCACTCATATTCTGAGACATTCAACCGCCCTGAGCCATTTTGGAAGGGCGGTATACAAATCAAATAAATAATAATAATAATAATACTTATTTCCATCCAATAAGTATGTACTGAAAGCAATTCTGCTGAAATAAGTGGAATTCTGCCCCAAATTCAAGCATGTTTTGTAGGTTTCTGTAGCACTTCGCGCAGTTTCTAGGAAAGCAGTAAATACATCCCATCAATGCAATTAACACTGCTAGATGTATGTAGCTTTGGGCATCACTGCCTTGCCAATTTTATAATGTCCATAATAAGGAACATATTCACCATGCTCAATACTAAATAGGTTTTGGAACTGTCAAAGTATGTTAAAAAGGTACACTTAATATCTGCATATGTAACACTTTAGAAAGTGAGGATGAAATTTGCATATGGAACATGCAAGTTGTTCTCTCCACATTCCCTCCAAGAATGAAAGTCCTAATCACACATCAAGGTTTCTCATATCCTCAATTAAATTCCAGATCATAGTCTAAGCACATGATACAGCTACCTTGCTGAAGCAAAGCAGGTGTTGGACTGGACAGTGCCTGGATTGGAGACCAACATCAAAGGGTGATGGGGCCATAGCTCACTGGTAGAGCATCTGCTTTGCATGCAGAAGGTCCCAGGTTCAATCCTTGGCATCTCCAGGTAGAGCTGGGAAAGACTTCTGCCTGAAACCTTGAAGAGCTGCTGTCTGTAGACAATACAGAACTAGATGAATCAATGGTCTGACATTGATAAGGCAGCTTTCTTTGTCCCTATGCCTGTACAATTCTCAAGCTAGCAAAGCTGGATTGAGGCTAGTGCCAAAGGTATTACAGAGGAAGTTGGAACACACATCAAACTCTTAGTACCATCTCCTGTACAAACCAAGATGGACAGAAACTGACCTAGGAAAGGTCAGAAAGAAACCCATGGTTCTTTAGAGAGACCAACTGACTTTAGAAAAATAATACTGTTATTATTAAATTAAACCATTATTAAGGCTCTCTCATATACAAAACTATTCCTACACATATTCCCATGTGTATGATCCACGAAGGCCATGATGGAGAAATAATGTTATTATTAAATCAAACCATTATTAAGGGGCTCTCATTGAACTATCAATTTCTATCTTGTTTTATTTACATCAAAGGGGAACAGTAGTGCCCCTTTAGTTGAGGTATTTTAAAAAATGATTCTGCCATCATAAGCCTCAAAATTATATTGCTTATAAACATGACAACTGTTGAGCTAATAACTTGGAACTTGATATGCACGATTTACTTGATAAAATCTACAAATGTGTCTAACCAAGTATATCTGATAAAAATTGCCACAGCTACAGCAAGTTAAAAAGCACTTAAAACTGACACTTTGACCCTTTTTTGCCCAAATTCTATGCAGGCATATCATATATTTCTTTCAAATGTTGATGAAAGTGACTCATGTGATCTGTTTAGGCTTATCTAGGAAGGCAATTCTTTGTTGGTTTAATGAAGTTTGGAGCAGTGGTTCAAAAGTTATTAAGGTTTTCCTGCCCCATTAAAGCCTATGGCAAGTCCTGGCAAAATTATACAGAGCGTGGTGAGTTTGACAATGAAACCAGCATATGCCAGTACTCTGACACTGGCAGGGAGAGACAGCTAGTGGATTCTATTGCAAGTCCAACGCCTATTCTATTAGTTATGGAACATGAACTCTCAGAGAAGAGTGGGAGGGGAGACATGAAATGGACAGCTGGGGTAAGCCAAGTTAAAGCAGTGTGAGGCAGAAGCAGTGTGGTGGCTTATTTCCAAGCAAGCCTGCCCAGAATTGCAGCATCCTTTTCTTCCTCTTCCCCCATCCTCTCTTATCCGTCAGGCTGAGTGACTCCCTCACACTTCTTCAGAATTGCCTCAGTTGACACTGTGCTGGCTGCCCATCCCCCACTGCCAGAATGCTGAAGGAAAACTGTACTTGACCTTTGCGATAAGGAAGTCCCATTGACTACAATGAGTGGACCACTTTAATTACATCTATTATATAAACAACCATTGAGGTAATCTCCACAAAACTGAGCAGATTTATTGCTACCTACCCCCATAATTTCCAGCTTGCTAATTTCTCTCCTATCTCCTAGACCTTGGGCGGGAGGAGTATTTATTTTTACAGTGGGAAAACTCCACACATCAGTGATCTTCAGTCGTTTTCATGTGTGGGGCACTTGGGCAAAAAATCTCCAATGTGAGGGCCATTTTCCACCTCCGCATAGTGCTGTGCTTTCCGTAGCACCAGGGGGAGGGCTGCAAGAATAATAGAGCTCTGTCAAGCCCCAGTACCATCTTGAAAGGTGCACACAGAGTGCTGGAAAGCGTAGTCATCAGGAGAGCCCAGTGCGGCTGCCACAAGGGCGGTGGCGAGAGGCACCATTAAGCCCAAATTAATAGGTGCTTACCTCGGCTCTGGATGTAGCTGCAAACTACTCTGAGCAGCGGCGCGCTGCCTGACACTCCCTGTCGGCTCTGCCACTCACCTGGCTTCCGCAGAGCCCATCCCTCACCGGTGGCGGAGCCAATTCGCCACCTCAGGGAGCGCCTGGCAACACACTGCTGCTCCGGAACAGAGCAGATGCAACCGGAACAGAGGTAAGCACCTATTAATTTGGGCTTAAAGGTGACACTCGCCACCCACCCGCTGGGGGCACCCACACCAGCCACTCTTGAGAGTCATCTTCCCCACAGAGCTCTATGGCCAAAATGCTGGGAAGAACACCACTTCCCAACATTCCATGTGCATCTCCAAGACATTTTTGAACATACTGTAGTATTTATTTGTACATTTATATATCCTTCGTCCTCCAAGAATCCCAAAGTAGTGCACATGGATAAACCCTGTGAGATAGTTAGGCTGAGAGAGAAGTGACTGGCCCAGAGTCACCCAGTGAGTTTCATGGCTGAACAGAGATTTGAACTCAGGCCATCCTAGTCCAACACTCTAACCACTACACCACACTGGTTCTACTACACCATTGTAATGCAGAATATCCTACAACTGGTTTAGAAATATATAAAATACAATGCAATTCACTGCATTATATTATACAGTGTTTATTAGAATCAACACTGTGTGACATTTGGCAGGTATTTGATTGCTTACACTGTAATGATAAATTTACTTTTCACAAACCAGAGAAATTAGATAGTCAAAAATCTGTGGGCGCTAGAAGTCAAAATCAACTTGATGCCAGACTTTACCTTATGTTCAAGGTCCCATTCACTATCATATTTGGGGAAATATTTTATCCCTGGTTACATTTGTCAAGAGATTTACATAGAAAAAGAAATAAAATGGTTCCCTGTCCCAAAAGGGCTCACAGCCTAAAAACAAACATAAGGGAGGCACAGGCAACAGCCATCGGAGGAATGTGCTTTGGGGCTGGGTAAGGTAAAGGTAAAGTGTGCTGTCAAGTCAATTTCGACTCCTGGTGCCCACAGAGCCCTGTGGTTTTCTTTTGGTAGAATACAGGAGGCGTTTACCATTGCCTCCTCCTGCACATGATGTCTTTCAGCATCTTCCTGTAACGCTGCTGCCTGATATAGCACCAGCAGGGCTTTGAACTGGCAATCTTCTACTTGTTAGTCAAGCATTTCCCAGCTGCTGGGTAGGGACAGTTAATCTCCTCCTGCTAAATATAGGACAGAGCCAACTTTAAAAAGGTACCTCTTTGCTCAGTTATCAGGATTGTTTTCACTTTTCCTGAAGTTTGCATTATGACATAGTTTGCTGGTTTAAACCCCTGCTAACTGGGCAAAGAGGCACCTTTTACCGTGGTGATTCTCTTTATTTAGCAGGGGGAGAGTAACTGGCCCTATCCACCCCCAGCACAGTACTTCCAGTGACTGTTGCTGGTGTGTGTCTTATGTTTCTTTTTAGAATGTGAGCCCTTTGGGGACAGGGAGCCATCTTATTTGTTATTTCTCTTTGTAAACCGCCCTGAGCCATTTTTGGAAGGGTGGTATAGAAATCGAATTATTATTATTATTAAATTACCTGCAATTTGTGTTACTAGCACTGTTTGCTTTCATCTACTCTCCGGCATGGCGCAGTTTGCTTGTTCCCCATTTGTTTGTGGAACGTTATGGTCTGACTGATAGATGAAATCTTATTCAAGGAAAATATTTGGCTACCTGATCTTCAAATACCCTCCAGCAATGTAAATCTGTACATATTTGTTTTCCCCCTTTTCCATCAGGGTAAGCAAAATGGCACAGTTGAGTGTCACTAAATAAAAGTCTGCTACATTTTCTATTTCATGATAACAAATATGACTGGTCAAATCCTTCTTTGAACATCCTAAACAAAGTTTGAATGTTCACTACCAAAATATACCATTTTAAACTTAGATATACTCAAGAGTTAGTATGTGCTTCTTTTCTTGTTAATAATGGCCCTGATCCACCTGCAGTCACTTGCATACAACAGTTTCTGTCGTCATATGGGGGTGGGGTGCACATCTCCAATGGAGTCTAAAAGCTTGGGCCCAGGGTATTTAAGAGAGTGCCACCTTCTTCATGAACCCTGCCACCTATTAAGATCATCGGGAGAGATCTGGTGGCGGTTACCACCAGTTTATTTGGTAGTGACCAAAAACTAGGCTTTCTCTAGGCTTGTCCCAGGGCTCTGGAACTTACTCCCAAATGAAATTAGAACCTCTCCATTTCTATTTTTAAGCAACATCTGAACATGCACCTGTTTTATCAGGCTTTTAGTTCATTACGTTCTAAAGTTTTATTGATGGTTATTTTAATTTGTTTAATATATTTTGCTATTTTAATTGTTGTGTTCTAATTTATAAACTGCCCAGAGGTTTTATACTGGGAAGTATATAAATGTAATGTAATGAATGAGGAATACATAGATAAATAAAATAATGCTGCATCCAACTAGTGCAATGGGGTCTGGATGAGCATCATGATGCAATATGCTCCTTGGTCCATTTCCTGCACATGCAGAAGGCCACTTGTGCACATAGTTCTTCCTTGCTAGATCAGGGTAAATGTCTAATACTTGCTTGTTTTAACCAATGAAATCTAGATAAGTTTCATCTTAAATATATATTCTAGATGTCAATGTTAAGTATTTACTCCTAAGAATATATGTCACACACACAATTTTACAGGGTTTCACTGCCAATCTAAACCTTTAGTGATGTAACTGAAACTGTCATCTAAAATATGTGGTATTAATTCATTAGTTTAAAGGAAAACGTCAGAAAGGCTTTTTAGCTCACTCAGGGGTGTTGAAATGTTTACGAGGGGTTAAAAAACGACAGCAAACATGCTCTATAAATGTAAAAATGATTATTCCTCTATCTCATATCAACTGAGAGTCTATCTACCCAGATGGTTAGTAAGATCACTTCATGGGGATTTCAGCTGCAGGTCTGTGCATACAGCATTATGCAATCATACACAGTGCAGTGAGGGCTAATACAAAAAAATGGCTGAGGCTATGTCAACTGGTCCACTTATGCTGCACCAGAAGAAAGTTCAAACTAGATGAAATGGCAGCAGATCTTGTGTTTAAATCCAGATTTACCCCAATCATGTAGGACCGTTGGGGGAGGAAATTTTAACAGCACAAGGAGTATATAGGCTTGAGGTACTAACTAACTGAAAACTGACCACACTTAAAGTCTGCTCCCAAGATGCTCCCCACCTCAGCTGAGCTCCAATACTGGAACTAAGTCAAACCTGGAAAAAAATGCTTAGCGCAGTGGGGAAATGACTTGATTATCAAGCCAGAGGTTGCCAGTTTGAATCCCTGCTGGTATGTATGGGAAACACCTATATTGGGCAATATGGGAAGATGCTGAAAGCCATCATCTCATACTGCACAGGCAGAGGCAATGGTAAACCCCTCCTGTATTCTGCCAAAGACAACCACAGGGCTCTGTGGTCGCCAAGAGTCGAAACCGACACGATGGCACACTTCACCTTTACTTTAGGAGAAGTATGCACATCTTACCTACATGCTCTTTTTGCTTTTAAACTGGATTCCTTCCCATCACCCTCTTAAGGCTCATCTTCAAAACAAGGTATAGAAAATAGGAAGTGGCTGCCTCACCAATGCTATGACAGACAGGTAAGTCAAACACTGCTGTGTAGACAGGTGGATTGCTCTGCTGATATTCTAAAGAGACCTCTAATCTACTCTTGCAAATGCTCCCCCTTATAGCAGCTTTTAAAAGTGATGTTACTTACAAAGGAGCAAAACATTTTTCCTACAGTAAAATAGAAAAAACAATTAGTTTTCAGCATCCTCTCATTCTTGGACAGAATATTACTGTACAATTCAACCTTTTGAACAGGATTATACATGAAAGAGAACTGAGAATATCCTCTACTCTCTTCTATATGCTGGGACAAAAAAATATCAGAATGACCTTAGCCAAAAAGACATAAGAGTTTAAGAAGATGCTCTTCTCTTCACAAATCACAGTACTAGAATGAGGTTTCAAGTAGAAATTATTCCAAGGCGACAATAATGTTTTCAAAACACCAGTCAAACCTTCTGCTACCCTTTCCTGTGTTAAGAGTAAAAACCTGCCTGGAAGTCATATTCTCTTACAAAAAAAAAATAATAATAATCCAAAACATGATTGTTCATTGTAACTGCTCTGTTTTGATATTTTATATTGAAAAGCTACTCTGCAAGGATTCACAAGTTCTCCCCTTCCCAGTCCATTTCCAGAGTCAGTTCTCTCCAGTAAGTGAATGACCACAGGATGTGGTGACAGCCAACAACCTGGATGGCTTTAAGAGGGGTTTGGATGACTTCATGGAGGAGAGGTCTATCAATGGCTACTAGTCGGAGGGCTGTGGGCCACCTCCAGCCTCTAAGGCAGGATGCCTCTGAGAACCAGTTGCAGGGGAGTAATAGCAGGAGAGAGGGCACGCCCTCAACTCCTGTCTGTGGCTTCCAGCGGCATCTGGTGGGCCACTGTGCAAAACAGGATGCTGGACTAGATGGGCCTTGGGCCTGATCCAGCAGGGCTGTTCTTATGAAGAAATCTATGTAGTATGTGCTGTGCAATTTAAGAACATATCCGCACCCAAAATCAGAGAGCTAGACTGGCCTTAACCCATTTAAAAGGTCCTCCTATTGTTCATACTGCAACAATTATATAGGCTAATTCCATGACACATCCTAAATCCTTAAATTAAATTTCCTCCATATTGAAGCTTCAATATTCTCTCTTGTTCTATTACATCCACTTACAATCCATACCAAGATAAAGATCTTAATAATGCATGCTGTGTGTTACTTTTCAAACATGACTTTGTTGACTACATGTAAAATGACAAGTATAATCTGTTTACTGCTAGAGTAAGTTTATGTTGAGTTGGCTTTGAACCATGGTTTAGGTTGCTGACTTGATTTTAAAGTATGTTTTAACTAGTATAATCAGATATATTTAGATATATTTGAAGGCACATGCTTAGGCATGTTATACTAAGGTAATATGGTATTATATTACTCAGACACATTAAGTGCATATTATGTATAATTGCTGAAGCTTTTCAACATATTGCACATAAGTGCACGCTATAGCCCAAAAAAAGAATTCACCAGGTCACATTTTATTTCATGAATTCATTATACATATGGTTAGTTATTCCTGTTTTACTGAAGACTACAAATAAACATTGATTTATACATAAATCAATGCAGTAATTCACACCTATTTGATTGCTATACATTCCTCTTACTAAGAAATGTGTGTGGGATCAGAATGTTGTCACACTGATATCAGTGGAATTTCCCCCAAATGGAAAGTTTAGGATTGCAACCTTACTTGTTTTGGATAAGAAAGAACACAAAACAAAGACACAAAGCCAAGAGACATTAAAACCTCCTGCTAACAGCATGCCTGGGCTCTGACAGCTGCTCTCTTTGTTTTGCTTTGCAGTGCCCTCCCCCATCGTCATGCTGACCTACATGAATAGCTTTGCAACATTTTCTTTTCTAAAGGCTTTCTACAAGCAAGAACAGGGAAAATTCTGTTGTGCAGAAGGAGCTGAAGACATTCTGGTAAATACACAAACACACATCTTCTAGCTGTCCAGTGCTGTTGTCTAGATCAGATACAGTCATCCATGTTGCAATATTAAAAAGGAAAATACTCTAGCAATAATTTTTAAAAAGATCTTCCATCCCTCTCACACAAACCAGGGCAACTGCTCAAATATAATTAAACCACCCTGCAGACTCAGAACGGCTAGCCTATACATCAGCCATAATGCAGCAAGGAGAGGCAGGAAAGATTTTAACAGGTATGTTGATACAAATGAGACCGCTGTAGCCAAACCCAGCAAAACCAAAAAAAGATACCATATTCACAAGGAAAACATTATAAAGAAATAGTGTACTAAATAGCTGTCTCTTAATATAGATGAAATATTTTATGGGGAAAATCGGGCTGCCGGGTAAACAAGATGAACAGAAGGGTTTTTGTACT
The DNA here is from genome assembly GCF_027244095.1 of Hemicordylus capensis. Taxonomy (NCBI): domain Eukaryota; kingdom Metazoa; phylum Chordata; class Lepidosauria; order Squamata; family Cordylidae; genus Hemicordylus; species Hemicordylus capensis. Next base: position 236,600,806 of record NC_069660.1, on the reverse strand, counting down.
GTGGGTAAGGGAGAATATCGTCATCCTGTGGCAAAAGGAGCCAGCCCCCATCCATATAAATAGTGAAGACACGGGGGCAGGGGGAAAAGAAAGCGAAGGTTGGGAGATACAACCCCTTTCCCTCAACCTCGCATCGCTGCGGATTTGCACCGTGCCGACTCCAGGAACGAGAGACATGGAGACAAGTGCGGGGTGGCGGGGGTGGGCTGAGGGGGGAGCGCTGCGAAGGGAGCCTTCGTTCCCTATAGAAAGAAAGCAACGAGGAGGAGGAGGAGATACCAGGTGATGGTGCCAAGACATCCAGGACTGAGGCTGAGCCTCGCTAGGCGGCGGCTGACTCTACCTGCTCCTGGCGGGTTCCTCGGAGCCCTGCTGTCCGCCCGCAGCGTGACGGCGCCGTCCCTCCAGATGCGGATGTCCGCGGAGCTCTCCACCCTGCTGGCCGGGGACTGCCCGTGGCGGCCTCGGGCGCGGAGGAAGCCGCAGCACTGGTAGCAAACGGCCCACGCCTGCTCTTCGTTGATGGGCTGGTTGTACAGCCTCAGGATCTCCTCCAGCGACAAGGCGTCCGCCGCCGCCGCCAGTGCCTGGCCTCCGCTGCATCCTCCCCGTCCTCCATCGTCTCTGTAGGTGGAGGAGGTGCCCGGCAGGGGCTCCTCGCCCGCCGCCGCCCCAGCATGAGCCATTCCCTCTGCGGAGAGGAGCTTGCGGGCTGCTGCCCCTTTCGTCCTCCTCCGCCTCACCTCAGTCGCGGCTGCTGGCGCCTCCGCTGCCCGCCCTTGCCCATCGCCTTCATCTTCTCTCCACCCTCCCCCAACACCCCGAGCGCGTGAGCCGTCTCGAGCAGACTCAGACAGTCACCGGCAAAGAAGCTGCTGCTGCTGCTGCTGCCGCCACCGCCGCAACCACAGGGCAAGGCAGTCAGTCAATGACTGGGTGAGAGGATGAAGGGCGGGAGCCACCTCATAGCAACGTAAGAGCGTCCCCCCCCCCATCCTAGGGCACTGCTGAGCCACATCGCCTCCTGCCGGCGGGAAGCAGAACGGCAGGCAGAAGGGACAAGGAAGCGGCGGTCGCCTGGGGGGCGGGGGGGAGTCATTCGACTCGGCCGGCCACGAGGTAACCCTACCGAAGAGGAATAATTAGTCAGACTTGCCCAGACTTAAAGCCTTGTTCAGAGAAATTTGCTAGGCGGCAGGAGATGACTAACTTGGTCGTAGCGCACCGCTTCTCATTTATGGACGACTATAATTCTTTTGCTGCTAGACGGTACAGGTTCCTGAGGGCTGCTTCAGACGCTAAGAATCATCAAATGCCTTTTGCTTTGCGTACCCTTTGCCTTTCAAATTCAATCCTTGGTATTTTATTACTCTAGAGTAGCGTTTTAAAATGGTTTCCAGCTGGTGCAATACATGGTTGTGCCATTCCCATCACAAATTTACTAAATATATTGTGGGGGCGAAACCCAACGTGTTATGCAACAGTAGTACTAGATAATCTAGTTCACACGTTAATGTGTTAATTTACTAACCTTTGATGCAAGCAACAGAGACAGTTCTAGAGCTATTCTGCCCATCTACCAAGCATGATTTACATCACAGTTGAGACCTAGTACAGAGACTATGCTTAAGGCAGAGATACCACTGAAGGCTGCTCCAGACATTAGAATTTATTTGGGGCCTTAAAAGTAGTTTAAGGCAATTATGGAGAAAGTAGTACACAACTTTTTCCACTGGGTTACTTCTGCTTGTAGTTTATATGGCCTCTGCTCATGCACATGACAAATCATTTTATAAGTTGCACAGCAATCAAATATGATTTGCCACCAAGAGTACACTTTAGAGGAAGCTACTGATACTCTGATAACTTATCTGAATTATACATATGCTTTTAAACAGTTATTTTAGTGTACCACCTGAACAAGTGTGTGAAGGGACACATTGTAATCCGTGTTCTCTCTCACAGGGACTCCCAGATGTTGACTACAACTCCTATAATCCCCTAGCAAAAGCCATTGAAGCTGGGGATTCTGGGAGTTGTAGTCAACATCATCTGAGAATCCCTGTTAGAGTGAACACTGATTGCAGTTAGATGTTTCCTGGATTGGGCTATGCCCTGCCTTCCAAAATAATATTTCTTGCCTTTGGCTTGTTCTGTGTCCATTGTCTTTAGATTTTTAGTTTAATTTCCATTCTGTCATACATACCTTGGCCAGATCTACTTGAGTACAACACTATGGGCATCCTGTGAGACAGGATAATAGCTCAGTGGAGAGAACTTGCTTTGCAAGCAAAATGTATTTTTTTTTTACTGCACTGTCTGAGAGTGTACTTTGGTGGAATAAAAAGAAGTATTGTTACGCCTTCTGTGGATAGCTGACATAACACACCACACTACGATCACATGAGACACAGATCCAGATTAAAACAGATCAAGGAGATGATACACAAAGCTCATACTGTAAGGGACGTATGGTTGAAAGTATTAATATGCAAATATTTTAAAATTAAAGCAGTAACCTTAGTTGCACATCAATATAAAAACCATTCATTGAATATAGAGGGGGGAAACTACCAGTATAAGCTAGAATAATTTTTCCTCTAAGTACATCTACACAGCCATTTTAAAAGCAGACTAATATCTACCTAGATATTGTGCAATTCAAGTTTTTGTAGGTCTTCAGCTTTATTCTGTCCTGGCTGAACAGCAGCAAGAAGTAGAGGTCAGGCAAAATGCATGACTGGAGCAGTGTTTTCAGCCTGTGATAAAACAGTGCCTCTAAAAAGCAGGTACCTTCTCCCCTCCCCACACACCATTTCCTACATTTTGCACAAGGGTATCTGGATGCACCCGAAAAGGTGATGTTTAGTCTAACTACCTGTAGTTAAACAAAACCATTTTGAGGAAACTTACAGGTGGAAGTGGTAGTGATTAGTTTGACAACTTTAGGTGTACTTTGTTTTCACTGGAAACACACTGCACACCACATTTGCTTTAGAAACCTAATCTGCATTTTGTTTCAAGCATCTTCCCCACTCCGAACCCCAAAACTTCTGAATACAGTGTGGTAATTCTGGAAAATTTAAAGTTGCATTAAATATAAGGCAGATGTTAACCAGAAGTACAAATCCCTAGGGTGGTTGGAACCAATGCAAAACCAAAACCAAACACATACAACACTAGCATGAACTCCAATAATTAGGTTGTCTTCTCAAAAGTGCCTGGAGCAACTGTTTACTAAGTAATTATGGACATCAAAATCCATGCCATGAGTTCTTTCTTAGAGTTGTATCCAGAACAGCAGAGATGGTATCACTCTTCCATGGTTAGCAGTCAGCACTGTTCTCTCTAATTTTTTTCAGCTGTGTGCAGAATGAGTTTTGTTCTGAGTGGCAGTGTCAAGGCTCTGTGTACACATGTGCATTCAAAGTGGGGCCTTCCTGATTTAACCTGAGTGGGATCTAAAATTAACTAAGCGGATATCAAAAACCCTGTGAACGCATGCACACATGCACGCCTTAGAGGGAACACTGGCAGTTAGTCACACTACTTACCTTTGTTTACTATTTTATGGCTTGTTACAAGAAAATTGTATTTCATAAGTTAAATGCAGTTTTTCAAAACTTTACTGCCATTCAAAACGGTTACAAACATTACATTTTTCACTCAGGATATTGTTGGAAACCACTTAAGACTTAAGAATAGAAATAGTCCTTACTATTGTTAAACAGTTTTTATTACAATTAAAAACATTGTTTATAATACATTAATTACATTTTATACATTTTCCCCATGATCTTCTATACACAACACAGCCAGTGTTCTTAACATTATTATAGTGGTAGCCTTTACACAAGTTATACCACTGTATACCAGAATTGTATTTTAATATTGTCCCTCCATAATCTAAGCTTGTGATCCTAAGCACACACAAAAATATGTTTCACTGAAATCAACAATAGTTGCTTTCAGAACACGATAAAAGATGCAAACCTGTCATCAGATACATATGCATAAGTCTTTGACCTCAATGGGGTCAAAATAATTTTGCATAACTTTGTGCAGGATTTCAGTCTACTAGTACAAGTGATTTCTTAGAGTACGCAACGATATTTGCAAGCAAACATAATCCAAACAGCACATGCAGATTCAGGATATGTAAATACTCTGACACGAACTGCAAGCCGTACATGGTCTCCTCTACAGCACAGTATTTCGTCACAGAAAGGAGACCTGTTGGAAGGAACAAAACATCAGTAACCAGAGATTCTTTATTGTTCTATTTGATAAATGACATTTTAAAAAGACAGAGCAGTAGTCACAATAGAAACGGTTAATGGTCAATTCCAATACAGTAGTAGTTATTCTCATTCCAGAAGTTTGACAAATGCTAAAATTAAGCACCACAAATACCAAGTCGTAACTGAATGAAACCATACTAAAGACATCTTACCCTACTTGTGGTTTCTATGGTCTTCCTGAACTCACTGTCAATAATACTGTGCCAGCTCCAACATTTGTCATAGGAACCGAATTGTTCATCCAGAGAACTTGTTCATCCAGGACCAGAGAACTTGTTCATCCAGGACCAGGGGCATAGCTATAATTGAACAAATGTCCTTGGCCCTAAATGAGGGAGGTCCCCACTGCATGGGGAGTGTGCAATATCATTTGCATAGCAGTGAGAGAAAGGGTGTGTCAAAATTTTTTTGTTTTTCACTACATTCTACCTGTTCTTATGAAGCAAAGACAAAGGGCAGGGGAAAGAAAAATGCAATGGGCCATCTAACTTCTTGTCTGATGGTCCACTCCAGATTTCCACTTCCCTTTCCAGAATCATTAATAGTTATCAGCTGACAAGCAATAGATTTAAATTAGAACTAGATACAAATGCCTCGGGACTATATAACCAACATTTGTCAATCTTCAAGCTAAATGTAAACTCTGAAACCATATAATTCAAAAATTTACGTGTCATCATCACGTAAATTCTTCAATGGCTCCTGGAGAATATAGACTGTTGAAAAATGGTAGATGGTAAATAGCAGTATTCCTGTGGAATAAAGGATGACTGCTTGCACCTGTGGTGGCAATGTTAAGTGTGCAAGAAAAACTGGACAATGGTTTTGTCTGAAACATTTTTCAAATATGGATGAATGTGGATCAAAAAGCTTGTTTGCTGAACTTTCTGAAAGTACTGCCTGAAAGATAACATACTATTCTATATATGTTGACTGCCACCCACCTAATTAATGGAACTAATAAATGTTCCACTGCTAATAAATGGAAGAATTATAATGCATCTAAAAATAAATAAATGGCTGTTCAAGTTCTGGGATCTAATGAAATCAGTTGTTTGCTTCTCTGAGTCCCAAAGAGGACTTTTCGAACATATGTGCTTGCTGGAAACCTGTGATAGATTACATAACTAATGCTTCATTATTATCCAATAGTAATCACAATTATGAATATTTTAATCTAATTTGATTAACTAGATTCATTTAGGATGAACTTAGCTAACCCTTTGAATAAGTATAACAACTGAATAAGCAACTATTTTATTAAATATAAATTACTGGCTATTCTTGCACCAAAATATGGCTTGAAAGGTTGTATTATTTATTAAGTTATAGTGGCTGACATTCAGACTAACCCTGCATCAATGTGCCAGGGTTTTCCATTACACAAGGGGAAGCATTATTTTCTGCAATTCCCCTTCTTTTCTTTTGCAGCTGACCATACCTCTTCAATGCTTTGGGAAACACAAGCAGCGGCAGAGGGAAATGGGGGTGGAATTGCCAAAATAAGGCCTGCCTCCCCACCCACCACCCTCTCATGGAATAGAAAACTTTAGTGCATCAGGCCATGGTTAGTTTTAATGTTGGCCGGTATGATAATAATTCATATTTTTAATATATGAATCCCCCTTATTGGGGATTTTATTTAATTTTCAATTATTAATTCACCTATTACCTTTGTTTGTTCAACCAATCAATCCTGAAATGCCTATTGTGCAGATGCATGTATATGTTAAGAATAATTGGAAACACATTAGTTTTGTTTATTATACATGGCAATTTGTCCAGTTGTAACCATTATTAATGGCTTTATGTATGTTGCTATCTTAGAATCTGTGTTTATAAGTAGTATTAAAACAAATAAAAATAAAATTTAGATATTTGACTTACCGAAGACATGTAGCAAATGCTCTTCTTGCATTTTTGTACACAAAATGGATGGGAAATCCTTTGAATGTGTGACCATCAGGTACTGCTCTCCTGATGGCATCTTGAAACTCTTCATTTCCTGAAGAAATGCCTGTGGTACGTTCAAGTTCATAGGCTGCCAAGGCTGGCGACAAGAGATAAGACAGTTGATCGTCCCAAACGGTTGCAAGACCCAAGTCCTATAAGATTAACCACAAAGAAATAAAGGACAATTAGGTAAATTTACTTACAGTAAGGTTCAAAATTAATATTCTGGTTGAGTTAAAACGACTGGACACGTTCAATCAGCCAGTGTTAGAAACAAACATTACTTCCTCATATAGCAAGACTTCATCTTTAATCAGAATGCTGTTACTACTGGTACATAACAGGATACCCCTCCGCCCACCAAGATAGGTGGTTTTTATCTGCTTAAGTGGCAAAGAAATTGTTAACTTGGTTGGCTGTGAATATGAATTTACACTAAGGAACAAGGCAGATCACATGTAAAAAATAAAGCTTCTGATGAACCCCAGATCTCAGCCTTAGCTCAAGAGCCCACTAAGAGCATCTGGGACTTCAAATCCCCACTGAGCACTCCAAATGAATACATTCTTCACCTTGTGTTATTACATGGATTAAGCCACCAAGGCGTACTCTTAAACCCATTTTTACAAGAGGCAAACCAGTGCACTCCAGACTACTTTTAGTTATGTAAAGTCAAGACTAGTTTAGGAGAACAACTCTCAAGTTTGGAGAAAATCCTAAACTCAAATTGGCCAGAGACCTGGATCTCATCAGAAATGTACTGAGCCTTCTCAATGGACGCAAGAGTTGTCTATCACTGGAAAGGTGAAGAAACTTTCTTCTTAGTTCCTCTAAATATCTCAGCCAATAGCCAAAAGGTTGTCACCACTTTCATCTCCATCTTCAAATAAATGATTAATGAAGAACTAGGAAACATTGTAGAAATTAATGCTTTCTCAGCCAGGAACTACCTAACTACTGAACTAAGGTAAAACTCAGTATAAAACAGGTTGCTTATCTGCAACTGATGATCTTAGAGTGGTCCTCATACATTCATACTAATGGGAGAGGTCGGCTCTCAAACGCAACTCACTGCTATTTCCCATTTTTTTCGAAAATCCAAGGCAGATTTTACATAAATTTACTTTGTGAATAAACGTAATAAAGTATCATGTCTGTCGGTTGATTGGAACATCAATTTACAATGATGGTAACACTTAAAAGATTTTTTTTTTTACATCCATATGATTCTTCTGAAAGCCATGATCAATACAGACTCAAAGAAAATAAGATAGGCAAGAAAAAACACCTTAAATGGTTTCACAATTGTGATTCTGAAGAAAACTCCAGAGCAGTGAAATTCCCCCTAGTTGCTTGTGAGGTGGTTGGAAAGGAATTAAGGATCAGCACTCCAATGGCCCTTCCCTATTGGTCATGATGAACATGTGAGGGTGGGCAAGTGTATAGAGGAACTTGAAAAGTTTCCCAAAGTCTCAGTTGTGCAGGTCCAACTCTCATTAGTGTGAATGCATGGATGATTACAAAGGTGAGTTAGCTACTGTTTCTGTATTTTTCCTTTGCAATTCCAGTATTTCTGTACTTCCATTTTCCCAATTTCATTATTGTGTGGAATTCTCATTTTTCTTCTTAATAAATTCAGATACTTCGAAGTGGCTTCAGTCTGGATTTAAGATATTCCAAGTTTTCGCCTTCTTTCCCACATGCCTAGAATGGCTGTTGTGCTCCTGTCTTTAGAATCAGCCTTTAAAATATACTAGCTAGCATGGTGTGCAGCTTAACACTGGCATTTCTTTTTCACTTGCTGAGCATGTAAAATATAGCCTTGAAATGGCACAAGAGTGCAGTTGTGCAACCACTCAGAAATGTGAGCCTGTACTTGTGCAATTGAAATCATTTGTGTTTTTGTACTTGTGCTTTTCACTGAAAACACTGGAAGCTCCATTGCTGAAGTGCAGGTGTGCATTTCTGAGGTGGTGTGCAACTTTACTCTTATGCAAGTCCACTGGGGCTTTATTTTACGTGTGCTGCAGCCCCTGTTAAAAGAAATGCTGGAGTTGAGCTGTGCATCATGTCAGCCACTAGAGCTGGGTTTTGTAAACTTTGGCTGTACAGTACCATTAAGTCTTGACAGTTCTAAGATTTGTTGAAGCGTGTCCCAAGTCTGGTCAATGAGTCCCGATCAGTTTTCAACTGGTGGCACCCTAATTTGAAGGAGTGGTGTGCTCCTAAAGTGGGATCAGAGAAAAATCTCTACTGATGGTAGATCCCAGGAAAACATAACACCCATTCCTCCACACAACTTCAGTCAAAGCATATCACTCCAACTTTGTATCACCCTGCTCCAATATGATGCACAAGATCTACCTTTTTCAGCCATGCTGTTTTAGGAATGCACAATCCAGTTCTCACCCACCCCATCTTAACAACGTAATCATGGCATTTCTTTTTTAGTCGAAAGGGTGATAACTTAATAAAGCAGAGGTTACTACTTTGTCATAATCAAGAGTAGGGGTATACAACAAAAAGGCCCCAGTGGGCTTCGACCAGCTATGACTTGGTTGAGGCTGAGGCCAATTTTCAGCACATTCATTAATATTTTTTAAAATAATTTTATTGTAATAATTAGAGGGAGGTTACAGAGAGTTAGATACAGGGGGAAATCTGAGGGGAAAGAGGGATGGTGCTAGTGGGCTTTAGCCCAGAGTCAGACACTTGGTCTCAAGCGGCCAACTGCACTAAGCCACTGCTGATAAGTGAGCAGGACAGGCCAAGAGTTCTTCATGGTTTCAGTTGTTGTTGCAGGATATTCCTAGCTGCAGGCCAGAGGGTAAAAAGTCCCTGTGGGCTGCATCTGGCCCCTGGGCCTTATTCTGTGCAGGCCTGATCAAGAGAACCTGAGAATTTTAATAAGGTTTTATGTTAGTGTTCTCAAGGCTGAGAGAAATTTAAATGATTATATAAATTAAATTTGAATACATCTTGCGATTTCCACTGACTAGCCAACTTTTTCATTTCCTACCCTAGAAGGTTAGTGCAGCACAATAGCATCTATCTTGAAAAATTAGTTGCAATTCAATTTGAGCAAAATGTTCATAGGCATTTTATATCACTGTACTCTCTGGGGAAAGGCAATGTTTAGCTTCTACTTGCCAACCATTTCTTTTAAACACTATGCAAACAGAGGTACAAGTGTACCTATTTAAATTGGCATTTCCTTGAGGCAAGGATAGTGAACCTGCCCTTGGAGGCCAAGAACATGCAACAATGCAAAAACAGCTTTTTAAAAATTCAACACTCTAGCAAGAAATCAAATGTCTGACACCATGCACATCAAAAACAAGTAACATCAGTGTGCCAATTTCTAGATGGGCAAATGTTGAAAAGTTCAAGCTCTTTATTTAAGAGCTTGACAAAGCCACCACAAAGGCTGGATTCAGGCAAGATTCAAAACATCTTGGTTTGATATCCTGGCTTTTTAATGAACTGTGGTTAGAAAAACAGGTTGCTCACCTGTAACACTTGATCTGGAAGTGATCCATTGTATTCATAATAAAATGGGTTCTGTGCCTGCGCAGAGACCTCGCGGGTAGACAGACTAGCTCCTTGAGATGTGCACTTTGCCCTGTATGTGCTTCACGCTTTCGTTGTAAACGGCAGTTAGGGGTGTTACATCCTCAGTTTCTTGCAGACTGCCTGTTCCTGATGACCTGTCTCGTTACTGGTAAGTGACCTCTCTTTAATCTTTTTTTTAAACTGTTGCAGGGTTCATCTGGGAGATCCAGATCAAGCGTTACAGGTGAGCAACCTGTTGATCTGAATCATGATCAGTTCAGTTGCATTCATAATGAAATGGGTGATTAGCCAGCTTTTTCCATGGTAGTGGGCACAGTAGTTTACTAACCCTTAGCTTATGGCAACATCCTCTTCAACACGGTTCTCCCAAACTCGGCCTGTCTTGCCATTCGCAAGACAATGGCGTAATGCTTGATAAATGGCTGTTGAGATGCCCATGTTGCTGCTGAGCAGATATCAGCCATCTGAATTCCCGACAAATGCGCAGCCAAGGCAGCATATGCCCTTGTTGAGTGTGCTCATATAGTGCATGGATGATCTGTTCCTTGCTGTTTGTAGGCATGAACAATCAGCTCCTCTAACCAATGAGCTAGTCTCTGTCTCGATAATTCCACATCCTTGTTCTTTCTCTTGTATGCTACAAATAGTTTCCTTGTCCTTCTTATTGCCCTCATTCGCTCTAGATAATATAGGAGAGCCCGGCGGACATCCAGAGAATGTAGTGCCCTTTCTGTTTCCGGTTTTTGGAAGAAGGTTGGTAAGATAATTTCCTGGTTTAGATAAATTCTGAAATAATCTTAGGGCGAAAGTTTAGATCTAGTTGCATGACCACTTTATGTGGGTAGTATAGGAGGCTCTTGTTCCATCTGTGTTGGAACGCATCGCCCAGCAATCCTTCGTCTATTCCTGCATGTGAGCAGCATTTCTAACATTTTTTGTTGGCAGCAGTCACAAATAAGTCCACTGCTGGACATCCCCACATGTTGAAGACAAGTGTCCTTGATCTCCCATTCGTGGCGTTTGTCATAATGTGATGTTATTCTGAGTACCCATTAATCTGATTTCATGTTTTGCCACGCTTGGGCACGGCTTGCCAACCGGATGGTACTGCTGGCAACTACAAAGCAGATGTTGGGTGCTTTGGCAATTGATTGTTGTATGTGCAGTGGACTGTTGGATGAATCAAAGATTCTGCTTGGCATTGTCCTTGTTTGTACGGACATTCTGATTTTTATTTCTTTGTCCGAACCCTTTAGTCCTTTGAAAGGGTCTATACAGACGCTTAAAATCCCTACAATCTTGATACTTAAGGGGCCTCTGGTGACCATAAATGTGGTTACGTGAGGCCGACGAGGAGGCCATAAATGTTTTTGCAGTATATGAATCCATTGTGGAATCTGTATTTTCACTGAAGAGTCCTTTGCCATCAAATGTTAAGCTTTCCACTCGCCCTCGCATGTCCTGTTGAAGCGCAGTGGACCTGAGCCAAGCGTAGCAACACATACAGTAATAACTGCAGTAACCACAGCTCTGGATTCTGTTTCAGCATTTAAAAGCATTGAGCTGTTGTCTAGTAACTGAGGTTGTTTTCTCATACAGCTCTAAGAATCTGTCCTGAAACTCTTCTGGAGTCATTGAAGTGGATTCCTGTAGTAAAGTGTCCCACAAAAAATTGTTATACCGAGCCATACAGGCTGCATAATTTGCAATTCTGATTGCCAGGCTAGATGTATTATATATTTTCCTGCCTAACATCTATTTTAATCCCTTCTTTGTCAGAGGGTGTTGTGTGCCGACGACCCCCTTTTGAAGCTGACATGCAGTCGATTACCATAGATTTCGGCACCGGGTGTCGCAGCAGGTAAACGTTATCTTCTTCCTGCACTCTACAGTATATACATTTTCTTGGCACTTTGATGTTGGTGTGGAGGTCAGGACGACATCCCAGGCTGCCTTGGCAATAACTGGTATCATAGGAAGGGCTATTGGATGTAAAGATTTAGCCGCAGCCATCATATTATATACCGGATCCTTTACCTCCATCTCCAGCATCCTTAAGTCCATACCCAGAGCCTCAGCAATTTCCCTGATAAGAGCATAGTAGGCCTTTAGCTCTTCCAATGGGGATGTGGACAATCTTGGAGGCACATCGGAGGATGGGTCTGACCAGTGACTGGCCCTATCAGAATCTCATTCTGCCGACTCTGAGGAGTACGCCTCTGCTGATGATGGTGATTGAGGGACTGGGGGAGGGGTTGCTTTCTTCTTCCTTTTACCTGGCGCTTTTGCCGGTGCCTTTGGCACCTGCAGTAACTCAGGGGAAAGTGCAGAAGGTTGCAATGGTTCTAATGGCTGCATTTGACACGAAACAAAGACCAGCTGCACAGAAAAAGCCTCAGCAGCTTGCGTTTCAGTAGCTACTAGAACAGGTTGGCAAGCAGGTTCCTGCTGCGCCTTCCAGCGGAGGTAATCAGCATAACCTCTGGTAATGCATGTCTAAACCCGCAAGAGTGTGTCAGCTCTCTGAGAAATAGCTGAGTTGGTTGGAAATGGAGTCCCTGTAAAAGAGCATATTGATCAGGAGATTTCCATGTCAGAGGCACATAAGCCAAAGATGCACTAGAAGCCGCTACTGGCACAGGAATAGCTTTTGGCCTGGTTAAACCAGGTATGTTTTGTATTGGTGTTTGTTCAAACGTGTGTAATGTTGACAAAATATGGAGTGGTCTAGTTCCCTGCAGAGGAGATACTAACGGGGTTCTTGGAGGTGCTCCTGAAGCACTGTCAACTTCTTGATACACGTCAAGGCCAGTACTTAGAAAGCCTTGAAATGTCGATCCCGACGATGTTTTAGATGTGGAGTCTAATAGTTTCAACAGTGAATTTGCCTTGTCCTGATCCAGTGAAAATCCCTGATCCTGGTCATATTCTGCCACCATATATCATATCATATCATATCAATCTCCATCCATTCATCCATCTGTTGCGCTGCTCCTTTGGGAGTAGAAGGAGACTGCACTAGGGTTTGTGCTGGGGAGAGAAGGAGATGTCTTCTCGATGTCGAAGCAGGCTTCGCTGGCACATTCAGTGCCGATGCTGACGTCAATGCTGTTGTCAATGACGAGTTGTTTGTACCGTAGGTCGATAATGACATCTTTGGTATCAAACTCTTTGGTGAAGAACTCGATGTCGACAAGGACTTCTTCGACTTCCAAGCCGAGCTACAATCTTGCACCAGTGTAGGATACGGAGTTCCGCTAGCCGCTTTACTGTGGTGCCTCTTTGGGGGTCACGAAGCGCTCTTCTCCTCTGAATTGCCTCTCCACTTTTTTTCCTTATGCCTGTGAGTTTTTGTTGATACTTCTTTTGGCTTTTTGAAGACAAGCTCTGAATCCACGGTTTTAGACTGCTCTGTTGCAGCTCCGTGGTTGCTCGACATCGAGCTCGGTAACGAGCTTGAGGTAATTCCCAATGTCAAAGAGTGGCTTGGTTTTGGCGGCGGCAACTCATCATATAGTGCCGCTCATAGGCGAAGCGCTCTATTTTTCAATGTTTGTTTAGAGAATGAGCAACACATTTTACAAGTTGCTGTATAGTGTTGCTCACCAAAACACAGCAAACACGAGTCGTGGTGGTCTGTAAACGGCAACTTAGCGGCATCCCAAACAAACATAGTTTTTGTTTCCATATTTAAGTGCGGATGGGGCGAACACCCACCGTGGCCTTCTAAGCTCCTCACCATATCTCTAAAAGTCCGTTTTTATTCTTTGTAGTAAAATCGTAAAGCAAGGATAGTCAAAAGAAGTCCTGAGGTCAAAACTCTGAAGTTCAATGCTAAATTATCTCTCTTTTTTATTTCAGTTAAATCGAGGAGCCAATACTGAGGTATAGATGCTTTGGCGGTCAAACAGAAACTAAGGATGTAACGACCTCAACTGCCATTTACAAAGAAAGCACGAAACACGTGCAGGACAGAGTGGGCTTCTTGAGGAGCTAGTTAGTCTACCTGCAAGGTCCCTACACATATGCAGAACCCATTTCATTATGGATGTAACGGAGCACGATCCAGATCCAACCACTATTTCATGGATTTGGGCTCCATGACGAATCACAGTTTGTTTTATGCCACACACTGAAGCTAAAAGCAAGCCTCCTCCCTCCCCTCATACCCAAAAGGAGAGGGTGGAGCATACAAGGCCAAGACTTGTGCTAGTAATGCTCAAGCATTATTTAATGTTGTGTCTGACGTTGGCCAAAGAAAGGATGACACGTACCTTCCTGTGCTCTACCGCCAATATTCTCAGTTGTAACTCTAGTTCATTGCTAGTTGCTGCAGCATCTATTGAGGAAGCACAAAGAGGAGGAAAAGGTGGAAGCGAAGTTGTGGCCCCTGGAGAACATACAGATTTGATTGCTTCTCCACTCATTGGTTTCCATTTGGATTCGTCATGCAGATCAAAAGCAGAGACTTCTACAGCATCAGAAGGCTGGCAGTTTGCCAGAAACTTTTGATGATTGAAGACACATCCTATTGTTCGATAAGGATACTGTGGCTTGGGTTGCCCAACAGCTGGAGGATCATCAGGCTTAACAGCTTGATGGATGTACCTGATGGTTAATAGATACATTTTAATAATTGCTTGTTATTTTAGTTTAACTTAAGACCAAAAGAAGATCACAATATATGTTTTCTGTCTACATAGGCATTGGGCTGACTCATATGCAATGCTGTCAGTTTTTTAAGCATGGTTAAGCAGTTGGTGGTGGAACAAAGGAATGTACATTTCCCCACCCACCCCTGCCTCCAGGCCTTAAGAGTAGTTAATCATATATGGACATGAGCAGAAGCTGAATTCATGTTTCCCCATTTCTTAATGCACTACTGCATCAGAAATGGACAGAAATTACACATAATGGCTTGGATCCCAAGTTACCACTCCACTTGCAATAGCTCCTTCTGTTAGTGCAAGGTCAATTACTCTCATGTAAGGAGCTACTCCATACATAGCAATATGCTGGGATCCAAGCCTTTGCTCTCACTCTTGTAGTAGCTGTGCCCTTGTCTTTATGCCACTACATTTTTCTGTTCCAAAACAGTTCTTTCCATTGTGCAGCTGTCCATATATATCTTTGCAACCAGCATTTTCAGTATAATGCACAAACAGAAGTTAAAGCACACACAAAAAAAATCCAAAGGTTCTGAACATATTTTCTGATTATTAGTGTGGCACTTTTTAACAGGCTACTTTGTTTGACTGATGGAGTCAGAGAGGGAAGGCCTCCTACTCCTTCTGCAATTCAACCTGGCCATAGTCTTGGGAAGAGGAAAGGGCAGCCTAATGCTTTCTCAGCCTTGTCATTGCAGCACTGTTGCCAATGACTGCTGCTTTCATTTACAATTGCTAGGAGAACTGACTGTGGGTAAAACCATTTTTGGCAGGCTCTGCAAAGCTGTCACTGACTTTGGGGGAAGCAATTGTTATTGGGTCTGTATTTTTCATTTCACTAGTAGTGTCACTAGTGTGCTGCTACATAGCTGCTCATTGAGCTCAGAATACTGAGCTCAATAGGTAATATAGGTACTTATCTATATTGCTGATATAGGTAACAACACAGTACAGGCCATCTTAGTGGAACCACATCTTTGGACTGCCAGC
The DNA here is from genome assembly GCF_027244095.1 of Hemicordylus capensis. Taxonomy (NCBI): domain Eukaryota; kingdom Metazoa; phylum Chordata; class Lepidosauria; order Squamata; family Cordylidae; genus Hemicordylus; species Hemicordylus capensis. Next base: position 236,585,322 of record NC_069660.1, on the reverse strand, counting down.
CATATTGTAGACAAAAAACAGGTTGCTTACCTGTAACTGATGATCTCTGTGGGGATCCATGGTCACTCACAACTGGGTCTTCTGCGGCTGTGCAAGTAGGCCTGCGGAAGAATCTTTAACTCTGTTAGGTGCTCTGGCCCTTTAAAGCGTAGTTATAATGGAGTATTCAAAGGCTGTAGAGTACCTCCTTCTTCAGTTCCTGAATTGGCCGCTGTGAAGAGCCCGATAACATGCAGAGCTAGACCAAGACAGCAGAAAAATCACAGCAGCACAGGTATGTAAACAGTTTATGCTAAAAGGTAAGCTAGTGAGGGGATGGCCAGGCGGGTATGGTGAGTAACCATGGATCCCTACAGAGATCATAAGTTACAGGTAAGCAACCTGTTTATCTCTTTAGGGATCCATGGTCCCTCACAACTGGGTGCGTGACTAGCTCCCGTAGAAGGAGATGGGTGCTAGCTGTTACAATACTTTTTTAGAAAACCACCCAACCAAAATTGGCCAATGAAGCAAAGCATAATTCTGCAGCATAGTGTCAAAGGGCAGGTCCGAGAACCAGGTAGCAGCTCTGCACATGTCCTTCAAATAGGCAGCTGAGGTAGCCATGGATCTAGTGGAATACACCTTGATCTTGGAGGGCGGCTGAACGCCTTGCTTCTAGAAGGAAAAAAAAATCTGTTGTACCAGCCAGTTGGACAATCTTTGTCAACAAATGGCTAAACCTTTACTAGCTCCTACATAGGAGATGAATAGTTTGTTTGACCGCCTGAATGTCTTTGTGTGGTCTAGGAAGTAAAACCTTCGAACATCCAGTGAGTGCATAGAATGTTCAAGGGATGTAGAAGGGTCACAGAAAAATGTAGGTAGTACAATGTCTTGGTTAATATACAAGTCTGACACAATTTTAGGACAGAAGTTAGGATCCAGTCATAGGATCACCTTATCTGGGTAAAATTTAGTATAAGGGGAATCAGCCCTCAGTGCAGCGAGTTCACTGACCTGCCTTGCCGATGTAATGGCAACTAGGAAGGCAGTTTTCAGGCATAGCAGTCTCATGGAAGACGACAGTAACGTCTCAAAGGGGGCCTCTGTAAGTGTGGACAGCACAAGAGAGAGGCTCCAAGGCTCAATGGGTGCCTGCACTGGAGGATATAAGTTGCTAACGCCCTTCAGAAAGTGCTTTGAGTCAGGATGGACAAAGACCGACTTGCCATCTCAGCCCTGATGGCGAGCTGAAATGGCGGCAAGGTGTACTTTAAAGGAGGTGTTAGAAAATTCCAGTCCCTTGAGATGTGAGGTAGGAGTATTTGACAAATCAACGCCTTGAATGGGTTGAAGCTTTTCAAAGAAGTATAGGATATGAAATGCTTCCATTTGCACTTGTAGGACCTTCTGACAGAAGCCTCTCTTTTATTTAGTAGGATCTTGTCTAGAAATTCAGCCTTCACGCTGTCAGCGAGAGGGTCTGCAGAATGTGGTGGAGGACCTGGTCCTCAACTCTTTTGAGGAGATCCCATTGTGAAAGGTGACGGTAAGACCCCTTTAACAGCCGAAGAAGAGCCAGGTACCCGGGGCCACCAGGGGCAGACTAGGATACACTGTGTGTGCTCTTGGAGGATCTTCCCCACTACCCTGGGTAACAATGAGAAAGGGGGAAAGAGATAATATCGCCTGCCTTACCAATGCATTTGAAATGTGTCCCCTAGTGATCCTTGGACAAGACCTGCCCTAGAATATAACATAGAGCAGCTAGTATTGCCCATAGTGGCAAACAAGTCAACAATGGGTGCACCCCATGGGTAAAAAAGGTCCAACAGAACAACATAATCTAATTCCCACTCATGGAGAATAAAGAAGGAGACACCTTGACTAAGGAAGTCGGCCAGAACATTATCTTCCCCTTTGATATGAATGGCCATAGGAAGGATATCATAACGCAAGCACCAGTCCCACAGTTGTAAGGCAAGGTTGTTCAGGGACCTCAGCAGAGTGCCCCCTTGATGGTTCAGGCAGGCAATAGCCATAGCGTTATCCATATCTACTTGAACCACTTGGCCCCGGATGATGGGCAAAAATGCTTTAAAGGCTAGGAAAACAGCCAGGAGATCTAGAAAGCAAGAAAGTATCTGGAATAGAACCCAGTGTGCACTGAGGAAGGTGGAACTGTTTCTATGGCATCCCTTTTGGAATAGTGAAGAAACTTATTCAAGGATAGGAGTTGCATGGATGTATTCTAATCCAGCATGAGTGGGTAGAGAGTCAAATTCAATATCATAGCCATTGGTCACTATGCATAACACCCAGGCATCTGTTGTTACCCGATGCCAGGAAGGGGGTGAGACAGAGAGATACTTCCAGGTGCGAGACATTAAGACGACTACTTGGGTTGTTCCTGTGATTTGGATTTTTGTTGGCCCTTCTGACACTGATGGAAGGGGCATCTTGAATATGGTTGAGAACCTCCATGGTAACCTCCCCTATTTTGGGAAGGTTTAGGTTGATACCTCTGTTTGAAATTAGGATGATACCTCTGATAAGTAGATGACTAGGACTGTGCAAAGGTCTTAGCAGTATAGCACAATTTATTAAGTTTCTCCATTGTGCTGACAGTGTCCTTCAAGAATAATCCCACTCAGTCAAATGGGAGATTCACTGTCCTTTCTTTCATTCTTGGCTCCAGGGTGTAGATAAGAGCCAGGCATAGCAATGAAGTACAATGGATCCTGCCAGCACTTTTGTCGCTGTCTCGGTCAGGTGTTTTGTCATGCTTAGTTGTTGCCTCGTGAGATCTGCTGATTTCTACTAGGGAGTTCAGCACTGGATGTTAGAAAAGGAAAGGGCAGGAGGCCTCTTGGACCCGATACAAGTTTTCCAGTTTCTTGCATGGAAGAGTCGACTAAGAAGCCTTAGAAGCCACCACCAGGATCAGAAGCTTTGGAAGTACAGTGGGATGTGCTACAGACGTGGTAGACAGGTACAGAGGTTCCATGACAGCATCCTCGGGGCGGAGGGGGGGGGGCAGAATCTTGAGGCCCAAGGCCTTAGTCATTTCTTGAACTTGCATCCAATAGGATTTGGTTTCCTTGGACGGAGAGTTTGATCGTCGATTACTCACATTGTGATTAGGCAAAGTTCCCAGGTGCACCTCTGACACATCAGAGTCTGGATCAGAAGCGTATGAGGATTCCCCATTAGAGTTAGGTCCTCAGGGAGAGGATCCCTAGGAGAAGGCTACAAGGGAAAAGATGGTGATGCTGGAATGGATGGAGGTGCTATATCTTCAGATAGAGATGCCTTTAGGCGAAGCTCTCAGCTCAGTTGTGTCTCCTTTAAAAAAAACATACATACCTTACAGGCACTGGTGTTGTGGGAGTCCCCCAAAACAAATCAGGCAAACAGAGGGCCCATCTGAGGAGGGCATAGTTCCCTTACAAGTCACATAGAGCTTAAAGCTCTTTGGGGCAGACATAGCCAGGTCCAAATACAGTCCAGAGTCAACCAAAAAAATCAGAAATGGAATGCCAAAGCCAAAGGGAAGTGCAAGAAAAGTCGAGAAACAGAGATAGAATAGCCGAGTTGAAGTGAGTTAGAAAAACAGTTGAAACACACTACAAAGCAGTAAGCAGAGAGAATAGTCAAAAAACAGTCCGAGTCAAGTCCAGGAAGATCAAAAATAAATCTCAGTCTCTTACAGGAATGAGGGAAACAGGAGCAGATCCTTCCCAAGGCAGCGTGAGCAGCGGACAAGAAGGAACTGGAGGGAGGTGCTCTACAGCCTGTTTTATAGGCACCCCTTGAAGGCTGCAATATCACTATGCTTTAAAGGGCTGGAGCACCTAAACAGAGCTAAAGATTCTTCTGTGCCATCTGAGCAGGAGCAGAAGACCCAGTTGTGAGGGACCATGGATCCCTACAGAGATCAGTAGTTCCATACAATGGAAAACATTCACACACACACACACACACACACACACACACACACACACACACACACAGCAAAGATGAACATGAAACTGAAATGGAACAAATTATGGAACATTAGCCATAAAAGAAAACCTATATAATCTTTTGGTATCCTCACCAAAACACAACTTCTTGTAAATTTTACCATTAAATCTGTTTACCCACCTATGTCCTGTCAAGCTCTCCCAAAAAGTGACTACTCCATCAACTCCACAAGTCATTACCCATGTATGAGGAACTCCTTTAGCTTTTGTTCCTACACATACAAAAGCTTCAAGCCCAAATCCCAGTAGAAGACTGCATAAAAGGTTAGCATGATCTTCACAGTCACCCTAAATGGAGATAAATTCAACATGAGTAAATAAATATGGTGACAAATGTCACCCAGTGAAAATTTAAGAGGCAATGGCAACACCACCCCAAATGTATAAAACAAACAAAACAACCTGAACGGGAAGCAGAAAAGTAAGATGCTTGCTTTTAATTTAGGAGGCTAATTCACGTGATCCTCAAGAGGATAGAGCAAGTGTTCATGCATGAGTAAAAAGAAAGCTGGGAAGGGCAGGAAGTTATTGTGTTTAAGGCTTGCGCTAGGTCCAGCTGCTGGGTTGAATGGAGCTCTCCTACCCACAAGAAGCCTCACACACAATCACTTTCCCCATCTCGTACCTTGCTTTTTACTCACCTATGATCGCAAAATAGGAGCGCACACAGCTCCCAAACTTGGGCAGGACTCTTGTCTTACCCTGTTGCTGGTTGTGTGAACCAGCCTAGTGACTTAATGTTACCCAGGAGGTTCACATAATTATTATGGAATATACAGTTGGAACAAGCAAGAGTAAATGTCCTGGGGATTAGGCTACCTAAAAGAAAGGATTTCACAGCCTTATACAATAAAGTGCATACCAAGACATATTGGTATACAATGAGTTGCTTACTAGGGAAAGCAATGTGTTGAGCTTTGCAACGCCTTGTACACAAGCAACATTGGCTGAATGGGGATTTGAACTCAGGTCTCCCTGGTCCTAGTCCAGCATTGGTATCTATAGTTTAAAACAAGCTATACAAAAGAGGTCTCTCAACCAATGGCCAACATATAACTACAGCAGTTTTTGGCAAACTTTTGATGTCATGATACATAATATTGGGTACCATCCAGACTACTCTTGTTCTAGCAGTGGTGGTTTGAGGCTTTCTGCTGCAAGACGCAAAAGCCAAGCTGATGATACAAGCTCCATCTCTTGACACTGTCATGACGTCAGCCCTGGATCCTTTGCTGGCCTTTCTTCTCTTTTACCTCAGAAGACACAACCCTGATTCAGCAGGCATCCTCTTGGCACCTTTTTTCTCTTGCTGCTGGGCTCAAGTGGTTCCCTCCTCTGACTATTGTCACCAGCTGCTCCAAGCTATGTAGAGTCTGTTGTTTCACTGTTATCACAATGTTTACAACAAACTCAAGCAGCAGCTAAGCATTTACCATTTTCTATAGGTTACTTTAAATCTTCCTTGTCTACTAGCTTCATCTGAAGGTACTAGCTTTTGAAAAGTGGGAAATTTTCTAAATGTTTAGAAAATATCCATTGGGACCCGAAGATCCTTCTGTGTAAGAGAAGCAGACTTCTTTGCTTGCACCAGGGGTGGGTGGGTTACTATATCCTCCACCCCAACTGCAGCCCCTTGAGTCTTCCCCATTCACCTCCCAAGTCACCCCAAAGCAGTACAATAGGGCACAGGCACAACAGTTGAAGTGGGCGGAGGGGTAACTGATGACCCTCTTTCTCCCATGCATATGCTGAAGTGCCTTCTATCTGCTCACAGGATTTTTCAGTCCAAGCAATCACCCTTTAAAATTAGCTGAAACCACGAGTTTACAATATACGAGAACAGTTTTCAATACACAACTATTATTTCAGTTAAGAGGTTGTCTTAAACAACGGCATGACCTTAGAAGTCTATACCTTGTTTCTACACAGAAAAGCTAGAAGAGTACACCACTGTTCTTGTTTACCACTTCCTCCACCGATGATAGGGGTTTTTTCATAACCAAGCACACTGATAAATCTTGCAGCTTGCCTGGGAGTATCCAGAAGTCGGCCTGCTCGAAGTGCTCTGACATAAGAACATACTGGTCTGTTTATCCCATTTTCATCCTGAAGATTAAAACACACGTAAAAAACCCCAAAAGACTAGAAACATATTTTTTAAAAGGTTAAATGAAATTCAATAGAGATGAAAAGTCCTCTCTCATCCAGTATGGAAAACGTTCTCTGTGTCAGAAATAGGTTTCTCTACCAAGCCTGTTCTAGAATCTCTTTTCCCATTTGTGCTTCCACTGAAGAGAAAAACATTCATGTGTGTAAGCATCTGGGAAGGTATTGGACTTCATGGCCACATTACTACATTCTGTAGGTCTTACACTAGATGATGCAGACCATCCCTTCAGATTTTAAACACAACCTGTTACACAATGACCTTGATTCAATTTCAATGATGCTTCTATTAAAAAAAGGAAGAGCTAAATGTTTTGTTTTTACTAAAAAGAAGTTCTAAAAATAAGACAAGGGCTGTCATAATTCCTTTTGCAAAATAGTGATAATGTCACAACATTTTCAGTTAAATCTCAGATTAAATCTAACAGGGACAGAGAGGCACCTTTAAGAGTGGGGGAGAGCAACTGGCCATATTCAGCCCCAGAAGAGTAGCCCTCTAGTGGTTGCTGCTGGTGTCTACCTTGTGTTTCTTTTTAGGTTGTGAGCTGATTGACGCCAGGGAACCATTTTTTATTACTCTTTTTCTATGTAAACTGCTTTGAGAACTTGTTTTGTTAGAAAATGGTATATAAGTAATAGTAATATATTATGTAACCAGAATTCTGCCCCTTCCCCCCACTTCAGTTTTATTAACAGGAGACTTTTTGTTTACAAATTACCTATTCAGTAAGTAAGAAGGTATGAAGTTGACTAACCTGTGCAAAAATTTTCACCAGTCTTGTGTTATGTGAAGTCCTGATCTGGAGATATTCTCTCCACCACTGCTTAGCATACACAAGAAACAAACGTTCTTTTTCTGCTGTTTTTTGGCGTTCTAAAGCAAGCTGCAATTCACAAACAACATGTACTGATTGGCTTGATTCTCTGTCAAACAATAGTTGCCACTGTATTGCAGCTGTAACAAAATTACTTGATAAAGTTACAGAAAGTCTTAAGATTAGGGATGTGCACAAAATGTTCAAGGATCAATTTGAATTCGATTCAAATCGATTTGTGCCAATTTCGTGCACATCCCTACTTAAGATTTACATGTATGAGTTGCATGTCCTACTCTATTTCCCCCCTCAATTTTAATTATTCAGGTAGTTACACCTGTGTAATAAAGAATAAGATATCTGTGTTACTAAACCACAATTGTGCTGAATAATTAAAGTTGATACAAGAATGCTTCCAGTTTGATCCAGAGGCTCTTTTAATATGCATTAGAAATTGGAGATGGGTTTTTCCACTTACAAAAGCCTTCAGATAAGCTTATAATTGTGCGTGTGTGCACACACACAACCACAACCAAATCAGGAACAGGCACCACTGTACCAGTTATGTGTGTTAGTCTAGGCATTGACAGCAGTAAATTAAAGAGATGAGTGGCAAGTGCTATGCATACAGTAGGACTTTTGTAGTCCCCTTCTGAATCCATGACTTGCAACTGCCCAGCAAGTTGCCCTTGAAACTCAAACTGGGGAATTTCTGCAGTGACCTCTGATGCAGTACAAGAACCCGTGGTTTAAAACAAACAACATATCTCAGGGCATGCACAGTCATTTATCCAAGAGGCTTTTTGGATCTTGGCTTCAGTGTTTAGGTTTACCACAAAATGTGAACTAGAATTACTGTAGTTCTTTAGGACCTTTTAATGTTGTAAACAACCTAGACCAAACATTTTCCAAAAACCTATTGCAATATATGCCCCTCCCCTCATAAACACAAGTTAAACTCTCCCACTGAAGCAGCAATCTGCAAAACCTTTCCTAGATAATATTTTAAGAGACAGCAGACTGATATGAAGTGTTCTGGACAAAGGGCTCTTATATTCTATTAACGTTATAATAAATCAGAAGGCTAGAAGGGACAAAAAGGCAATAAGGATGAACCCAGCGTAGGTTCTTCCACACATATCAGCTCAAACAGGTTAAACACAGTGTTCCACAAAAGAAATAAGAAGCAAACAAAATGTATCTGAACACAGTATTCCAAGCAAACCATGCTATGGATAGGAGAAGGCAAAATAAATTCCACCCAACCCCCATATAAAGGTCACTGGCCTTTACACTTGTGACTTGAGAAAATCCCTTCCCAACTTCACATGTACCCATTATCTCTTCAGTTGATTGGGGCAGGGGGAAAACACAGAGAAGGGCTTGTTCCAGATGATCTGCTGATATGGCAAGTACAGCCAGTCCAAAAGGGATTCTGATAACTTTAGAAGAGCAGATAGAACCAATGAATACATGCAAAGCAGAGTACGCTCTTGTGCTAGTCTTGGTTGTTGGAGCAACAAATACAAGTGGTAATGTAAGACAAGACATTAGGGATGTGCACGGACCAGTTTGGAGGCCTTTTTATGGGCCCCCGAACTGGTTTGACAGACCGGTGGTCCCACCGGTTTGAAGGTGGGGAAAATAGCTTTAAGGGGGGGGGAGGGTGTACTCCCCCCACACATGCTTCCCCCTCTGGTGCTCTGTGTAAAAACAGTCCGGTGGGGTGGCAGCGTGCCTCCTTGCTGCCCCACTGATACCCCTATCAGAAGCAACTGGAAGTGCCCATGACGTGTGTATGCTCACCGGGCACTTCTGGCCAATTCTGGCCAGGGGATCAACGGGGTGGCAGGGAGGTACACTGCCACCCCACCGGCCTATTTTTACACAGAGCACTGGATGAGGAAGTGCTGGGGGGGTGGGAAATGCACCCTCCTCTGTCCTTATAGCTGTCCACCCACCAGCTCAGAGGGCGCTGATTCTGTGCACACCACGACAAGACATCTTCTTCCCACAAAGCTTAACCTTCCAAATTTAACAAATTCACCAAAAAGGACTGAGGATAATATAAATCAGACTTAAAGTGATATCATTAAGGATGATCAGAACTAGATGCCTAGGAAGACAATATAAGTGATGCATTGGCATGTTTTTGCAATAAAAGAGGGAGATGTCTTGAAAGATAGAAATCAGTCATTCACAATAATAGTAGCTCCCACAGAAAAATGGCATTTTTAAATGGGAAAAACTCATTCCAAAAATGCATGTTTCCTCAGTTCTCCAAACCAAACACTACCATCCATAAATTAATGTCTTATTTCATGCTTCACATCCAATCACAACATGACCTCAGTTTTGATTAGCCAAGAGGGAGACACGTGTTTCAGCAGACCATTTAAGACAGATTGCAACACCACAACACAAATTCCAAATTCCTATATTTTGAAATAATTTTAATCACTCTAAATTGCATTTAATGTGTAAATAAAATTAATATTATTTAAAGGATAAACACTTAAAGGAGCACATATATAAATTAAAACTTACTTGAGTATTAACTATTTCCTGAGAAAGTGTCTTATTTAGCTTTGGGTACATTTCAAGTTTGATGTTAAGTACGCCAACAGAAACCTTTGATTCTGTACCTTTGAACCAAAATATATGGCTTGATCAGAAAGCAAGTTTATACTATGTGTTATATATTTTGAAGCATTTGTTGGTTGGTTTGTGTAAAATAAAGTCATACTTTCTGATGACCTAGAGATACCAAACTTTGCATTCACAATCGCACCACTTAAATTAGCTGAATGCACTACTTTTTACATCAGAATATGCTGGGGAACAATGTTAATTTAATTTATTGTATTTTAAAGAAGAAATTCTGAATATAATCAACTGTTCTTATTTCTAATAGGTTTTAAAACACTCAATCAGATCAATAATTCAAAAACGACATCATGTTCAAGAGAACCAGATATTTTTCAAATTCAAATTCACCATATATGGTAATTATTCAAAAAAATGAATAACGTTGCAAGTTGAAATCCTACCAATTTCAAAAACTGTTTTGTTGCTTCCTTTTGCAAACACTTTAATAAAAAATTATATTATATATACACACACGTGTCTTTAGAATAGCAGTTTTGCCCATTCGCAGGCCCCTTCCCGGTATACCAATTTAGTTATCATGTGGGGTACGATTTGTGGTTTTCTACCCCCTTAACTAAAATGCTATACAGTTCAAATAGTCACTATTCCCACTCTCTTCTCAGCTGGAGCGTGGGGAGATTTTTAAATGCAGCGCAGAAGTGAAGGCTGCTTCATCCACTCTTGCCTCTTCCGTTGCTTCTTTAAATCTCCCCATGCATCAGCTGAGAAGTGAGGGGAGAGTGGCTATTTAAACTTTATATCTCCCTATGCTTCTTGGCTGATGTGCAGGGAGGTTTACAGTTTAAATAGCTACTCCCCCCACACTGGTTGCTCCATCCACTCTCACTGAGAGAATGGAGTATTTAGTTAAAGAATATAACCCACTTTTTTTAGTTAGGCCAAGCACTCCAATATTGTGTTTCCATAAACGTTAGCTCTGCAATATTAGAGGGCCTCCTAGATTTCATTTCTTGAACTTTCCTAGCAGTGTAATCTACACAAAATTACTTTGCCTGGTCAATGACAGGCTTTACCTACCAGTTTTAACCAGATCAGGTATTCAGAGAGACCACAAGAGATATGCCTATATATATTTTTATATTTAACAGAGTTTATGAGATATCCTTTTGCTGTTGTAGTAAGCAACTTCCTTTGGAGTTTGTGAGCCAGTTTTTCCAAGGCAACATTTAAAACTGCTAAAAACTGCTATAAGGAATTTGGAAGGGAAGAGAATCAAAGAACATCCAGGAATCATTCAATTATTTCCACCTTTACCACCTAAAGCTCAAACCTTCCCCGACAATATGGCACAAGGGAAGGAAGCCAGAAGCTTCTACACATGATTTGCAACAAGCCAACTTTTAAATTTATTTTTATATAGCCACATTAGGTAACAAGAGTATTTATTCCACTGTTAAGAACTGCTGCAACTTACCTACACCCAGAAGTTCAATGGCAACATTCACGATCCTGTTCTCTGCACTAAGAACTGACCGCCACTCTAAGAAATAGGATGCTACCAATGTGGTTTCACCCGATGTGTCTGTTTTGATCAAAACAATTTGCACTGGATCACATATTGATAGCATAGTGGTAGCATCTACCATTTTACTTCCCTCACCTGTCAAAAGTACATCAAAACAACTGTCAAGAAATTGTAGTGAAAAGCATTTGCCAATAATATTGCCATTGCACATATGCAGAAATTGCTTAAATGATTTTCAATAGTTGGTCAAGAAAAGAAAAAAGTTATTACACTGGCACTTGTACTGAAGTAGCAATAATTGGAGTTAGCTAATAATGTTCAAAACATCATATTGTCCACAAAAAGCAGCCTGTGTGGGGTTGGGTACCCTCTTGGTACTCCTCTACTCAAAACTGCAGCTTCCCAAGGCTACAATTTAACAGAAATGACCAACACTGGGCTTATTTACACACATTTATGGTATAGTTTGCTCCTTAATTGCAGTGGAGTCCAGGTCAGTAGAGTGGTTTGCCAGGAAGGATGCTAGATGGCCCCCTGTAAAGCCTTCAGCACCACATTCAGCATGTTTGAGATTGTATGTAAACTAGCCAATAGTCACTCTATGAACCTCGGTTCATACAATAGATGTTGAGGTCAGGCAATGTTTTCAACTACTTAAACTCAAGTACACAGAATCCTCAAGCATAGCTGTGTGTATACAGCCTGAAAATATGCACATAATGATCTGCGGAATGGTGTTAGAGAATTAGAATGGGGCTCAGATTAAAATAAAAGGGGGGGCAGAATTATTATAATATTATTATTATTTCTTGTTTACACAGTCAGACAGGTGTTCTTGACTGGCTTGTTTTATCCAGACATCGAGTCCTTCCCAAGGACCTGGGATGGCTGAATTTTATCATCAATACTGTTGGTTATTATAGATATCGTTGCAAAATATAGGCTGTTCCCAGTAAAGCTGCTTTTTGTAATTGGCTGATGGTGATTTCTGTGGCCCCTATGGTGTTGAGGTGCAATTCAAGGTCTTTTGGGACTGCACCGAGGGCGCCAATTACCACTGGGACTATTTTGGTCTTTTTCTGCCACAGCCTTTCAATTTCAATTTGTAGATCTTTGTGTTTGGTGATTTTTTCTATTTCTTTTTCTTCTATTCTGCTATCCCCTGGTATTGCTATGTCGATTATTTTGACTTGTTTTTCTTTCTTCTCGACTACAGTTATATCTGGTGTATTGTGTGGCAGATGTTTGTCTGTTTGTAGTCGGAAGTCCCATAATATTTTTACATCTTCATTTTCTTCAACTTTTTCAATTTTATGGTCCCACCAATTCTTGGCTACAGGTCACTTGTATTTTTTTGCAGATGTTCCAGTGTATCATCCCTGCTACCTTGTCATGTTGTCATTGTTATTATTATTATTATTATTTTAAAGTCTACCAAATCCATTCCTCCAATTTTAGACATATCTCCTGGGTGCTCATTCAGTGTTGGGTAGGGAAAGCAGAGAGAAAGCATGTGCATTTCCAGATCTGTCTGGCGACATGCAGGGAGATGGACAAGATGACCTCAGAAGGTCCATTCTGATTCTATGACAAACAATGCCTGCATGCATACATTCATTTTTGCAAACCAAGAGCAGTTTTGAACTACTGTACATAGAATTTGCATTATTTTTCACTTCTCAAGGACAAGACCTCAAGTTTGGTAAGCAGCACACAACCAGGAAAAAAATCTGTATGTTAGAACATGTTTAGAGCTACTATATTACTCATTATAACACAACTGTACTCTGTACAACCCTGAAGAGGAACCTAATATAACACACACTTCCTTACCCAAACTATCCTTGTATACCTCAAGCAGAAAGCCATCACTGAAGTCTGGTTCACAGGCACATGGGACAGGTTTAGAACGGAAACGTTGGTTCCGAAAATGTAAGCAGAGAGTGAAGGTAGAACAAATTTGACCAGGTAAAGGCTCAGGCTCCTGCAGATGTTCCAGAAAAGCTTTTCCACCCATAACCTGAAGGTAAAGATACCTTCGTGTTGGGTCAATATTAGCTGCAAAGTTTGGCAATGAATATAAGAAAAATTATAAACAGCCAGTAAGGAACTTCTCTAATCAACAACCTATTGTAAACATACAAAAAAAAAACCAAAAAAACCCACTTCAAAATATGCTTACTAGACTAGTTAGCAAACATGTTTGAAAATGCCTAGGAGTTTATTCTTATCAATCCACACAACAGACACAGCAGAAAATTTGGTAAAGCAAGAAAAAAAGTGTTTATGGTAAACTAACAGGTGAGGCCTGTTGACCAGGCAAAATCCTTGTGTAGATTACATTTATAGGGAAGTTCAACTAACTAACTAACTAACTAACTAACTCTTTATTAATGTGCTTGCAAAAGAGAAGTCAAAGAACAGTTTGAAATGTGTAGGATTTCAACTTCAAATATTATTCATTTTATTGAATAATCATCATATATGGTAAATTTGAAAATGATTACCAGATATGGTAAATCATCACATATGGTAAATATGAACTACAGTAAATTTGAATCTGAGAAAGATCTGCTTTTCTTGGGCATTTTGGAATTATTGATTGTTAAAAATATATTAAAACAACACGTGTTACTGATGATTATATTCAGAATTTCTTTTTTAAAAATACGAACAAAAATTATTTAAACCTCTCCCTTAGCATATTCCAGTGTCAAATGTAGTACATTCAGCTAATTTCAGTGGCTGGATTGTGTGTGCAAAAAGGAGCATTGGTCATTCACTATGAAGGCTTCTTCTGGCTGCTGGTGTTGAAGACATCTCACTTGTGTTATCCTCACCACATGCTCCAGAAGGCAGGACAAATAAGCTAGGCAAAGCCTTTAAAAGGAAGGAGAGGATAGCCCCTCCCAGTTCTGTGTAGTCAAGCCTAGCTTTTAGAAAGGTAGGGAAAGAAAACAAGAACCCAAACATAGGGAAACAAACATTACAGACTGGAAAGAAAGGAACAGACGACACATTTACCAGTAGTCATGGATGCCCCAGGGTGGGTTGAGATGTCCTCAACACCAGCAGCCAGAAGAAGCCTTCATAGTGAGTGACCAATGCTCCTTTCTAATCTGCTGAGTGAGAACATCTCATGTGGGACATGCCACAGCTGGTGAGGACAAGGAAGGAGAGAACCACATTGCAGCTCTGCAGATTTCATCCAGGGTAGCGTTGGTGGAAAAGGCTGATGAAGCAGCTGCCCAATGAGCAGAGTGAGTCGTGACTCACAAGGGTGGTGGCAGATTCTGGACTTCATATGCCAGGGCAATGCAGGCTTTGATCCAATGCAGGTTTTGAGCCAGAGCTGCAGATGACACTTGTTGGCTGGAAGAAATGAAACAAAAAGCAACTCCATTGATTGAAAGGTAGCTGTCCTGGAGAGACAGGTCTTCAGGCAACGATGCACATCAAGCTTATACCACTGCTTTTCCTTGGGTGCAGTGGGTCTGGGGCAGGACGGACAATGTCCTGGGACCTGTGGAACACTGATGAAAAATTTGGTAGGAAAGATGGGTTAGGAAGCAGATGAACTGAGTCACGAGAAAAAATGCAGAATTGGGGATTTGAAGAGCATGCCCGAAGCTCTGAGAGCCTCCTTGTGGATGTGAGGGCGATGAGCAAGATGAGCTTGAAGGAGAGCACACATAGAGGAATAGATTTTATGGGCTCGAAAGGTGGTGCACACAGAAGCAACTTGTGGAGTTCCCAGGAAGAAAATCTGTGGACTACTGGAAAAGATAATGTAGGACCTCGAAAAAGATGGAGTTGAGGATGAGATTGGACACTCTTCCCCAGGGATGGGGCGAAGAGGGAGGCCAAGGCGGCCACATGACACATGATGGTATTCGCCTTGAGCCCCTTGTCGAGTCCATCCTGTAAGAAATGGAGGAGCTGGGAGATCCCACAGCTTTCTGGAGATATGCTGAAAGGTTCTCCAGGTAGTTTGGTAGATGCAGTTGGTTGAGGCACTTCTGGCAGCAAGGACTGAGATCCAAAACCTTGGGAGTATAACCATGCCACTTCAGGAGGTTGTGTTCAGTTACCAGATAGCAAGCTTTGATCGCACCGGATCATGCATGGTACAGTATTAGACCCTGGCTGAGGAGATCTGGAATTGCAGGCAGGAACCAGGGTCTTCCCACAGCGAGGTGAAGTATTTCTGGAAACCAGGGCCACCTTGAACAGAAGGGAGCCACGAGTATTACTTCTGTGCGGAGCAGGCAAATGCAACATAGTAGGCGGATTAGGAGCGGAACTGGAGGGAATGCATACAGAAGCTCCCATAGCCAAGGTACTGACAAGGAGTCCACTGTTTCCACCCGGTTGCAGGGGAAGCAGGAGAAAAACCTTGGGAGCCAAGAGTTGGTCCAGGAGGTGAAGAGGTCTACCGTTGGCCAGCCTAGGTGGAAAGTAATCTGCTGGAAAACCTGAGGGTTGAGTTTCCATTCCCCTGGTTGGAGATCCTACCAGCTGAGCCTGTCTACCTCAGTGTTCAGAGAATTGCTGCTGTGATGGGCTGGAAAAGAGGCGACATGTGTCTCTGCCCAGGAGAGGAGGATGACTGCTTTAGCGAGTCCCCCCGTGACGACTGACATGGGCCTTGGCTGTTGTATTGTTTGGCTGAATAAGGATGTGGTGGTGAAGTATTCTGTCCTCGAATGCCAGGAGGACCAGATGGATGGCCTGAAGCTCCAGCTAGTTTATGCTGTGTCTGGTTTCCTGTAGGGACTATTTTCCCCGAGGTGAGAGGTTGTGGTATTGGGCTCCCCAACCTAAAAGGCTGGCATCCATTGTGATGATGGTGTGGAGTGAATCCAAGAACAGACGGCCCTTGATCAAATGAGAGGCCTGAAGCCATCAGAGCAAGGAATCTCTGACTGATGGGGTAAATTATAATCTGGTGTGTTGCCTCTGTACAATGGATGTCTGGTGAGGGAAGAGGAATCACTGCAAGGGGCAGAGAGGTGGAAACGCACCCAGGGAACCACTTCCAGAGAGGAAACTATCAGCCGCAGGAGTTGAACTAGAGTGAGCAGCAGTACTGACCTCGGTGATAGAATCTGTTGGATGAGTGACTGATGTTTGTCTATCCATTCCTGAGGGAAGAATAGGTGGTCGTTAACCGTGTCTATACGGACTCCCAGATGTAAAATTTTGTTGGAGGGGATCAGGTTGCTTTTGGCCATTTTCACGAGAAAGCCATGGGAAGATTGGATCGAAAGTGTCGCATTGAGGTCTTTCTGGGTTGAGACCTGTGATGGTAACTGGACGAGGAGGTTGTCAGGGTAAGCAAAGACCTGGATCTTTTGTAAGTGCATGTGAGTTACCAGTGGGGCCAGAGTCTTCGTAAAGATCCCCGGTGCTGAGGAGAGGCCAAAGGGAAGGGCGGCATACTGATAGTGAAGACGGTTAGAGGTAAAATGGAGCAGGTGACAGTGCTCCTGATGTATGGGGACATGAAGATAGGCCTCAGTGAGGTCCACTGATGCCCAGAAGTCCCCATGTTGCCGTGCTTCCAAAACAGAGGGGATCGTCTCAATGCAGAACTTCCTGTGCTTCATGAATTTGTTTAAAAATTTGAAGTCTAGTATGACCTGTAAGGAACTGTCCCTTTGGGCACAGTGAACAAGATAGAGTAAAAGCCCCGTCCCTCCTGCCCTGCCAGAACTCTTTCTATGGCAGAGATGCTGAGGAGGTGTAGAATCGCCGCCAACAGGGCTGCGTGCTTTTGAGGAGACCTGGATCTGGTTATTGGCAGGAAGCGGTCTCTGGGACAGGCTGTTAACGCTATCTTGCAATCATGTTGGATGGTGTCCAGCACCCATCTGTCTGAATCAGAGGCCTCCTAAGCATGAAAGTAATGATACAGGTGACCCCCTACATGCTGGGGTGGTGAGTCAGGAGATCTGGCCGGGCTTGTTCTGGTGTCCAAAGTGCTGCTTGGTAGTGTTCTTCCTAGGGTTGAAATGTGGTCTGTTCCATTGGGATCAAGATGGTCTGGTGTCTCTGTCCCTAAGTCGGAAGTTTGGATGAAAGGACTGAAAAGGCTTGCGTGGAGTGAGTTTCTCATCCTCCTGTGAAGAAGAGGGAAGGACCTTCTTCCTGTCCTTGGTTTTGATAAGAATGTCTTGGAGAGCCTCATCACCAAGCAACTTTGAAGTTGTGAAAGGCACTGTCACTATATTAGCCCAAGAGGTTTGATCTACTTGCCAAAATTTGAACCACAGGGTTCGCCTGACTATGATATTGGTTACTGTGGCATGGGCCGCAAATTGAACAGAATCCAAGGTGGCATCAGCAATGAATGCTTGGGTCTTCTGAATTTTAAGGAGAATTTGTCTCTGTCTTGGTGGATCTGGAGGAGCTCATCAGACCAAAGAAGGGCTGCCCTGGATATGATGATGGAGGCAGCAGTGGAGGCTCTGATGCACTTGTGTTTTTCCATAGCTGGGACTCTAGCTTCTTCTCAGAGGAATCCTTTAGGGAGGACTCACCATCTCTGGTCAGAATTGCCCCAGAAGTCAGAGAAGCCACTGAGGCATTTGGAACAAGGCTGCTGCTGAAGGAACAAACCCATACTGTTTAGACACAACGGAGGCAGTCTTTTTTGGCAAGGAAGGTACCTGCCACCCTTGTTTCATCACTTCAGAAAAGGTTTCAGGAAAGGGAAACAGCGGATCGTTGGAGGAAGAGCTGACTCTCTGGATAGAGCAGTGGTGTCTTTAGGCACATCTGAGTGCAAGCCAAGAATGTGGAGAGCTTTGAGGAACAACTGAGAAAAACTCAGATGGTAAAGCCTGTGTGAGTGGGTGGAAGGCCCCACCTGCTGGCCATCTGACCACTCTCCCTCTTCCTTTGAGTCTAGGTCATTGCCAGGGACAATGGGGGTGCTGCATGGGGTATCCCGAGGGCAGTGGGGTTCAAGGGGCTCTGCAATTTCTGTTGGCCTCCCAGAATGGGGGTCTGGGGAGTCATAATCAGTAATATCCAAGGAATGATTGGATAATAAAGTGCTTACGTTTTTGACTACTGCTTAGATTGTTTGACCCTTTTCTGTTTACTAGACTTCTTACGCCTATAAAAAATTTTTGACATTTTAGGGGGACTTTCAGAAGAGTCAGAGGAGGAAGGAGCTGACTCGGAAGAAGCAGAACGCAACTCATCCCTGTGCCTATTTTTTTTTCTTATAAGGCTGTTTGGGCTGGTACTGTTCAAGAGAGGAATGAATAGCCTCCATGAACCTAGCCTGCGAGGCAATGCGCATATCCTTGAAGTAGGGAGGGAGGTGCTGGATTAGAGGGAGGCAGTTAGGGGCCTCTGGGCAGAGTAGGAAGGCGGGGGTGCAGAGGACTAGAAAGCCCTAGACTCACCAGTCCTTAGGGAGCTGGGATTGCTGGGCCTGGAGCTCCACTGATAGCACTGTCCTCCAAGGGAGTTGGGATGGTTGGAGTAGGAGTTTTCAGGGCTCCGCTGCCCCCAGGAATCACAGGAGGTAGAAGCAGAAGAGGCAGAGCAGGCAGCTCCGCTGTGTCTCTAGGCCGTGTGGGCTGTGCCAGGTCTGGATTGTTGTTGCTGCCGGTCAGTGTTTGAGGGAGTGCATCAGAGGAGGGAGGAGCAGTCCTGCCTGGCTACAGCCTTTCCTTCCTGTTTGGATGGAGGACTCTCCGTCCCTGGGGAAGGTGTCCTGACCACCTGGGAATGGCGGAGGCATCGTCTTCCAGCAGGACAATGTCGGGCTCTTCCTTGGGGGGGGGGGGCAGGCGGACAACGGGCAAAAGCACTTATTAGCATGAGTTACCAAGGCTGCCAAGTCATCTGCGGGCCTCTTTGGAACTCTGGATAA
Organism: Hemicordylus capensis; assembly: GCF_027244095.1. Lineage (NCBI taxonomy): Eukaryota > Metazoa > Chordata > Lepidosauria > Squamata > Cordylidae > Hemicordylus > Hemicordylus capensis. The sequence continues at coordinate 236,566,308 of NC_069660.1, read as the reverse complement.
GCCCTGCCCCCCTCCGGCTCCAGCACAGATTGTGTGGGTTGCGGCAGCCTTGAAGCAGCAGAATGCACAAGTGCAGCATGGAGGAGCTGCTGACCATGCTGCGGAGCTTGCTTCTTCCCCTAAGGCATTTGAACGTGGATGATGCCTGTCCTCTGTGGCTCCATAGCAGGCAGGCAGGCAGGGAAGAGGAGAGGAAGAGAACAACAGGAAAGGAGAGCACAAATGCAGAGAAAGGACAAGAACAAAAGGGGTTTTTTTTGGAGGGGGATTGGAAGAGGAAAAGAAAGGTTCAAAGATTTGGTAAGGCAACAAGGTATGGGGGGGAGGGATAAAGGACATTAAAGAGTTCTAGAAGGGAGAGCTAGAAGCTGGCTGGGTTGAAACGACCTTCTCTAGAGCTTAGCAGGACAAACTGAACAGAACTGGGAGGGACTAACCTCTCCCACCTTTTAAAGGCTTTGCATAGCTTGTTTGTCCTGCCCTCTGGAGCACGCAGAAGGATAACCCATGTGATATGTCCTCACTCAGCAGCTGAAAATTTGATATTTGTAGGTCATCAGGAAGTACAACTTTATTTCACACAAACAAACCCAATTTGGAAATTACATCTGAACTGGTCCATGCACATCCCTAGTATTACAGGATCAAGGTGTAAATGTACTACAGATGAAGCTTTTCCAGGAATATACCATTTCTAGGTATCAGGAGAAACATCAATATTGTCCACTATAGAAAGGTACCCAAACCAGGGAATGGTTCATGGATGGGTCTGTAGCTCAGTGGTAGAACATCTGCTCTGCCTCTGGCATTTCCAGATAGCACTGGGAAAGACTCTTGCCTAAAACCCTGAAAAGGTGCTGTCAATCAGAGTAGGTGTGGTGGTTAGAGTGCTGGACTAGGACCGGGGAGACCCGAGTTCAAATCCCCATTCAGCCATGAAACTAGCTGGGTGACTCTGGGCCAGTCACTTCTCTCTCAGCCTAACCTACTTCACAGGGTTGTTGTGAAAGAGAAACTCAAGTATGTAGTACACCGCTCTGGGCTCCTTGGAAGAAGAGCGGGATATAAATGTTTAAATAATAATAATAATAATAATAATAATAATACGAAGTAGTAGTAGTTATATGGACCAACGGTCTCACTTGGTATAAGACCGCTTCCTATGTACCCATGTAAGGAAACAAAAAACAGAGATAACTGGGGTTGTATTGGGGTATCTAAAGTTTTATAGCACTTGGTATCTAAAAAAAATCCAAAATATAAAACAAATGCTAAAGAAGGTCAATACATACTTTTTTTCAACACTGCTGGTTGTCTGTCAACAAAATGCGTAGAAGGTTTTGGAGTTGAAGTCATTTCTCCATCATTCATGTCCTAAGATAATAGCAAAATATAACAAAGGACATGGTCTCTTAAAATCCTTTTACCTTTTTTTTGGAACCCAAGCAACACTTCCTGTTCTGCCATAGCATGCCTCCAGGGTCACTTCACAGGATACAGGCCCAAACACACAATAGAGGAATATGCTGTAGGGAGCTGTGCTTGCTTACATAAAACATATGGTTTAAAACTACATGTTTAAAGGCACTAGATTTTCCTAACAAGAACAGTGCAGTTACATGCTTGCCAAAAGAGAATAAAGCAGCCCTAAGATTTCTATAGCTCAGAAGTTCTCGAAATACCCATTGATCCAAAACTGACTTAAATGGCGCATATCCAGCACTAATTAATTTCAGTAGGTAACCATGATCACATATTTATTTATTTATTTATTCATTCATTCTTTATTTATTACATTTCTATACCACCCCATCCAAAAGCTCTGGGTGGTGTACAACAAGTAAAAAACAAAGGCAAACACCATTTAAAACAAGCTCCTTAAAACAATGTAAAAGACAAATTTAAAACAATTCAGAATCATTTAAAACTGATTAAAATACCTACACATCATTTAAAAACCTTGGAAGGCCAGGCCAAACAAGTAAGTCTGTAGGGCTCTCTTGAAAGCCAACAATGAGTCCAAACTACGGATATCTGTCGGGAGTGCATTTCACAGACCAGGAGCAGCCCGGAGACCAGACCAGAGAAGGCCCGGTTCCGAGTGGCCACAAGACGCATTGGGGGCAACTGGAGACGGACCTCTCCTGAAGACCTCAGCGTACAATGGGGATCATACAAAAGAAGGTGCTGAGAGAAGAGCAGGTCTTGTGGCAGCAAGCAGGACTTGTCCCCTTAGCTAAGCAGGGTCCACCCTGGTTGCATATGAATGGGAGCACTGGAAGATATTCCCCTCAGGATTATCTTCCTGTGTGAGCACTGGAAGATATTCCCTTCAGGGGATGGATCCACTCTGGGAAGAGCTGAAGGTTTCAAGTTCCCTCCCTGGCATCTCCAAGATAGGGCCGAGAGAGATTCCTGCCTGCAACCTTGGAAAAGCTGCTGCCAGTCTGTGTAGACAATACTGAGCTAGATAGACCTACAGTCTGACCCAGTACATGGCAGCTTCCTATGTTCCTAAGGTAACCTGGACCTAAGCCGTACAGGGTTTTAAAGGTAATAACCAACACTTTGTATACAGGCGCAGTATGGTCTCTCTGGATTACCCCAGAGACCAGTCTGGCTGCCGCATTTTAAACTAACTCAACTCTCCGAACTCGTACAAAGGCAGCCCCACGTAGAGAGGATTGCAATAGTCCAACCTGGAGGTTACTAGCTGATGCACCACTGTTTTGAGATCATTCTCTTCAAGGAATGGGTGCAACCGTCGAATTAACCAAAGTGGACGGAAAGCTCTCCTGGCCTTAGCCTCCACCTGGGATACCAGAGAGAGGGCTGGATCCAAGAGCACTCCCAGGCGGTGCACCTATTCCTTCTGAGGAAATGTAACCCCATCCAACACAGGAAGATCTAGCTCATGTCTCAAATTCCAATCTCCCACAATGAGCACCTCCGTCTGCTTGGACTCAGCTTTAATTTGTTGTCCCTCATCCAGCCAACTACTGCCTCAAAGCAAGCATTTAGGGAAGTTATGCCATTGCCTGATGATGATGATGAGAAATAGATTTGCATGTCATCAGCATACATCAGCATACTGCACCAAATCTCCTGATGACCTCACCTAGTGGTTTCATGTAGATGTTAAAAAGCATCTTGGTGACATTGGTGACAGAATGGAGCCCTGAGGGACTCCATATAATAGCTCCCGTATCGAAGAGCAACCATCACTAAGCTCCACCACCTGGAATCTGCCTGAGAGATAGGAGCGGAACCACTGCAAAGCACTGCCTCTTATCCCCAACTCCCCCAGGCGATCCAGAAGGATACTATGGTTGATGGTATTGAATGCCGCCGAGAAATCCAAAAGAACCAACAGAGCCACACTCCCTCTGTCAGTTCCCTGGTAAAGGTCATCCATCAGGCCAACCAAGGCTGTCTCAACCCCACAGCCAGTTTGAAATGGGTCTAGATATTTAGTTTCCTCCAAAACTGCCTGGAGCTGGTTAGCCACCACTCTGTCAATCACCTTGCCCAACAAAAGGAGATTGGAGATTGGCCTATAACTATCCATCACTGAAGGATCTAGGGAAGGCTTCTTAAGAAGTGGTCTAATCATAGCCTCTTTCAAACAAGAAGGCATCCTACCCTCTCTCAGTGACGAGTTAATGATATTAATTAGGCCATCTCTAACAATTTCCCTGATAGAAGCAGCCAAGTTAGGCAAGGATCCAGAGAAGAAATGGTAGGCTGCACCGCCCCAAGTAGCTTGTCCATGTCCTTAGGCATCACAGATTGAAACTGATCCAATCTAATACCGCAAGAGGGATTGCTAGCCACCACCTTAACACACTCCACAAAAACAGTGGAGTCCAAGTCAGCCCGAATACAGGAGGTTTTGTCTGCAAATAACCCATTAAAAGCATTACAGCAGAACATAGTCTCTGGGGACTGGTTTGAACGGGAAGGAGCCTGAATCAAACTCCTGATAACCTGGGACAACTCTACTGAACGCGAACTTGCAGAGGTGATGCGTGCAGACCAGAATTATTTTTTGTTGCATGCACTGCCTTCGCATAAACCTTCAAATGGGCTCTATGCTGTGTCCTGTCACATTCAAGCCGAGTTCTCCTCCACTTGCGTTCCAGTTGCCCACCTTGCTGCTTCAGACCCCGCAACTACTCTGAATACCAAGGGGCCACTTTTAAAGAAGGTTGGAAAGGATGCTTAGGAGCAATCGTGTCTACTGCCCTGGTGAGTTCCCTATTCCATATTCCCACCAGGGCATTGACCGAGTTACTGGCAGTATGAACATTGAAACCTTCCAAGGCTTCTTGAAATCCTACTGGATGCAGCAGCCTTCTCAGGCAGACCATCTTAATAGCTCCACCACCCCTGCAGAACTCGATTGTGGCCGTGAAACCAATCTTAACCAGGTTTTGGTCCATCCATGACAGTGGAGAAACCACAGGATCCCCCCACCAACGGACACCCCCCTGATCCAATCAAAAGACCAAACTGAGTGATGACCAGCAACATGAGTTGGTCCTGAAACTAACTGGATAGGCCCATAGTTGTCATGGCCACTTTGAACTCCTGAGCCACACCAGACAAGTCAGCCCCAAAGTGGATATTGAAGTCCCCCAGCACTAAAGGTCTGGGCAACTCCAACACCAGTTCTGTCAGCTCAGTTAGGGAGTCAGTTGGGCAGCAGTTGTACACCAACAGAATCCCTAATCTATCCCTAGTTCTCAACCTCAGAAATACAGACTCAATGTAAGTCAACTGACTCACAGGGGTCCTGGTAAGGGAGATGGTATTCTTATGGACCACAGCCACTCCACCCCGCCGCCCACTTCCCCATACCTGCTCCACAACAGAGTAGCCAGATGGGAAAAGCTGGGCCCAAACTGGGCCACTAGCCTCACCCATCCAGATCTCAGTTATCCAAGCCAGGTCAGCTCCCTTGTCCACAATTATGTCATGGATGATTTTAGTCTTATTCTGAACTGACCTGGCACTGCAAAGGAGCAAGGCTAGATTCTGTGGGTAGTTGGAACTGCTCCCCAAGACCTGAGAGCTGGCATAGACCTTAGAAATAATTTTGTATCATAAGCAATTTTGTAAAAATAAAACTATAAGTGTTTTTGTAGTTGTCTCATGGAGACCCAACAGTTTCTTTATTCGAAGGGTGAAAATAGGGTTGTTTTCACCTATCCGTGGTTCTCAAGTGTCCGGAAATGAGTTCTGAAGTCATTTCTTGCCACCATTTTGTAGTGCTGAGCCATTATGTGGCTCTTTTCTGCAAAACAAAAAACCCTCAAAAAAGAACAAAAATTGGAGTATTTGGAAGTTTGGGGGATATTATTGGAGAGTGAAAAGCAAAGTATTCTGCTTATTTCTGCTCCCCCCTTCTTTTTCTTGTGATTTTCAGCGCACTTCAGTGTGCTTAGGAACCTACCCCCCAATCTCCATAGGGTTAAGGCAGGCCTGCTCAACTTCGGCCCTCCTGCAGATGTTGGCCTACAATTCCCATAATTCCTGGCTATTGGCTGCTGTGGCTGAGAATTATGGGAGTTGTAGTCCAAAAACAGCTGGGGGGCCTGAGTTGAGCAGGCCTGGGTTAAGGTCTCTTTATTCAGTTTCATTATCTGCGGAAATAGGCAGGAACAGAAACCCCACAAATAAAGCAGGTCTTCCATGTTCACATTATGTCATGAATATTGTTTTACATCAGAAGAGTTCCTTACTTCAAACAATACTCACAGTTACGAAGCTGAGTTCTTTCATGACATCATCAATGATTCCTCTCCGAATTAAAGCTTTTATTAGATCTTCTTCAGACAATTGTTGGTGTCGAGGTGCCAGTTCTTCACGTATAGTCTCAGCAAGAACTTCTCGAATCCTGCTGTGGACATCCATCTATAGAGAAATGCTTCTGTTAACATGTGTGGTGCATATCCTTAATAATATTCTTTCTAACTTTAACCAGGTGGTTTCAAAAAGAAGAAAACCCTTTTAAAAATGATCCTATAACACCCAGATCAATTATCTCTTAGTATTTTTATATTTTAGCATTTATATACCGCTTTTCAGGTGAACCTCCCAAAAAGTTAACAAAACTTGAAGAAAAAACTGGAATAAAGAAAAATATCGAGCCACACATTTACACCTTTACATAGTCCTTAGGCTCACTTCTTTCTTTTCTCCTCCCCTCAGAGCAAGAAGGCCCATGGTCACTCTGTGGTGGCAGTTGGGGGAGGGAAGTAGAAGCACAACATGCATTAAATGAAAAACCATGCCTGAATCTATTTAGTATACTTATGGCACAACCTTATGATGATTTAATGACATGCACATCCCACTGAGTTAGCTTTAAGCTGCAGTCTTCATGCACATTTACTTGGGAGAAAGCCCCAATGAGCTCACTAAGGCTATTTTCAATTCCACACAAAATAGGATTGCACTGCCAAAGATAGGCCCTTAGCTACAAACACACACCTATCCTGCCCACCTGCTGATATCTTTAGGGGAGACCCTGCTCTGCGTCCTTCCACCATCAGAAATGCATTGGAGAGAACACTGGGCAGAGACTATACATAAACTCCCTCTAGGATACTCATCTGACCCTTTCCAGTGGTTGGCAAGGACCATCATTGTAGATGTGCCTTTAACAACAGGCCAGGGGAGAGCATAACATTGGCCCCCATAGAGACCAGCTCTGGCCTGTGAGGACTGTTGGGGCAGCCCCACTCCCACCTTCCCCGGAGTATGGAAAGAGCAGTGTGCCCTGAGAGGAAGGCAAGAAAGGAGGCGCCCAGGCCAAGGAGCTCTTGTCCTCAGCTCCTGAGAAGGCCAACAGCCTGAGACAATGTTTTATCTATCTTCTGTAATTGGCTTCTTTAATATTGTGAACCACTTTGGGTTCCTTTTTCATGGCAGAAAGGCAGTATAAAAATGTCGCAAATAAATAAATACATTATTTGCCCCGAATGGTTTCACTTTTTTATCAAGAGCTTTGGTTTTCTGCTGTTTTGGCTCCTGTCCCTCTGCTGCTCTTCACATCTTTTTATTTCGTTGAATGTAGTTGTTGTTTGAAGGCCTTTTTTGGGTGGAAGGGTTCATTTTAACATTAAAACAAGATTTGAAACAATTTTGAACGTATAAATTGGGCTCAACAAAAGTGTAACACATATTGGCTGACATCCAGACTAATGTTATATGTGCCAAAAACCACTGCAAGCATACTGCAGGCAGACGCTCGAGGCACATACTTTCAGGAGACACAGTGAGCTGCAGAGGGAAGGGAAGGTGGGCAAAAACTGCATTCCCCCCACTGCATGTATGCATTTTTGGTGCATGCAGTGTTGGTATGGAGATCAAGTGCAATCACTGTACCTTCAGTCCAAATTATTACAGTTAAGATAAAACACCATTGGTACTATAGAAGTGTTTAAAAAAGGAATTCAGTAACAATGACAGCGTATTCAGAAACCTTCTTGCACATCTTCGTTTCAATATAGATCTATTTTTTAAAAAATCTGAGACTCAGGGAGAGCACAAAAGCCTACCACAAAAGTTAATTTTTTACTGCTCTCAGCTCTTCACAGCTGACATATGTCAAAATGTGTATAAAATGTTTTCTGTAGGAGTGCAGACTAATATGGAGTAACATGGTCTCTCCAAGATGACCCACCCAGAGACCAACAGGTATCATATTACTCCTATAATAAAAGAACTACACTGGCTACCAACACATTTCTGGGTAAAATACAAAGTGCTGGTATATAAAGCGCAAAACAGCTTAGGTCGAGGGTCATTTAAGAGAACATCTTCTTTACTATGAGCCCCTTCGCCCACTGAGAGCATCCAGAGAGGTTCGTCTGCAATTGCCACCAGCTTGTCTGGTGGCCACACAGCGGCGGGCCTTCTCTGTTGCCACCCTAAGATTCTGGAATGCTCTCCCTGTTGAAATAAGAGCCTCCCCATCTCTGACAACTTTTTAAAAGTCCTTAAAGACAATTTTTTTCACCCAAGCTTTTTAACTGGACTGTGATTTTAAATTTGTTTTAAGGTTTTAATTTGTTTAATGTTGTTGTAAACCACCCAAAGATGGAAGTTTGGGGTAGTGTACAAATAGGATCTATATGCATTGTTCATCATACTTCTCTTTGGGTCTACATGCATAGTTGCTCCATTGATGGATATTAGCGGAGATAAAAGTTACCAATTTTTCTGGGAGGACTTTGGATATATTTCTAGGAGAACAAGATTTCTCAAGTCAAGCCACTAAAGAAGACTGATTTCAGGTCGAAACACATCTGGCTGTTGGCTCTTATGGAAACTCTATGGACTCTCTCCCTACAAGAAATGTATTTATCACTCGTTGGTGATTGACACTATTCATTTTATTGTAGTGATTCGGATTTATGCACTACATGGAAAGATCTGTAATGGTATATAATTATTTGTAACTTTGGCTGCTTGGCAATGAACATGAAAGCTATTTAAGATTTGTTCTATGGTGCATATATTAATGACATACACATTAGATGTGGCAAGAATAGTTTTTATTAATAATCAGGGTGGATTTGATTTAAATCAAACTGATTTAAGTCACGATTTAAATCACTAGCAGGGTGGATAAAAATCAAAAAAATCTGATTTAAATCAAAAAATCCGATTTAAATCAAAAAAATCAGATTTTTTTGATTTAAATAGGATTTTTTTGATTTTTATCCACCCTGCTAGTGATTTAAATCGTGATTTAAATCATGATTTAAATCAGTTTGATTTAAATCAAATCCACCCTGATAATAATGAATAATATTAGTTAATAGTTTTTATTAATAGGTTGTGACATAGTTCTTTTTACATAATTGTTTCTTTTGCGAGATGTGATAGTATTAAAATATTTATGGATTAGTTGTGTATGCATATTATCTTATTTCTTACATTTCTATACTATCCCACACAATCATATGATATGGAAATGTTTAATACAGGCTCATCAATAATCAATAAGCGTAAAGTTTGGTTCAGGCTTCTAACAGAATGTATGGCCAGAAAGCCTGAACAAGATTGTTTAAGAATGTACAGTCTCTCTCTCTCTCCCAGCCAAGAGACAGCAAAATACCAGAGCCTGACAAAGGACACTACATGTAGCCAAGGGCATGAGACAATTCTCTGCTCAGCAGAAGAAGAAACATAGCTGGCATTCGAAGATACCAATAAGGAGTAGGGAAGGCAGATAGGCCAGACAGTGGCTCATGTCCAAGGCTAGTTGGCACCTCATGAATACATCTGTTTATTCACAAAGACATGCACTGTAAGATTTACTGATTTGCTTGCTTCTTTTGAATCTATATAAGCCAGTCACTGCTTAGCCTCAGCGTGCAGTGCAGGCCAGACCTTGACCTGTAGGGTGCCTTCATGATCATGAATAAACAAACTTGTTTGAGCACATACCCCTTGTTCTATTTGACTCAATTCTGTCAGGCAACAAATTCAATTGCGGGAACCTGGTTTAATCCTCTTTAGTTCAGTAAGACGCCCCATCCTCTGTCAAATCTTCCTCTTCAGGGAATTGGAGGTAGTGCGTTGGAGTGGCTCTGGTCCTTTCTTGGGGGAAGGGTCCAGAAGGTGGTGCTGGGAGACTATTGTTTGGCTCCGTGGCCATTGGCCTGTGGAGTCCCGCCGGGTTCAGTTTTGTCCCCCATGCTGTTTAACATCTACATGAAACCGCTGGGAGAGGTCAACCCACACTTGGACTGAGTTGTCAGCAATATGCAGGTGACACTCAGCTCTATCTCTCCTTGTCACCTGATCCTAGGGAGGCAGTGGATGTCCTGAATCGGGGGGCTGGAGGCTGTGATGGGTTGGATGTGGGCTAATAAACAGACAATCTGGACAAGACGGAGGTAATCTTGGTCAGTAGGAGAGCCAATTGGGATGAAGAGATTTTACTGGTTCTAAATGGGGTTGCACTCCCCTTAAAGGAGCAAGTACACAGCTTGGGGGTACTACTGAACCCGGCTCTGCTTTTGGAAGCTCAGGTGGAGGCGGTGGCTAGGGGTGCCTTTGCACAGCTTTGGCTAGTGCACCAGCAGAGTCCCTTTCTTGAGAAGGCAGATCTAGCCACAGTTACCCATGCCTTAGTCAGGTCACGGTTGGATTACTGTAACACACTCTACGTGGGGCTGCCCTTGAAGAATATCTGGAAACTACAGCTAGTGCAAAATGAGACAGCTAGGGTTTTATCCGGAGCTGCCCGGTAGAATCACATCACACCCATTTTGAAAGAGCTGCACTGGCTACCAGTTTGTTTCCGGGTCCAATTCAAGGTGCTTGTTTTGACCTTTAAAGCCCTTAACGGTTTGGGCCCGGGACAGCTGAGGGACTGCCTGCTTCCAAGGGTTGCTGCCCACTTGACGAGGTCATCTGGGGGGGGGGGTGTTCTGCTTCGGGTGCCGACCATGAAGAGGCTCGGTTGTCATGCATGCGGGACAGGGCCTTCTCTGTTGCTGCCCCCAGATTCTGGAATGCTCTCCTGGTCGCTATTCGCTCCTCAGTTTCCATCACAGTTTTTAGAAAGCGTATTAAATCTTGGCTTTTACCCAGGCTTTTATATGATCGTCTCTACTGTTTCTTCTTTGTATTTTGTACAGTTTTTATGCTTGTATTTTAAATTTTTAATCATATTTGTTTTATATTCTAGCTTAAATATTTTAATTGTGTCTTTTTTTATAGTCTTGTTTTTCATTTTTGTGTAAACCACTTTGGAATTGTTTTAATGAAAGGCAGTATATAAATTTAACAATAAATAAATAAATCTTGATGGAAGGATGAAAGAGAGAGACTGACTTAAATAGGAGGGCCAAGTTCCAGAGGATTTTCCCACAACACATGGATTCTTATATTGTATTTGCTGTGGCTTTTTGAATCCAAATATCATAAGTTCCCTTTTAATTGTGGTACAGCCCAACCAGGAAGACAGACAATTACATTATACTGTGTCACACCACTGGTCCAACCAACTAGCTCAGAACTATCTACCACACTGACTAACAGCAGCTTTCCAGGGTTTCAGACAGAAGCATTTCCCTGTCTTACCTTGAAATGCCAGGAATTGAACCTAGTGCCTTCTGCATGCAAAACATGTGCTCTTATCACTGAGCTACAGCTCTTTTTCGTGTACAATATGTTTACGGCCCAAGTTCCAGTGAATTTAATGGGGCTTACTATCTAGGAAGTGTCCACAAGAGCGCAACCTTAGTCTGATACACACTTGGGGGACACGTCATAAAAAACAAACAATACAACTAGCTCCTTTGCTCTAAGACCTGGATCCATATGCAGCCATTCCACCTGGTTACAGCAGAGGAAGAAGACTAAGAATCTCTGTCATTTCTTCCCCTGTCAGAACCGGATCTGCCTACAGCTATTTGCAGCCAGCCAGCCATTGTTCAGCTTTAAAAACAAAAACTGATAAGTGTAACCTGCTTTGCAAACTCCGGGGGGGGGGGGGGGGAAGAACGGGACAAAACAAAACAGAACTCTTTAAGTATATTATACTGTACAGAAGACCACTATTGCCAAAATATACCACATATACCAAATATATTGCTCCAAAATATACCATATTAATGCTTTGTGCAGGAAGACAGCAAAATGTCATAGGAACATAGGAAACTGCCATATACTGAGTCAGACCATTGGTCTATCTAGCTCAGTATTGTCTTCACAGACTGGCAGCAGCTTTTTCAAGGTTGCAGGCAGGAATCTCTCTCAGCCCTATCTTGGAGAAGCCAGGGAGGGAATTTGAAACCTTCTGCTCTTCCCAGAGCGGATTCATCATCTTGCAGTCACTTTTAAGATGATCTGGATAGCCTTTTTAGCATAACAAAAAATGTTTTTGTTATCAAAACTGCATTACAAGGGTGGTTTGTTTGTTTTTTAAAAAAAATCCCTAATTTGAAAACAAACCATTGATAGAAATAGGGCAGTATTTGTTTAGGGTGTGTTACCAGTGGTATAGCAACAAGTCTTGCGACAAACTGTATTAAAATTGCAAACCGACTCTGGACGCAGTGCCTAGAAGTAACCAAGTTGCAATCTGCAAAGCAACATGTCCAAGGGAACAGGTGAACGACTTTTCTTCCCAACTTAAAAGTCAATCAAACAAACAAAAAGTATAACAACTGCGTTTAAGGCTGCAACACTACGCTTTGGCATTCCACATTCTGCCACGGCCCTCAAAAACCTACAGAGACATTGAAACTTTTGCAAAGCAGTTTTATAAATACTAATATAAAATAAGTAAAAAATAGGATTTGCTTAGGGATTATGATGACAAGATTTCTCCAACCTCCCCAGAAGCGCTTTGTACCGCTACGAGTCCTCACCTTGGTCAGCTGCTGGTGAATGATCTGCTTCAGCTCGGAGGCTTTCTCGGGAGAGAGAGACATGGTTAGGCAACTACTACAGTTCCTTAGAGGACGGGGAAATCAGCGGGCCGTTAATCCCAAAGAAGACCCCGAAGAAGGCACGAGATATTTGGCACAAGGGACACCAAACCCGCTCGTCTCCCGCTCCCTCACCCGCCAGAATCCCTGCCCCGTCTTTGTGAGGTGCCCATTGGCTCAGTCTCCAGCCAACCAGCAATCGACGCTCCGCCTACA